>NW_020954580.1:29465208-29485135 GCF_900497805.2 Vombatus ursinus
ATTAATCAGCCAGCCATAACTTAGAGGAGCCATTCTTTGGTGATACATTTGGCTAGTACCTGTGTTTGATCCAGAGGTTAACCACCTATCATGGCAGTAACCACTCTATTCATTTCAGCACTGGTGGGGCCAACAACCAGGCAAACATAACACGTTATTAGACTCAAATTGGCAAAAATTTTATTTTAAAAACAAACATTTCTCTCAAACCTTAATTAAATCTCAGACAAAAATATATGCCTGGCTGTTTGAGTTCCTTTCCAATGTGCCTTTAAGAATAAAACAAACAAGTAAATGAATGGATGGATGAATAAAGAATGAGGAAAAAAAAACCCGTGCTTCATTAAGCAGCCACACTTTGCAGTTACAATCTTTGCCCAGGCAGCTTGCATGTTTAGAATTCATTTCAATTAATTTGTTTCTGTCTGCTGTGTTTAATTCCTTGTTGATGACAAGAAGCAAGGTGTACAAGCTGTCAAGTTAACTTTGCAACAACAAAAAAAAAAAACCCTACTCTGAATCTCTCTTTCTTTTAAGAATTAGGAAAGATAATTTCTCACCAAAGTTATAACTAATCCAACTTTCAAATTCCCCTGGATAGCCCTAGGAAATCTCCTTTGGGAGTAGAAGTGGGAGAAGAATTAGCAGAAACATTCCTTACCAAGGTCAAAATCAATCCCACTCTTCAAATTCCCCTAAATGGCCAATGTAGGAAATCTCTTTTATGAACATAAGCAGAGCATAAGAGGAAGCTGAGGGGGGATAAATCAAGTATAATGAAATACAAGATGGGGGAAATTCTTGACTCTCTGCTTGACTTTATACTATATTAGCCAATCAGAGTTTCCAAAGTTGACATTAACCAAAACTTTTAAATAGTAGAGAGCAGTCAACAAGGGGATGTAATTTCTCCAGGTGCCAAAAAAGCAGCTTCTCCAAAATTCTCACACTTTATGCTGACTCACCTTCTCTTAGGCCCTGGGATGAGTTGTTTCTAAAGTTAATAAGCTCTTATCGACTAGTCCTGGGTCCTTTTAGCATTTAAACATTACAATGTTAAGTGAACAGATTGATTTTAAATTCTGAGTCCCCACAAATAAAGAGACAGACAATGGAGGAGAAAAGACCAGGGGAAGTGAAGAAGCTGCATGAAGACTTTTTGTCCTATTTGCTAAATAACTTGACCATCCTCACCTCTCACTACTGCAAAATAATCAGGACTTAGTGTTTTCATTTGGATGCTCTTAA
This sequence comes from Vombatus ursinus, assembly GCF_900497805.2. Lineage (NCBI taxonomy): Eukaryota > Metazoa > Chordata > Mammalia > Diprotodontia > Vombatidae > Vombatus > Vombatus ursinus. The sequence goes on from NW_020954580.1 coordinate 29,466,457, forward strand.
GAATGTAATTTTCATGATCTTCATTTAAAAGAAAACAATTCCACAACTCCTTTTTAAAAATTTTTTATTTTATTTTGTTATTTTTAAACAATGCTATCATTTCCCAATAACACTCTCCTCAAACACCTCTTCCAGCCCTTTCTCTGAATGATTCCAGAGACCACACCCTCTCTCCAACCCCAAATTAGGTCCAACCTGGAAAAAAAAAAATTGGTCTTTTCTTAGTTGGGCCTAGGGTGTGACACAGTAGGAAAGAACACTGGATCTGGGGACAGAAGACCTGGGTTCACATCCTGCCTCTCATGATTATGTGACTTTGGGCAAGTCACTTAACCTTCCTCAGCTTCAGTTTCTTCATCTGTAAAATGAAAGGGTTAGATTATCGAGCATCTGAGGTCCTTTCCAACTCAATCGCTACAAACCTATCAAATGAAGCACTAGTTGTATCGACTAGGAGGAAAGGAGGCTGAATTAGATTTACCGTAAATACAAAGAAAATAGAGCCTAGGATAGGATGGAATAATATGAGAAAAAGAGTCTAAACCAGGCCTAGACTTTTGAAAAAAACGGATTTTAACAAAAATGGAACCTCAAGAGGAGATATGAAAATAAAAGAGAAAAATAAAGTTTCCTATGGTTTCCAGAAAGAAGGAAACAAACATTTATTAAGAGCCTGCTATGTGCCAGGCACTGTGCTAAGTGATTTACAAATACCTTATTTAATCCTCACAACAACCTTGTAAGGTAGGTGCTATTTTTATTCTCATTTTACAGCGAGGAAATTGAGGCAGACAGAAGTTAAGCTCCTTACCAAGCTAATAAGTGTCTGAGGCTAGTTTTGAACTTGGATTCTCTTGATTCTAGGCCCAGCTGTCTATGCACTGGGCCACCTAGTTGAGAGTCATTTACTCAAAACGAAAGTTTATGTATTATTGCCCTATAAATCTCATTCATGAAGCCTCTGTTGGGACTGTCAGTGTTTACTGCTGCAGATGGGTTAGGCAATTGGATCATTTCATCCCCTCCCCTCCCCCAATGTCTCACCTCTTAAAATTCTTCTAAGGAAAACAGTCTGGGTTCCTTCAGCAGGCTGTTGAAAGCTATTAGCGATGTCATAACTGCAACATTTTGATAATATCAACAAGATTGATACTATGGTTAGCCAAAATATGTGGTCAATATGGAACTGTGTCATATCCTTGTAAAAAGAAATCATTTATCAGAGTACAGAGTGATTAGGAAGTAGAAAAGGGGGAGGGGGGACGGGATTAGAAAGAGTAAGGGTATCCTAGAAACATTATTAATCAACAAACTCTGACAAGATAGATTTTTCAGACATAAAACAGAAATCTAACACTCACTGGATACACAGCATTGATTGTAAAAATGGACACAAGACTAAATCATAATAATGTGAATCAATAACTAATTAACATTTATAAATGCAGCTACAGGGAGACGTATTTCAATTTCATAGCAGTGAAGCCAGATAATTGATTAATAGGACCCAAAGCAAAATGAAAGCTGAACTTGACATGTGCTATGTAACTACCACAGATGGGACGCCAGTGAACTAGCTGGTACCTTGTTGAATTCTAGCTACTTTATAGTAGGGAGAGTAGTAAATTTAGCTTGAGTAAATGTGTAAGGATGGGTTACTCAGGCAGTGTCATTAGAGCAAAGGGAACACGAGATGAAAGAGCACTGGCTCTGGGGTTAGATGACCTGGGTTCAGTCCCCATCTCTAATGCTAGCTATGTAAGCTATGGTGAAGTCATGGATCTCAGTCTCTTCATCTGTAAAATGGCAAGGCCCAATTAGATAGATAGCCGCTGAGTTTCCTTGCAAATTTAGCTTGATGAGCCTCTGAATACAGAAACTACTTTCTGTACCTAGTAAGGTGGTTTTCTCTGATCTCTGCTGACTTTGGAATGTCAGCAGGTACAGTACACCTTATCCCCGCCTCCCAACCCGATGATTTAAGGAAACCTAAACATAGGCCAAAAGTGCAATATCAGCTCCTCACCACCATTACCAACTGGAGAACAATGGGCTATTGAGAAGAAAAGGGAAATCAGAGGATTCTGATTACCTTCTTCCTCTCTTCTGCCTGCCTAGGAGCAACATCATAACAGTTTGGAAGAATTTGACTTTTGCCAGACTAGAAATTACCCTATCGTTTTATTGATCCCAATAGTGTAGCTTTTTTTCCCCCTGGTTCCTTGCAAAATACTTGCCCTTTCTGGGTCAGAGACATAGTTCTACATAAAGTATGGGCTGAGTGTTCCCACACACCTTGTCCACTACTCTATGAATGCCAATGGTCAAAAGCAGATCTTCACAGCTGAAATAATTTACCAGGCCCCTGGCAAGATATTCTCTGTCTTTTAACTCACCTAAGATAGTGTTTTTGGAAGGCAAATGCTTCCAACTGTCTCTATTTGTCTGTTAATTTCACTCTCTCTCTTTCTCAGTTTCCCTGCCTCCCCCCACCCCCATGCTTGGTAATATCAGTATTTCTAGTAGCCGGTATCATGCAATCAAATGCTACATCAGAATTCTGGAAAGATATAATCCTCTTCTCTATGTTTTTGAATGCATGTGTCTTTGTATAAAAATATGGTTAGGATTTTGCATTAAAGCTAAAATTACCCATACAAAGATATTATTTGGTAAATTAGTGTGTTTGGTTTAGAGCTAAATTTTCTCCAAAGTAATCAACATGTGCTTTGCTTCTATGTGCTTGGTAACTATCACCCTGAATTTTCAAAGAAAAATCACTACTCATATATGTGTATGTTTGTGTGATTTGAGTATAATATATCTGATCACTAGCTTAAACATTTAAAGATCCTACAATTACACAAGATTGGTATTCTGGTGGAAAATTAGGAGACCATCTATATTAGTGGTTCTGTTGGAGACTTCTGGTATTTCTAGTAAAACAATCTTGGTGATGATAGGGGAATTTAAACTTAATATGCAAAAATAAAATTGAAATGTAAATATATGACCAATAATTAACATCTTAAGTCAAACTAAAGCTGTTGACACAAAACAGACACTTGCCAAAAGAGGGTCAAATTATGGCTTGCAAAATTGGGAAAATGGAACTCCCATTTATTATGGATATGAAATGAGAAGGCACTATAGGAAAGAAAGGAAAAGTTACTCCATACTCTGTGTGTGTGTGTGTGTGTGTGTGTGTGTGTGTGAGAGAGAGAGAGAGAGACAGAGACAGAGAGACAGAGAGACAGAGAGACAGAGAGAGAGAGAGAGAGAGAAACAGGGACAGAAACAGAGAAAGGTGGGGGGGAAGGAAGGAAGAAAGAGAAAAAGAGAAAAAAAGAAAGAAGAGAAAGAGAAAGGAAGGAAGAAATAGAAAAGATTGATCTTTCTCCATAATCATAAAAGATTCAGCAGCATGGAACATATATGTTACAGAAACTTGTTCAGGAAAAAATAGGTCAGTGTTCTTAGCACAGCATTGTGGACACAAGCACTGATCAAAGGCTTAATAAAAGTTTGTTGAACTTAACTGAAGAACTCCCTTAAGTGGAGGAGTAACAAGAATTCACATTTATACAGAATTTTACAAACTTTTTCTTCACAATAACCTTGTGGCAGGTCGTACATATGTTGTTATCTCCATTTTACAGCTCCTGAAAATTGTGACTTACCCAAGATCACATAGCTAAAGTCATCCAAGGTCTTTTGACTTCTGACCCAACTCTCATTCCACTATACCAGGAAAAGACAAACAATTCTATTTGTCACAAGACTTAGTAGGCTTTCATTTTCCGGCATGCGTCCCATTCATGCCTGATTATATAACTAAACTTCCTAGATGACTGGTTTCCAGCTTTTGCCATAACCCAATTTGAGAGTCTCCCTAGAAGCTAGCCGCCCATTGAGCCTGAGAACCTCTTGTGTGGAGAAGCAACGCTCTTTCATACCACTGAGAATCCTAAGGCATGGATGGGAGAATAATAACTCACCTTTACTCAGGGCTCAATAGCTTACAAAATGATTTCCTTACAACAGTCCTTTGAGGAAAGGATAAAACAAAAGAAAGAAGAGAAAGAAAATTTGTGAAAGTAAGGAAAGAATGAATGAGAGAAAAACAAAGGTATCTTTGATGGAGGAAAAAAGAGGGGATCAATATTATTAGGTTACAATCAGCACTTGAGATGCCCTCGTCAGGCTTGTCTAAGCATTATGCATCATTTCCGCAGAGGAAAAAAACTTCCTATTTTCAATCCAATCTGACAAGCATTTATCAAATATTTAATATATGCAATGTACTGTGCTAGGCACTAGGGATACAATGAAGTCAAAAACAACCCCCACCCTCAGAGAGATTACATTTTACTTACATTAAATTGACATTACACTTCACTGGAAGAAAAATTTATAGCATATCAATTCAACAAGGATTTACCAAGCTCCTACTATGTGCCGGGCATTGCTCTAGGCATTAGGGATGAAAAGACAAAAATGACTAAAATGTCCCTGCTGTCAGGTGGCTTTCACTAAACCAATCTCCCTCACAGACTTATTTTGAAGTTTGTTACATTTCCTATGAGCATATGTTGCGCGTCTCTGAAGAACAGCATCAGAGCTTGTTTTTAAAAAAAAAATAAAACCGGAAGACCTGAGTTCAAATCCAGCCTCAGACACGTGACACTTAATAGCTGTGTGACCCTGGGCAAGTCACTTAATCCCAATTGCTTCACCAAAAAACAAAAATAAATAAATAAATAAAATAATACTGGATGGTTATATTTAGGTATGACTTGGACGTTAGCATTACTTCTATGTTTGGCAAAACTCAGTATTTCTTCTGATAGCATTTGTTCATTATTTTCTTTCCTGTCACTACCATCAGGATTCCATGCCTGCTAGTGTTAAGGTTACAACATAATTATTGCAGACTGATCTTCATCAGGTGGCTCCTTTTCTTATATCATTTGCCTTTAATTAGTTCGCCAGCATTAAATAGCTTCCCAAAGGCAAACTCTCATGGTGCTAGTCCTCTTTGCTTCCTCCTCTACAACGGAAAAAAAAGTATAAAAATGGCAGGTGATCCCTTGGGTCGCTGGGCAAATTGTCCCCAAGGACAATCTGACCTGGCGTTAAGTATATTTGGTCTTCAGTATAAGTATGGGTCCCCCCTTTTTTTTTTAACTTGCAAAGCCTCTTTGACTTGTGATTACCAACACACATGCAAATGTCTCACCATTTATTTTATCAGAGTTCGAGGGTTCATTAATTTAATGGACTTTGTTCCTTATTTTTAATTGAATCCACATTTCTCCCAATAAAATTTGGGAACAGCTATAAACTACTTAATCATATAATGAGGAGAAAAGGATCACAGAGAAAAACGAGTATAACAGGAAACCACAGCATTCAAAGCATCTTTTCATATAAATTTATTTTCATACCAAAAGAAAAAAGGAAATATTTTTATTGTATAGTATACAATTATCCCTACTAAATTGAAGATGGTTTCTTTGGCCAATATGCCTCTGATAACTTTACACTTTAGAAAAAAATCTAAAATCCACAATCTGCAGCACTTGTAGAAAAAACACCTGTTCAATCATTACATAAATACTCTTGACAGATTTCAATGGCCCATTATGTATTCTTTTTGGCAATGTCAGCTTCCTAAAGTCAATTAGCTCCTAGATTTGAAAGGCACCTGGTGACCAACATTCTACTCTTTATTCATGGAATTCATTTAATTTTTGCGTAAGACTTGACAAGTCTGAAAAATCTATTAAGTTAAAAAGAACAAAGAAATATATTACATTTGCTATTAGCAAACAATCTTTCTTTCCTTTAGCTGCAAGTTTTCCCCAGGGGATTAACAAAGTGCACCAGTTAAATATGTCTGTACATTTAAAACATTAAATATGCCAACAGCAAGACATTTTAAATATTTTGAATCAAATACTATAGCACAAATATAATTTACATATTTTGCACAAAACATTACATCTGAAATATAATTTTAGATATTATATAAAAATACATATTTTTTCTTTCCTCTTTAGAAAAAAAATTATTTGCAGGTTCTAGCATGATGTAACAATTCAAAAGAACTCAACTCTTCAGATGATCCCCCTCTTGCAATTCGGATAAAATCCTATCAGGTTTGGCTTCCTAGTGGCATGAAACTGCAGCAAGACCAGGCGTCAAGTGCAGCCCCTTCTAAGAGCCCAAATGCAGCGTTTCATGAAGGTAACCATAAATGCCACACTCCAGTTTAATTCTAGGAATTTATTACAAAATATATAAACCATTGTGTAATAAAGCCTGTATGTTGGAATATATCTTGAGTCCAGATACTCCCTTTGTACGTGTACACACAGAGTCAAAGGCACACATCTGAGGGTAAAATTCTGCTCAGAAGGCTCTAAGTCATGTCTCCTAGTAGTCTGACACAGCTATGAAACATCTTTCTGACATATTTTGAAAAATTAACACAGATCCTAGGAAATGTATAATTACTACCAGTAACACTTGAGGCTCAATCTATATCTCTAACTTTAAAAGCCCCAAAGTAAGTTGCGTCTTGAGCAGGATCCAGTAATGATGGGTTGGATACCTGGATACTTATTTCTTCACCAGATCTCAGTTTAAAAAATCCTCCTACATTTATGGAGTAAAAATGGAACTCAGATTTTTTCGACCAGTATTTAGTGCTTCCTCCTTTCATCAAAGTATCAGAATTTTGGATTTTCACGTTGGTTTTAGTGACATACACCATCAGCTGAAGAGATTCTGTGGCCAGACCACCAGAAGTTTCATGATGTCTGAAACAAATGTTGGCATAGAGGTAGTAGAAGCCATCTTGGTTGACCCTTAGTTTTCCATTGCTGAAAGTCATGTTGGATATATTTGCCCAACCTCTGTCATGGTACCAGGAAGAAAGATTCACTTTTCTGGAGCCTGAGCAAAAAAGAGAAAAACAATTAAAATTTAGTTCCTTTCTTGAGTATGACATTCAACAGGTCTTTGAGCTTGTAAGCAAATCACCAATGGGTACTCCGGAGCATTAAGTAATTGAACCTCAAAACCTGCACCAGAACTGACAGTTTCATTCACTTATACATCTCAATTGTCTCAACCTTCACTTTCAATTCATGAAGAGGTGTTTGAGGTGTATAAAAGGGAAAGGAGAAACGGGATTCCAATGGCTCCAAGGAAAGAGTAAGAGTAGTGAGCACACTGCTGCCTACAATCTCCTTTCCTCTTTTCCCCTTTTCTCATATTTCAAAGTTAACTCGTCCTCATAACTGAGACTACAACTCAACACAGGAGAAAACTTAATTGGCACACAACAAAGAGGCAATGGGGTATATTAGAAACAGTACTTGACCAGGAATCAGGTGACCTGATTCTAACACTAAGTTGCTATATGGAATTGGACAAACCATTAACCAGTTTGGACCTCAGTTTCCACATGTGCAAAAGGAAGAGATTAGACTAGATTCCTAAGGATCCTTTCTGTCACAAATTTCCATTATTCTATTAAATGTCACACAAACCCTTGACGTTTATTTACTTTCTACTAAGAACATAGCCTATCAGAACAATTCATTTATTCCTATGTGGCAAAAAATGGCAAAGTCACTGCTATCCAGTGTTCAGTATTGATCAAACTCTACACCAACAATTCCACATTTCTATTTATATAACGATAACTGATATTCATAGAATTCTGAAATGCTTCCTAAATCAAGAACAAAATTATGTTCAGATTGTTTTTTATTATATTCAGGCTCATTGCAAGTTGATAACTCATGAATAACAGATTTAGTAAATCTTAAGGCATAGTGGATAGAGAATTGGCCTGAGTTAGGAAGGCCAGGGTTCCATTATGGCCTCTGACACATCCTATGTGTCTCTGGGCAAGTCATTAACCTCTGAGTGTCCCCGGGCAATTCAATGACTATATAACTTGTAGAAGTTGTTAATTTTTGTTAGAAGAAGAAATTTCCTTACTAGGAGTTACCTATGCCAATAACATCATCAGTCTACATCATACCCTCCCCCCAAAAAATCATACATTAACCAGAACTAATTAAGCAAAACAATCAAATCCCAGTCATGCCAAATAAGAAAGATTTTTACTGTATATGAAATGCTGCTCAAGTGCAGAAAATAGACTTCCCTTTAGTTCACAGTGCAAAGTTTAAACTCTTATTCCATCCCATATGAAGTCTATATAAACAATCTCCCTATTCAATTAAGATAGTCATTTATATCACCAAGATGGACAGTACAAGATCAGTACCTTAGTCTTTTAGGTTTAATGCCAGAAAACCCCATTTTTGCGACTTCTAGAATATCCATACTCACTGCCAGTCAACCCTATAACTTGAGACAGTTTGGGTAGAGAAGCAGGACAGAAAGGACAGGCCTGAAGACTTATTTCACTTCATTTTGTATCCGTTCATATAGGTCTTGCCATGCTTTTTTTTTTGTTTGTTTGTTTCTTTGTTTTCCTGAAATCACCTCTCTCATCATTTCTTATAGCACAGTAGCATTCCATTACAACCATATACCACAACTTGTTCAGCCATTCCCCAATTGATGGACATCTCCTCAATTTTCAATTCTTTGCTATCACAAAAAGAGCTGCTATAAATGTTTTTGTACATATAGATCCTTTTCCTTTTTTCTTTGATCTCTTTGGGATACAGACCTAGCAGTGATATTGCTGAGTCAAAAGATATGCACAGTTTTATAATCCTTTAGTTGTTCCAAACAGTTTTCCAGAATGGTTGAACCAGTTCACAACTCCAATATTTATTAGTGTACCTATTTTCCCTAATCCCTTTCAGTACTTGCCACCTGTAATAGGTGTGAGGTGGTACCTCAGAGTTGTTTTAATTTGCATTTCTCTAATCAATAGTGATTGAGAATATTTTTTTCATGACTATTAATAGCTTTGATTTCTTTTTCTGAAAACTGCCTGTTCATATCTTTTGACCATTGATCATTTGGGAAATGGCTCTTATTTTTATGAATTTGACTCAGTTCCCAATATATTTGAGAAATGAGAAGTTTATCAGAGAAACTTGCTGTAAAATTTTTTGATGTTACTTCACTGTCTATGGCATTTTCTTTTTTAGCAAAATGTAGTTTCTCTGATTATCTTTTTAATTAAGTCTATTTTTGCTTTTGCTGGTCTGAGGTCGTGATTGCTACCACTGTCTTTTTTATTTCCATTGAATAATAATAGATTCTGCTCCAACCCTTCATTTCAACTGTGTATCCTGTTTCAAGTGTGTCTCTTTTAAACAACACATTGTTCGATTCTGGTTTCTAATCCATTCTGCTATCCACTTCTGTTTTATCAGTGAGCTCATTCCACTCACATTCAGTTATGATTACTAACTGCTCCCCTGTAGCTACAAATGCTAATGCTCCTCTCTGCCTTGGAACTGCAATGAGGGCCCCTGCTCCCTTGTGACTGACCACAAGTGTTCCTCTGAACCCTAGAACTGTGACCCAGAACTGTATATGGGCAATAGTTTACAATCAGTATCAACTGCAATCAGTACCAGCAAAGGGTTCCCTGTAATCTCTTTCTGACCAGTCGTATGACTCCTTTACCATCATCTCTGGGCTGAGAAACTCCAAAGCTGCTATTTCCATTGTCACAGCTGCCTCCAAGGCCCACAGCTGCTGCTGGTACTGCCCACTGCCATGCCACTCTGGCTTGGCCCCCACCCTAATGTCACAGACCTCTCCTGCTGACCTCCTAAGTTATGTTAGGCTGGGAACATATCTCACTCTGACCTATTATTTGTTCTTCCAATACAAAATTCGACTTGAGAAGTTAAAGTTGTTTGAAGGGAAATGTTGTAAGAGTTCAGCTGGATTGCTGCTTATACTCCACCATCTTGGTTCCACCAACCTGCCCTTCCCCACATCCTAAAGATTTTAATTAGACTTAGAGTACAGTTCCAAGACTTCCATTATGATTCACTATCTTCTTGAGCTGGTTCACAGCTCAGGCAGGATCTGAATTAGTTCTAAAGGTCCACACAGCCTAAGGCCAAGTTCAATTAAACCCAATGATTTCCTGATGGTTCCATACCCTCGGCGGCTCTCCAGAGTGGTATAGAACCACTCAGAGATTTGTAAGATCAGTATTCCTTCATAGAAGTCCTTCGGGCTGGGAGACCAAGGAGGGAGCCACCTTTAAATTTAATGTATGAGTTGGTGGCCCTGTTGACCAGTGATGCCTAAGAGCAAGCTACGGACAAGTCAGAGTGTGGGAACAGAGTGGTGGACTTACGGTCGGGAGCATCTGGGTTCAAACTGCACTTTTGATATTTACCGTGCAACCAAGGCATAAATCACTTAATCCTTCTGAGTCTCCATTCCTCAACTATAATAAAATAGTTATATCTATAGGACCTACATCACTGGGTGGTTGTGAGGTTCAAATGAGATAAATCAGAGTGTTCCAAAAGTCTTAGTGAAATTTTAAACTATCAAAGCTTAAAATGAGACTTTTGGGATGCCCCTGTAGATATAACACATTTTACATTTACATTCTCAAACCCTATGTAAATGCTAGTTACTATTGTTAGAGAATCAGAAGAATTCATACTGGGGGTAGGGTGGAAGAAAAAGTGAAGGGAGAGAAGGGATGGGGAAGAAAACCATAAAGGGAGTGATTCACATTGAGGTGATTTATCAATACTTCCTAGTTGGGACCAACTCTTTAAGTTCCAAGTGCAAACTCCTTATTTGAATAATAAGGATCCTAATTTAAATAATATCATGGTCCTGAGGTGAACTGGCTAAATAGGGGTGAAAATTTCTCTAGTCATCATTTCTTCCTGAATAGTCAACTCTTCCAGGACTGGAAATTGAAACATAGTGCCATGAAGAAACTGAAAGAAATTCATGGCATTTCACTCCTCTGAAGTCTTCTTTTCATCTCATCTGCCCAACCCATCCCTTAGGATCAAGCCTGCCCTTCTTTATTACTTCAAAAGATCTGTGATTTTACCAGTGTGGGTGCTTCCCTGACAAATGCAGGATATGCCCTGCTCCTCCCACTGTCCATATTAAGAGATGGTCTGTTTGGTTGTGACTGAAAAAATTAGTCATGGGGTAGTCACCCTTCTGGTGATGAGTCACTGGGAACTTAGCTAGTCCGGCATACAGGTAACAGACACAGTTCATCAACAGCCTTTCTGGCTTGGTAGAACTTGCCCTAAGCTCATGCTCTGTTAATGTAGCCTTTGAGAATCATGGTTCCTTCCTTGTCATGACTGGAAGAGTAGAGAAGGACTTTACTCTGACATGATTGATGTACTACAGCAAGACTATTTATATGAATAATAGCAAACCACAGTGAATACCATGTCTCTTTCTCTGTAATGCTTCATCAGGTCATGGGAAAATGAAAGGAAAAGCTAGTTTCTCTATGTATAGGGTAAGTCTCTAGACAGACCTGGTCTAAGTTACAGGGCTTTGGAAAAGGAAGTTAAGTAGGAAAGGCAAAAGGTGATGACTGAGCCTCAATATCCCTGCAATGTACATTTAGTCCAAAGGTACTTTTCCTTCCCACCAAAGACTACAGAAGACTCCATCTTTATTCAACATATGTATTATATAGGTGCTGTACTAGGTGGTACAGTGGATAGAATGCTGGACCTAGAGTCAGGAAGATTCATCTTTTTGAGTTCAAATCCAGTCTCAGACACTTACTAGCTGTGTGACCCTGGGCACATCACTTCACCCTGTTTGCCTCAGTTTCCTCAACTGTAAAATGAGCTGGAAAAGGAAATAGCAAACCACTATATCTTTACCAAGAAAACCCCAAAGGGAGTCACAAAGAGTCAGACATGACTGAACAACAACACTGTGGGGATAAAATAGGCATCTTAACCTCAATGAACTTAAATCTAGCTGGGCAACTGAGACAAAAAAAATAGAAGTTAACTGATTTTTTTTTTCTCACATTCACTTTATAGCAATTCTAACTTTGCAAAGTACTTTCCTGTATTTACACATGACCCTCACAACAACCTTATAAAATAGGGAGGGCAGGTCACATTATCCCCACTTTACAGATACAGAATCTGAGGTCTTGGATGAGATTAAAAAAAATTGCCCAAAGTCACAATGCTAGTTAAGTAGCACAATCTACTTGTAAATGTGCATCCAATGTTCCTTTCCTAGTACCACATTGCAATACAAAGCAATAAAATACCGTTGGTGTTAAACAAGTGCTCTAGGTAAATGCAGAGGAATTCAGAGGCAGGACAGATCACCATGGGATAGGAACATCAGGAAAGGATTCATTGAGAAGAATGTATGAAATTTAGGGAGGCTGAGAGGGATGGCAGTGAGCGCATCCCAGGCTGGGCCAAGGGTAAGAACAATGGTCTAGGCACAAGAATGTCTAGCAAGCTAAAGGGACATTAAGTAGATCAGTCTGGCTGAAGAAATGGGTTGAGATAATATAGTAGTTGAAGAGATAAATTGAGTCCAGTCCAGAGACACCTTGAATGCCTGGCCAAGGAACCTTACAGTAATGGGACCTGACCAGTTCTTTACCTCAACCACCACTGTCATAACCGCAGCAAATTTGAAAGCAAGATGAAATAATGCCGGTGGAAATCAATAGCCTGAGTAACCCAAATGAAGCAATGACTATTATACAGACAAAGTGATGTTTATGCCCCGTGAAGCCCGAGACTTCTCTATTGCTGTTAACAGTCAGTGAACTGGGTTCTCATTTCTCTTCGTAGTTACATGCAGCTGGGGCTGTCCTGTAATACAAAATATAGCTCCAGAAGATCATCAAGGACCTGTGATTTTGTTGGCCTAGGAGCTCCAGGGATACCTCAGATGGAAATTATCTTCATTAATGCAAACCATAGCACATCTCATACTTAGAATATTGGAGAGTTGCCAAGGGTTCAGAAAAGTTAAGTGATTTGCCTATAATTGTAAAGCCAGTAAGAATCAGCGAGAGGATTTGAATCCCTGGTGTTCCTGAATCTAAGTCCAACACTATCTACCACCCCAGGTTGCCTCTCATTGCCCCAAGAAGTTAATAAAAAATATTTATAGCAGTCTTCTTCTGAAGTGTAGATTATTGACCACTATTGAAACTAAGAAATAAGCGGGCTTGGGAAAATGGTCTGTGTCAGAAGAACGAATCCTATTTTCCTAAACAGTAAAATGCACTAACTCATTTCACTCAGGCACAAACTCAATAAACCTCACAAATATCCAAGAGTTCTACTCTATTTTTTCAGCAATGATTTTATATGAGATGCCTGTAGAGAGATTTTTATACCTAAAGGTATGGTTGCTATTGCCAAATCGACTTCAGCACATCGTCCAGTGTAAGGTTTATTACAGGTTATTTAAAACAACCTGAAAAAATAAATGTAGAATAGTATTTTCTTATTGTAAACAGTGATACTTCATTATTAATTTGATTGCATTTAAAATGGGCTAATATGCAAAGTAATCTTCAGTCATTATAGCAAATTAGTATAGTTCTTTTGGAGATGCAGAGAAACTAAAGATAAAATATATTGATAAAACATATTTAGGACCCATTTCATTGGCAAGGAAATCATATGGAAACCTAAAGAACCCTATTTTCATATTCTGCCACAAATTGCACAAGCTTACCCTCAAAGAAAATATCCCATTGGCTGCTACCAAATTACTTCATTCCAGAGTATTTCACAGAAAACTTTCCTGCACCAATTATGCCACCATGATCTCAGAGACTGAGCCTAAGAACTGGGCTCAAAAGTAGCCAGATATTCAGTGTTTCAAGTATAAAAATATCTTGCCTAATTGTAACACAGCTGTCTGGAAGCCTCATTTATCTGGTAACATCCAAGAGCTCAAGGAAAATAAGGTTCGGCTCAACCCAAAACAGATGTTGCAAGATTTGTGCATGCCAAATAAAGCCCATGCACTTTACTGGTAGGAGAACACCTCAAATCCTCACTCAGAGACTATTTGCCACACTTTTATTCTGGGCATGTTTCTATTGAATCTGGTTTCTGGTTTCTAAATGCACGGGAAGTAAGGGCCAACAAAATAAAAGTAGGAAGAAGGCTATTCCTGACGGCAGAGAGAGGTGGAAGTTGAAATCATGATAGGAAAACAGACACAAGGACTGAAAGCATAGAAAAATTAAACCACTTAGCATACACAACAATAGGCCTGATGATGTTAGGCAATAGTGAAAATGTTCATCATTATGATGTTGTCACCAAGAAAAGTTTAAATGACATTCAGTATATTTTGCTTATTACAGCAAGGAAATATATATTTTATAAAGATTTCATTGCAAAATTAAATTTTTTGAAGTTTTGGCAACTAAAGGAATAAATTTTCATTTACCTGGAAATTGTAGTCATATAGAACAACTCATTTCTTGAGGGTTCTAGCTAGCCAAGGCTCATTCTTATTATTAGATATAATATAACCATCATGGAAAAAATTCTAGATTTATCTATTCATGTGGTTATTATTAATATAATATCCTGGTTGGTTCAACTCTGACATTTTTTAGCTTTATGTTCATGGCCACTTCCTTAATCTCAGTGCCCCCAAGCAACTCTAGAAGACATAATTAATTGTGCATCTGCACCATTGTAGGGAGATTCCACACTAGGAGCTCTCTATGCTAATGTCTCAGGTCTGACCCTCCCATCTCCCAGAAAACTGATTGGTAGAATCCATGGGTTGCTGTTGTTGAGGCAATCAGGATAAAGTGACTTGCTCAGGGTCACACAGCTAGTAAGTGTCAGGTGTCTAAGGCTGGATTTGAACTCAGGTCCTCTTGACTCCAGGACTGGTGCTCTATCCACTGCACCACCTAGCTGCCCAAATCCATAGATTTTTAAACTAAATCTTACCTATAGAAACCATGTAAAATATTGCCTCTTACACAGGAATGGCAATGTAACGTGATAGTCCTCTTGACTAAGTAACTCGTTCACTCTTAGGAGAGGCACAGAATTTTTCACTAGCTAGAAGCCTGTTTCCCATGACTCCAGCAAGACCACTGCAAGAGGCAGCTAAGTCAACAATAATCTTGAAAGAGTCACTTGAAAGAGTATAAACAACTCCCAAAAGACTTCAATTACCTTCTTCAACAATGGGAATGCCCCAACTTTTGTTTGAGTTTACCTAAGGCTCAGGGACCACGACCCTATCAATAAGTACCTGTTGGCAATATGTCTGACTGCTGGCTAAAAATGCAAATATGAGGAAAGTATATTCTGGCAAAGCTAAGATTCAATTTCTAGGGAGAGTTTTAATGTTTATCATCTTAAGAGCAAAATGATCTTTCCTTTGGTGGGACAAAGAGCATGCAGTGATCTAGTGACTGATTAGTAGCTTTAAGTATTCAAATGACTGATAGAAGTCTTTGAAATACTTCTTAGGCTGGATGCCCAGAGAACTTACCTGAGGGAATATTGGTGCCATTAATGGTGAGATGAGCAAATGGCTGGGTTTTCCTGGAGAAATCCAACAACGGATGGTCCATCATAGCTGGAGATGAAAGAAGTCACGTTAGATCCAAGAACATCAATCCATCAGGATGTCAAATATTTATATTGACCAGTGCTCACCTTTCTCTGCTCTTATATTCTCTGTCCTAACCATAAGCTTTAGTTCCTAAAATGGAAAGAAAAAAAAAACCACAAAGTTTTAATGTAATAGCAACACTTTACATTGGTGTAATGGCTTACAGTTCTTTGAAGTGTTTTTTACATAAGTTCATTATCTCATTAAGTCCTCACCACAACCTTGGACACCCACGGCTACCCATTTGACAGAACATGATCATCTTTTGCATAAAGTGGATAAAATACAAGAATGCAAGAGTATGATGACGAGATCTTTCTTTCCCATCGTACTATATTAGGTGCATGTAGGTCTTGTACTTTCATGACTAGTTGTATTGTTGACTGGACAAATTCATTACAGAAAATTACCTGGCTATTCTTAGGAAATCATATGATGCTGGCATACCAACATAGGGCATTGCAAACTATCCAAGCTAATAAGAGGGTAAAAAAAAAGAGCAAGTTATTTATAAAACATGGGATAATTGAAGCATAATTAAAAATTGTTAGCAGGTACACAAATGGAGAGGAGATTAACCAGGAAAATAACAATTACACAGAATACGTGGTTCTCTTAAATCTTTGGGGGAATACTTTTTACGTCCTTTTCATTAGAGCACATGGCTGGTATACCAGTTATGCATAGCCCACAGAGAAGAGAATGATGGTCAACAACCAGTGGTTAATTTTTTTTAATCACAGTGCATTAAAAAGTACTACACAGAAGTGTGGGAGCTTTTAGAATGCCTATAATTAACTTAAAATATTGCTGCAAATAAAAGTTTAGAAATGCAGGCCAGAGAAAGGAAGTGAGCTGGTGTCCACAAAGAGGACAGGTATTTGCATCTCAATTCAAGCCTGCCACTTCAACAAAGCCACTCAGAGATCTCTGCTAGATACTCCTAAATCATTAAGTATTAGATTTGTGCATTGAAAGTAGTGCTTTTAATCCTTTAGGGAGCAGCTGGAGATTTAGTCCCCATTAGAATCCAGACCTTCTAAATGATAACTGACTTATCTTATCTTGAGAGAGAGCTCTTAATCTCTTTGTGACTTAGTTCAACTATCTATTAAATCAGCATGGTTAATTCATGCCATTATTTGCAGGGATATCCATTCAAAGGAGGGGATGTATACCATTTAGTCAAATGTTTTGCAATGCTCTAAGAAAGAATGTCCTGATATAAGATCACTACTAAGCTTCAGCAAAGACTACATCCTCTAAAATTACAAAGCTGAAAGTACGGGTAAGGAAAAAACGTATTCAATTCCCTTGACCCTGGGCAAAAATATACCACATCACCTCAGAGAGATGAGAATCTATTCTATTTTTAAAGACCCCTCTTGAGGAATCACGCTCTCTTCCTCAGTAACCCAGTATAGTGTTTTAAATGAATCACAATCACATTTTACTTTAGAAACCTTAAGGTCAAGAGGCTCATTCTGAACCACTGGTTTACCCTGCTCCATCTGAGATCTAAGCCTTTCCCCAGCTCTTTAACAAACTCCACTGGCACAGTAAAGTCCCTAAGCTTTTTCCCTCAGCCCCCACTGGGCACTGAATCCTACAATTCCCTCATTTTTACCTTTGCTGAAATTCTACAGGGACTGATTTTACACCTCTTTCTTTAACTGATGATGTCTCTTACATGTGTAGTTGCAGCATTAGGAATTAGGCATAATTCATGCATATCAATATATTTCATATCAGATAACCCTTGGGAGGCCTCTGAATTTAGGAGTTCATTAACAATCAAATCATTCCATATTTAATGTATGTCTTTAGGTACCTCATTTTCCAGAAGTACATACAGAATTTTAGGAAGTGCTTTAAAAGTCCAGTGGAACATTCCAGGCTGGGCAGATTCCAAAGGCTAGTAAGACTCTCTAGTCTTTCATCACTTGGCTATCTCTAAGTTCACACTTAACATGGGGAATTATATAGAAAAAATAATTGCCATCTTACAACTTGGAGGTAGGAAAAGCTGAGTATGTCATAAAATTATAATTCTGGAACGGATTGGAAGGGAGGTCATCCATGAAGAGGTCTAGTTTTTATGATAAAAGCATCATTCCCAAGATATATAAAGAACTGATTCAAATTTGTAGGAATAAAAGCCATTCACCAATTGACAGTAAATGAAAGAGTACTTCTCAAAGGAAGAAATCCAAGCTATCAAAAGCCATACGAAGAATTGCTCCAAATCACTAATAATCAGAAAAATACAAATTAAAGCAACTCTGAGGTTTTACTTCACATTAATCAGATTGACAAATTTTACCAAAAAATTAAAATGACAGATGTTGGAGGGGCTGCAGAAAAACGGGCATATCAATGCACTCTTGGTTGAGCTATAAATGGATATAGACATACTAGAAAGCAATTTAAAACCATAACCCCCAAACCATCAAGCCAATAATACCAATGCTAGGCTTATAACCCAAGGAGATTGAAGAAAGAAATAAAAGAGCCATATGTACAAAAATACGTATAGTAGCTTTTTTTTGTGGTGATAGAGAACTAGAAACTAAGGGGGTTGAAGAAAATATGGCATATGAATGCAATAGAATGCTATTATGGCACAAGAAACTGTGAAATGAATGGTTTCTAAGAAATCTGAGAAGACTTGTATGAACTTAAGTTGAGTTGGACCCAGAGAATTATCTATACTATGCCAATATTGTACAAACAACTTTGAGACACTTAAGAACCCTGACTAATGTAATGTCCAGTCAGAGGATAGTTATTGACATCTAATCATATATGATTCCAGGGGACCAATGATAAAGCATGTTACCCACCCTCTGGCAGAGGTGGGAGACTCAGAGGAAAGAAAGTTTTATATATATACATACATACCTATGGATAATGTGGGAATTTGGTCATTTGGGGTTTTGGTTTTTTTTTTTTTTTTGACTGTGCATAAATATGCACAAATGTTACAAGAATTTTGTTTTTCTTTCTCCTAGTAGCAGGATGAAGAGGAGAGAGAGAGAGACAGAGAGAGAGAGAGAGAGAGAGAGAG
>NW_020954580.1:29485235-29566729 GCF_900497805.2 Vombatus ursinus
AAAAAAAAAAAGGCAATATCCATTGTAGCTCAGGTAAACTATATAACAGTTTAATGTGAATTTTTAAAAGATTTTTGTTTACTTTCAGAATGGGACTACCTTATATTGAGTATGTCCTAATGAAACCTTAAGCTATATAGGATTCTCTATTTGGCAATTCCACAAAACTTCTGCCAAATACTCTCCTTATTTTTTACCAACTTAAATTTTACTACATATATGACTCCAACTTAATTAAGAGTTTCAATAAAAAAAAGTTTTACTTAAGGAATCATAAAGCAAAGTTGGTTTTATATTGTTTTATCAAGGAATGTTTTTAAAAAAAATCTGTTTCTCTCAAAAACACTATAGAGAAGTTTTATTGAAAACATAGGTATCCACGTGTCTATGACCTGAGATTATACCACCATATTGCCAATATCTGCCCTGGTATCTTTCCTTTATGAGCTTGGAAATCTCGCACACTTACTTCAATAAATGGTAACAGTAAATGTTCTCAATGTTTTTCTAAAACTACTTTCTACTGAGTTGACAACAATTCTCATATTTTACAATATTCCTCTATATTTCTGCCTTTGGACTAAATTTTTGCAGGTACAGGCCTTTGGAACGCAATCATGTGCTATGTTTCATATGTTGTTGGACATTCAATCTTAGGGATAACAAATCAAACAACAGGTGGGACCAGGCAGGAGAAAAAACTCAAGTTTTATTGACCAGAGGGCCCAAATTTCTATTCCTTTTCCTACAAATTAAGTCTACATTTCTATAATCATATTAATTAAGTCCAGTAAGATAATAACCAGAAGGAAGAGACTAGTGGATGCTCCCAAAAACATGGAGTAGTCAGACAGCGCTCATTCACACCCAGGAACAGGGTACAGGGAGATCCCGAGAATGACAAAAAGAGTCCATCCTTAGCTGATGGCACAAATGAATAAACAAGGTGTGAATTAGGAATTCCAAGAGCCTCAACAGCACATAATAGAGGGACTAGAGTCTAACTCACAATCATAAAATTTCAGAATTAGAAGGATCCTCCAGTCTAACCCCTCCATTAGCCCAAAGCCTTTTCTACAACACCCCTAAGAAATGAGCTTTGTTCTGTTGGTGACCATACACTCACTACTTCATGAGGCACGTATCTTTACACTTCCTTATAAACTGGTGTCTTCAAACTCTTAAGATGATGGTTCCTAGGAAATAGGGGTCCGACTCTCAGCTGAAATAACAACATTTTCTCTATCCCTATGGGGTAATGTGAATACTGGACAAAGTGAGGCCCAGGTTGCTTTTAAACTTAGCAGCCTGAACTGAAAGTTTAGTAGGTCTGCAATGTCATTTTCAAGCCCTGTGTTTGTTGATCCCTGGATTTCTATATCAATGCCCCATCATACATATTTTTATGAAAGTGGACTGAACCAGCTTTAAAAGGAGAAAAACAAACAGCCCTTCACTTCCCAAGCTCCTTTTCTGACTAGAGAAAATAAACAAATGACTGTCTAGAATTTCCAAAGGCTAAACACTCAGATGGATTTGCTGTCCATCTGGGCCCTTTCAAAGCAGAACAGGACACCATTGAGGCAGTTACCTGATCATTACTCCAAGTACACCAATAATCGTAGAATTATGATTCTAGTAGTCTACATCTGAGATCCAGACATGCTCATAGCTAAATAAATTGCACAATGAGAAAACTGTTTCTATATATCATTTTATCAAAATAAGATACACATGGTACCTATGACCAAGGATGTGCTGTGCGTGGTTGTAATCCAATCTTAAAAGCCAATTATTACATTTTCAGTGTAAGCATTTATACCACGGAAATTGACAAATACTACGAATCAGGGATTGATTTATTGTTTTATGATTGTCTAAACTTAAGAGAATGATGAAGAAAATATTAATAATGTATTTTAAACTTAAAAGTAAGCTGTAAGTAGTATCTTTCCAGAGAGCCGGTTGTTAAATATTTACCCGCAGAATCTTGCCAATAACCCAGGATTGCTGTGAGTAAGGCACTTCAAATGCCACAGAAATATGAGCTATTGTGACTAATACAAAGGTGGAGGAATGAATAGCAGAAGCCCCAGCCTCCCCTTGTCTAACCCCATCCTGATATTTTCCATTTCATTGGTTATAGATATTCCTTATAAAGCTAAGCTTATTCTATTAGAATGTAGCTCATCATAGGGGCAGCTAGGTGGCACAGTGGATAAAGCACTGGCCCTTAAGTCAGGAGGACCTGAGTTCAAATATGGCCTCAGACCAAACACTTGACACTTACTAGCTGTGTGACCCTGGGCAAGTCACTTAACCCCAATTGCCTAAAAAAAAAAAAAAAAGGATGTAGCTCATCAAAGGCAAGGATTTCCTTGCTTTTGTATTTCTATCATTGAATACAGTATCTGGTAGTAAAGGGTGGTCACAATGGACAGTTATGAAGGATTTCAGATAGGGCAGGGGTTCTTAATTTGGGGTCTGAGGATTTAAAAAAAACATTTTGATAACTATATTTCAATATAATTGGTCTCCCTTGTAATTTTATATATTTTATTTTATGCCTTTAAAAACATTATTCTCAGAAGGGCGTTTGTAGGCTTCACCAGACTGCCCAAAGGAATCCATGATTTAAAAAAGAACCAGCCCCTGGATTAATCATAAGGCTTTTTGAAGTTTGTTTTTTTTTAATTATATTTTGGTTATTGTCATTGAATTCTGGAAGGTGTCTTTGAATGAATAATATTCTGCTTAAGCTCAATGATTTTATACGACAGAGGAGAAGGTTGAAATGTCACAAAGAGTATTTCCAACCTCTTCTTTCCCTATGAATAGATTATTCAGGGAGAGAAAAAAAATTGCCTATAATTCATCCGCATTTAAACCCAGCTGTGAATAGATTTTTTTAATTGGTCAGTTTATTTTTTTTTGTTAAACATCCTGTGCAATTATAGATCAGAACTCTTCCAATCCTTAATTTCCACAGATTTGCATGAAGTAGGGGAGGTAGCCTTTGAAGCAGGACCCTGCAAATAGCTTCAAGCATATGAGAAGGACAGTTTCCAGGAGGAGGAAGCCAAGCAAACAACACACCCTGCTGTTTCATCTTTCTTGGTGACGGCCCCTATACAAATGCCACTGCCAAACTGCTCACAATACCTCCCCCCCAGCCAGGTAGACAAGGCTACCCATTTTCTCCCAACTATGGCCTATGTATTTGTTAGCTATTCCATTACATGCAAGAGACTAAACCTGGTCCAGGTGCGACTATCGAGTAAACCAATAGCTTCCCAAGAAAATCAGTGTCATTTATAGTCATTCCTTCAGCAAATTAATGGCAATGAATGATACGCTATATATAGACAGAATGGCCGATGCCCTCAATTTCATGATTGGCAACATCAACAGAGGATACTACCATTTAAAAAAAATAAGCATAATTTTGGCTTACTAAGCTGATATGATAGTGTCCACTTAACCTTTAAAAACCTGATAGAAATAGTGTCTTGGCAGGATGCCTAAGAAAACATCTGCCAAGTCAAAAAATGCAAGTCTTCTTCTGACATAGCGCCATCTTGTGGCAGTTCTATATTATGATAAGGCTTTGGAATAAACGGGTTGCTTTCTCCAGATTTACAAATGCATCTCCCTCTCCCATCTCCAAAGTCTAACAAAATGCTCATGAGTTGGGCAGTGTTGTGGGGCAAGGAAGATTTTGTATCGCAGTAGCTGATTTTTTTCCCCTCTTTATGATGCATTAACTTTTCATCTCACGATTCTTCACTTATAATTCCATTCATATAATTTATTTATATGATTTATATAATTCACATTATAATTCCATTTAATCACTGACATAGAACCCAAACTTTTGCTTTTATCTTTTTTCAAAGCCATATTTCTTTAGTGCCTATATAAATAGTTTGAGTTTACAATTTCTTCTCTAGTAAACAAGTACACAAAAGATCTAAGTCACTGTGCTTTTAGCTGCCTCTCCTTCCTAATTTGACATCTAAGAATCTTAAGCTTAATTCTCCATGAAATATGATGGAAAATGTTCATCTTCATGTTCTAAATGATTTGGGTTAGAATCGTTCAAATATATCAAAATTTGAAGGAAAACCTTTGAACCCTTTATTAAGCACGTGGAACAGGAACTGGCAGACTGGATTGTTATGGAATATAATGACCCATGGGGACTTTGTTTTTTAAGCACTACGTCTCCCTATATAGCCCAGACTGGAAGTTTAGTAACAACTCAGAGGCTATTCCCAATACTAGTCAATGAAGAAATTGAAACTTGCTCGTTTTTTCCATCCTGAGTTGACTTGTTCCTCCTTTGACAGCCTGGGGGCCCACCCCTCCCAGGGGCTTACCATATTGATATAAGGCCCTAACATGAATTAGGTTTCAAGAGGAAATCAAAAGCATACCCTGACTGGGGGAAAGGATGGAGGTGAGAGCGTTCCCTTTCTGTAAACTAGATCTGGATACATGAAGGCCTTATTTAAAAAAAAAAAGTTATGCTGTATAAATATAGCTAAATGTTTATCCACACACCTTCCCTTCTTCTGAATAGTACTGGGAACTTTGCTGCAGGTCATTTAAACATTTACAGTAAATTGTAAACCCCCACTTTGCAAACTCAGCGTATCACTGCCTGAAAACAAAATTCTGATACTCTTCCAATTTGGTAGTGAATATTATTCAATTGCTCTTAATAAGCTCTTACTATGTTCTAGAGATACAAAATAAAATAAACAGGTTTAAGCTACAACTGGGAAACTTTCCTACTTAAGAAGGTCAAGGGCCTAAAGTCTGTAAATTGGGTTTATCTATCTAAAAATCCCAATATGTTCATGATGACAGAGGACATGCACAAATCATTTGGTACCTGTCAATCAGGGTCTTGAAAAAGTCATTTGTACAAGCAGATGCTGCCGAAGCCACTGTCACCAGCTCATAGCTCATAGCTGGAGTCTCAGGTGACTGCCTCCCTCTGCAATCCCAGCAGCAGCTGCAGGGACATCTGGCTAGATGAATTAGGATTTAACACCCCAATTGCCAGATATATCACAGGGTGCAGCCACTTGTTAACATATGCAATGCATTCATTTTAACATCTTAATGAAGCCATATCCCTAATTCTTCTACAACCCTTGACAAGCCTAGTGTATTAAGATTTCCAATCAACTGAGCATTGTTAGCATACGACTGTTACACATTGGTTGTTCCTGAAAATGAACAGCCAATTCTTCATGCAGTCATTAACTTAGGAGAAAAAAAAATCAGGCAAATATCCCAAATATAAAACCAACTGGGTTCCCACACTCCCCGATTTCTCTCCTGCTATGATAGAAGCCCCCAATGCTGGTGCAATATTAGCCATTCTAGAAAAATGAGAAAACAAACCAGAGGTTTTGGGAGAATACATGCTTCAGAGGTGGAGGAATAATAATAACTAGCGTTTGTATGACACCTGAAGGCATGCAAGGAACTTTAAACATACATAGTCTCCTTTGAAATTCACAATATTCCCATGAGGTAGGCACAATAGCCTCCAATTTACAGATGAGAAAACTGAGGATCAGAGAGATTGAGTGCTTTTGACAAGTGGCCTCTCATGAGTGGAATGTGTTCTCTCTTCACCTCAATCTCTTAAGTATCACTAGCTGTCTGCAAAGACAGTCTAGCTTCCTCCTTCCTCCACAGGAGACACACGTTCCCCCCAACTAGAGCTGTTTATGTACTCTCGCTCCTGAAATTCCTTTGTATTTCTTTGTGGGGCAGCTAGGTGGTGCAATGGATAGAGTACTGGGTCTGGAGTCAAGAAGATCTGAGTTCCAATACGGCCTTGGATACTTACTAGCTGTATGATCTTATGCAAGTCATTTAACTACTACTTGCATCAGTTTCTCATCTGTAAAATGGGGACATACCAGAGAATGAAATGGCAAACCATTCCAGGATCTTTGCCAAGAAAACCCCACAGACAAAGTCCATGGGGTTACATAGAGTCGCACGTGACTGATCAACAACTACAGAATGTTGTCACTACCAAGTAGAATGCAAGCTCCTTGAGGGAATGACAGACTGTAACTGTTGAATTGACTTTTATCAAATGATGGCTATACTTACACAGTCAGGGAGGAGGAGGAAGAGGAAGAGAAGGAGGATGTGGCAGAAAAGAAGGAGATGGAGGAAATGAAGGAAGAAGAGGAATGAGGAAAATAATTAATAAAAATGGACCAGCAGCAATAAGACGGCTGGATTCTATTCCTGGCTCTGATGCTGTCGTTCAGTCGTTTGCAATCGTGTCTGATGCTTCATAATCCCATTTAGGGTTTTCTTGGCAAAGATACTGCAGTGCTTTGCATTTCCTTCTCCAGCTCATTTTATTTTTTGTTTTGGTTTTTTTGGTTGGGCAACGGGGTTAAGTGACTTGCCCAGGATCACACAGCTAGTGAGTGTTATGTGTCTGAGGCCGGATTTGAACTCAGGTCCTCCTGACTCCAAGGCCGGTGCTCTATCCACTGTGCCACCTAGCTGCCCCTCCAGCTCATTTTACAGATGAGGAAACTGAGGCATACAGGGTTAAGTGACTTGCCTAGGGTCACACAGCTAGTAAGTGTCTGAAGCCAGATTTGAACTCGGGAAGATGAGTCTTCCTGACTCCATGCCTTGGAGCTCTATCCACTGCACCACCTAGCTGCCCTGGTTTTACCACTAACTAATTTTATGAACTGAGATAAATCATTTGGCCTTTCTGGCCCTCACTTTCACCATCTATAAAATGAGGGGATTTGAAGCAGATAACCACTTTCAGTTCTGAAATCCTATAGTTCTAATAACTTCCATTTACAGTCACTGGGCATTTCTCACAAC
Source organism: Vombatus ursinus (assembly GCF_900497805.2). Taxonomy (NCBI): domain Eukaryota; kingdom Metazoa; phylum Chordata; class Mammalia; order Diprotodontia; family Vombatidae; genus Vombatus; species Vombatus ursinus. Next base: position 29,492,124 of record NW_020954580.1, read on the forward strand.
AAACTGTGAGGTAGATAATACATGCATTATTATATACATTTTACAGAGAAGAATAGTGGGGCTCACAAATCATCATAGATTTAGAGCTAAAATAGACCTGAGAAATCTAACTAAATCTCTTCATTTCACAAATGAGGAAACTGAGGCACAAGGGAGGAAGTGACAATATAAGGTCATACAGTGACTGGTCCAGCACTCAAACTTCTGTCTTCTGACACTGGGTCTAATCCTTTTATCTCCGAGGTCTCATAAACTCCCTTAGTTGCCCTTCTCACTGCCTCAAGTTTCTCTTTATCCTTACTTTCCCCTTTTTGCCTCTTCTGTTCCTGTATCTGAGGAGAAATTGTTCCTATTCTTGCTGGAACTAGAAAGGACCATGGGGGAGGCACACTTTACGGGGGCCTTGAATACTCCATAGGCAGTGGAGAAAAGTTAATGGTTTGGGCCAAATGACAAGCTATTTTTATTGGGCCTTTTCATCCCTTGCCCTCTGATCTCCTTGGAAGGCTTATTCTATCAACCATTCACTCTTTCATTTACATTTTCAGTCTTACTCTCCACTTATCCTTCCCCTATCGGTACAAATACATTCAGATTTCTAGAGGAATGTGCTGGTAAACATTTAATAACCAGCTCTTCAGGGGGAAAAATGTACTTTCAACATACTTGAATTTAATTTGCTTTAATTTGCGTCAATAATCAATAATCAACAAAACAATAAATCAAGCTCTGATTTGTAACATTTATTGAATTCTGAGGCATAAATGTTCACACTGAAAATTTCACAACAGGCTCTCTCTAGTCAATCCAAGCTGCCTGCAGCACAACCCTGGATTCCTCTCACCCGAAAAGAATCCTTCCTGCATCCTGTTGCCTCAAGTTATGTTCTCACCTCTGACCTCCCTTTCTACTTCAAGCTTCTTTAATAGCCTGCTCTCACTGTCTCTGCTTCCTTACCATCGACTCACTTCTTGATCCCTTGAAATCTCTACTCCATCCCAAACATTTAATTGACATTGCACTTTTGAAGGTTACAAATGACCCAGTCATTAAATCCAATGTGATTCCCTTAGTCTTTACCTTTCTCAATGTTCCCGAGACATGTGATGCTACAGAACATCTCATTCATTTTGACATTCCTTCTTCCTTAACTCATCTTCTCTTCTTTCCTTATACTTTCTACCTCAATGTTCTCATCCATCAACATGGCTTCAAATATCATCTTATGCAGATGACACCAAAATTCATGTTTCCAGCCCTGATTTCTATCATGATATCTAGTTCAGCATTCCATCATCATCATCATCATCATCATCATCATCATCATCATCATCATCATCTTCTTCATCATCATCAAAACATGCATTTAGTGTTTTAGGGTTTGAAAAGTGATTTATATGTTATCTCACCAAAACCCAGTGCAAATTATGATTTAACTCTAGCTGGATTTCTTCTTTGCATCTCAAGTACATGTCCAAAAATGAATTCATATTCTTCCTTCATTAGTTACTCCCTCTTCCCCGCCAAAACTCCTAGCTTTTCCTCCTGACTGTTCTATGACATCATAACTTTCCTAGCTATCTAGGCTCAAAACCTTGGAGTCATCTTGAACTCGTTTCTCTTCCTCATATCCAATCACTTATCAAGCCTTGTCAATTCTTCTTACCTAAGATCTTTCCCATTCATCATCTCTTTTACATTCCCTGTAACAGCAAGCTAATCCAGACCTCATTGCCTCTTACTTAGTCTAATGAAATAGCCTACTCAAACGGTCTCCCCATCCTCAGGCTTTCTCTTTCCAAACCAAACTACACACCAGTTACTGATATTTAATCCTCTTAAAGTACAGTTCCAATCATGTCACTCCCTAATTGAAAATGTTACTTGGGTCCCCCATCTCCTATTGAATAAAGTAAAAGTAGGCTCTGGGGCAGTTAGTTGGTACTGCAGATGAGCAGGAAGACTCATCTTCATGAGTTCAAATCTAACCTCAGACACTTATTAGCTGTATGACCCTGGGCAAGTCACTTAACCCTGTTTGCCTCAGTTCCTCATCTGTAAAATGATCTGGAGAAGGAAATGGGAAATTGCTCCAGTATCTTTGCCAAGAAAACCCCAAAGGTTTCAGGAAGAATTAGACACAACTGAAATGACTGAACCACAACAACAAAAAATAGGTTTGCTACTCTGGAATTCAAGACGCACCACAGCATGAGCATTTACGACCTTATCTCCCACTGCTTCCCTTGGATGTACTTAATTTACACTGTGGTTAAACTGGATTACTGACTGTTCCTCAAATGTACCCCGTGATGGGTTGCAACCTGCATTGGTAGCAAGTACCCATACTGATGAAATCACAGATCATTTGAAATACTGATATAAAGTTCTGTTCAAAGTAGTTAATTGGATAGACCAATTTTCCTGTTTGGAAGAAAAATATTTCTGTATTTTTCTCAGAGTTAAAATTTTCCTGAAGTAATCAGTGTATACTTTAATCATCCACTTGATAAGTATATACATCTTTATTTTCAAGGTGAAACTTAAAAGTACTAAATTCCTGGATAAAAAAAATAGAGTTCTGAATATTCTTAGAATATATACAAGAAAAACAGATCTCTGGAAAGGATTCCAGAAAGGATAGACCCACCCCTTTCCCTAAGGTAAGTCATTGCTGATGTTATAACTCTAGTATTAAATTTGTTAATCAAAGTTCTATATTTTAATACAAAGCATTAAGGAATAATCTCAACACAAGGCCAGGTTCTTCTCAAAATAGTTTTTCCCTTTCTAAAATGAATCTGACATCTACATATCCTCCAACACTACACAAATACAGCTGTTTGCCCTGTGGGAAAAACTAGCAACAGTGGGGAACAGTATAGGACTGAAGCTCATTTAGGTCAAGTGACTTGAGGTTGTATTAAAAAACTAGGATGTTGGCACAGTCATAGCACAGAGTCAAATTTGAACTCACTCTTGCAAAGCTCAAGTCTATTTGGGTTGGTTTCTTATATTCTTGCTTGACTTAGTGTTTTCCTTTCTTGACCTTGGGATCCCACCATTGATATCTTTCTGCTCTATCTATACATTGGGTTCTCAGGACCTCTAGTCCTCACCGTCTTGTTACATTGAGACAGCTCACTCTTTGGCCTAAAATGATGCACTGCTTGCTTCTGGCCTCACATGTCCAAGGCTGTTACGGCTTTAAAAATGACCCAACAGCACCTGGCTGGTTGGCCAGTCCATGAAGGACTCTTGACTACATACAGAGCTGCTGAAGAAACAGCACACAAATTAGCACGTTTAGTAAAGAATTATTCCACGTGTTTTCTCAGCTAGAAAGTTGCTGATTTAAAAGTGCCTCTTTAAAAACAAATGTTTGATGCAGATACAAGGGTTGAAGAATGTGGTGGCCTTGTTTTCGCAAGGTAACATAATGCTCTTCTTGGCAGCGCTATGGGCAAGCTGGGAATAGAAAATTAGTTTTTATTGTTTAACCTTCATCGTTTAAATGAGGAAGCTTCTGCTACAGTTAAAGGTCCCCTTGAGTTTTCATAAAGTAGGCTTATGACAGCAATATTAGTCTTCATAAAGAGCCCAATTTTTAAAAATGTCTTAAGCTACTATGTTCTTTTAAAAGACTAATCTCAAGGCTAGGTAGAATAACTGCAGCTTAGCAGCTAAGACTAATGATTTCCCATTTCTGGACTCCATATGCCACTCGACAGAATGGCTAACTGAATGGGGAGTGACCCTACTGGAGAAATTTCAGGCTGCCTGGAATCTTTCTCTGAGAGAGAAAAAGATATAGATGTACCTGAAGCTACAATGGGCAACCAAATGGTGCAGTGGAGTCAAGAAGACTCATCTTCTGGAGGTCAAATCTGGCCTCAGATATTTATTAGCTATGTCACCCTGGGCAAGTCACTTAACTCTGTTTACCTGAGTTTCCTTATCTGTAAAAATGATCAGGAGAAGGAAATGGTAAACCACTCTCCAGTATCTTTGGCAGGGAAACTCCAAATGGGGACATAAAGAGTCAGATGTGACTGAACAACAATAACAAAGAAGTGATAATGAGTTATGTGAAGCCAGAAAGAGATGGGGAGGGAGTATTAACTTTAGACAATGCAGAGCACATAATAAAAAATAAACAATTCTGTCATTATAAGACCAAAGGAGTTTAAATCTGAAGTGGAATTATCTGATCTAATTTCTTCATTCCATAGGTGAGCAAACCAAGGTCCAGAGAAGTGCGGTGTCTTCCCTGAAGTCACAGAACTGAAACTAATACTAATAAGAACCAGAAGTACAAACAAAGTTTCCTAAGTTCCAAAAATAATTCACATTTATAATGCTTTATAGCTTACAAAGCACTCTCTTCATAGTTATTCTGTACAGTAGGTAACAACGGAAATAACTGAAATATGTATGGAGCTTTACCATTTACAAAGTATTTTGTATATACTGCCTCTGACCCACTAGTATCACAATTCCTATTTCACAATAAGGAAACTGAGGCACAGAAAAGGTAACAGTCACACAAAGGCAAGCAGAGTGCAAACTGATGTCTTCTTTCTCCAAGTCCATTGTTCTTTTTATGATGGAGGAGATGCATCATACATGGGGGGCGGAGCTAGATTCTAAAATCTGTGCATAATTTTTTTTTTAATCTCCTACAAATTACATTCCCTCTGAAGGAGGTGTTGAACAACCACTGGTGAGTTGGAACAGTGTACATGAAGGGAGTCAATAGGCAGGATTTGAAACTCCTGGGTAAGGTTAGCTCTAAGCTTAGTAAGTGAGAGCTGAGTCACATGGGCTAAAGATGGGCTTGAGACCTAGGGATAAGGCACCTCCATTTCTCAGATTTGCAAGGGTCCATTGGAGGTGGACATTGACATACGCAGGATTGGGAAGAACTTTCATGTCCTCATTCTCATGTTCACTATTCCTGTGGTATACACTTACTGAGTGGAATGGTAGGTGGAATTTCTGCCTTACTTAAATCATTATTTAATCATTTAAATGGAGATAGCTAGGTGGTACACTGTTTGACTTGGAGTCAGGAAGATCTGAGTTCAAATCCTGAGTATATGGAGTCAGAAGTCACGAATTCAGACTCTTACTAGCTGTACATAACCTTAGGCAAGTCACCAAAACTTTCTTACAAGTTTCCTTGCTTGTAAAAGGGAAATAATAATAGTACCTACCTTGCATGGTTGTTTTGAAGATCAAATGAAGTAATATATGTAAAGTACTTTGCAAACTTTAAAGTGTTATGCAAATGATAGATATTATCAGGATTTCTCTCCTACCCTCTCTCTTTGTCTCTGTATCTCTTCACTCTCTTGCTGAGCACATATATTTGAATTCACATAAATTAAATGTGCAAATAATGTGGTCTCACTGTATGCAAGATTGTTTCTTTGCACCCAAAAGTTAGGCCAACAAAGACACGCAACCCATCCTAATGCACCTCGTTTATTCTTGTTCCAAAAGAAAAAGAGAGATGTTGTCCTCTCTGAGAGCTAAGAATACCGTGTCTCAGAATAGGATCACAATCCGGAATGAGTTCTTCATGATATTTCTGAGGTAGCCACATGTGACCATGAAAACATCTGAACACATCCTTACTAGAAAACACTAAGAACAAAGGCCAACATTACTAATTATCTATTTTTTCCTATGGTCTCCTGAAGTGATTCCATTCCTTTTCAAGCACTGGTCTATAGATTGGAAGGTCTGTGCACAGCACTAAGGAAGCCAATTTAAGAACCAAGACTATCAAAGGGCAAATAAGACAGGTATAAGTACTTCAGTAAAATGAAAGGGCAACTTCGTGATACAAAGGATAGTGTATTATTGGACCATGAGTCAGGAAGACCTGAGTCCAAATTTGGCCTCAGACACTCAGTCAGCTGTGTGACCCTGGGCGAGTCACTTATCTTCTCCTGGCCTCAGTTTCCCCATCTGTAAAATGGGAATAATAATAATAGCCTCTACCTCCCAAGGTGGTTGTGAGAATAAAAATGCCATACAGAATGTCCCAAAAGTCTTAGTACAGTTTTGAGCTTTAATAGCTTAAAAGTGCACTAAGACAACTCATATAATGGGACATGCTGTATAAATGCTAATAACTAAGTGAGTAGGGATTAGCCTTCCCCCCCTGCTAAATGAAAAAAGCCACAGGTGAGGCTCAAAACCCCTCAAAAATACCCTGTCAGAGTTGTGGCCCAAAGCCTCTTCTGGATGGTGGGGAGTTCAGGTATCAACTAGCCAACAATTCCCCTGGAGCCTTGCCTCCCCAGCACGAATCCATAGCAGTCCCCAGATCCAGGTTCCCTTCCCCTTGTACCTGACCCTGCTGGACCCAGTTAAAAACCCTATAAAAACCCATGCCCAATTCCACCTGCCTTCCCACCCCCCATGGACCTGACCCTTCTTATTATAACTATTTCCCCTCCTAAAACTTCCTAGCTGTACTTTCTCTTTGCGGCCTCTGTCTCTTGTGTTCCCATCCTTCCTCACACTGAACTCTGAAATCCCAAACCTCATCTTAAACTGCATAAAGCCAGCAGGATAACTGACACACAGGTGCTTAATAAATATGTATTGATGGTTGGAAATGGGATGCCCCATTTCACGTGGTGAGTTCATTGTGGAGCTGGGTTGATTCGGAACTCCTGACTTCCTAGACCAATAGTGCCCTTTCCACTATATTGAATATTTGTTTTCCAAGTTTTATAAGCCATTCCCCTCACAGACTACACTCCACTTGCCAGGATCAATCACAATTAGAATATTCCATCCCATCAGTGAACTTCTTAAGATGGGATCTTAGAGATCTTAGGCTGCATTTAGAGGAGGTGCTGGAGCCAGCTCTCTCAAAAGAGCAGGTTGTTAAATTTTCAGCATGAGCATTTACACCTCTCATTGTCGTTCAGTTGTTTCAGTCCTGTCTGACTTTGTGACCTCATTTGGGGTTTCCTTGGCAGAAATACTGGAGTGGTTTGCATTTTCTTCTTCAGCTCATTTTACAGATGAGGAAATCGAGGCAAACAGGTCTAAGTGACTAGCCCAGGGTCACACAGTTAGTAGTGTCTAAAGCTAGATTTGAACTCAGGAAGATGAGTCTTCCCAACTCCAGGATCAGCATTCTATCCACTGCACCACCCAGCTGAACTGGCAAATGCTACAAATGAAGGCTTGATTATTTTGTTCACTTTTTAGGCTAAAGAAAATGATGGAGAAGATGTTAATAATGTAAATTAATTTTGAAACTGTGTCATGCTTTTGGAGACTGGGTTGTTAAACATTTACCAGCACATCCTTGGCTGCTTCCAGGATACCCCATTTCTGTGTGCCCCACTTTTCTTTAAACCTTAACCCAGTATGCCTTTCCTTTTCCCTGGATTATTGCTTCTTGCATCAGGATGACTGTACCTCTGCCCATACACACACTCACACACACACAAATTCACATAGGACTATGCCTACAACATGCCCCTTTTGCACATGGTCCTGCCTTAGCCTTCTCCTGAGATGCAGGGCACCACAGCCATGATGTTAGGGAAAAGGCAATAAGGTGGTAGATGTTCTGTAGGGAAAAAATGTGGGTCTTGCTTCAGCTTTCCCATAAAGACAGCTTTCACAAAAAGCTAAGTATGATTGGTGTTGAATTGCAGTTCCCAAAAGTGTCATGGCAAAGGACAATGAAATCCCATTAGAAAACCACTACATGACTAACATCTTGACTTGGGAACACCAGGGCCCCAGAAACTCAAGTTTCCTTGTGGGTTTACAAGAAACCTCCTTGGGATGTATGCTCTCTGTATGCTAAGAGAGCCAAAAAAAAAAAAAAAAAAAAAGAGTACTTTGTTTTCCTTATTTGTGTATGTATATATGTTTGTATGTTAACCATATAGAAAAAAAGAGATGGTTTGAATCTCAAAGTTCCATTCATTAGAATCACAGAAGTAATGAAGTTATATAAAGCATTTTATACCTTCTAAAATTTAATTAATTTCTTATTCACTTCTGAAGCATTCTTAATTGGGAAAAGATTTCTTAGAAGAGTTTAGATGGAGATGCTGTGATCAGGACAAATGAAGAACATCAAAAAAAGTTTTACTTGATTAATTTCTAGATTTGTTTTTATTTTAAAGGTCCAAAATCCAAAAAAACCTTGAATTTTTGAAAGCAAAATATATAGGTAGCTCTCAAAGAATACATAGAGATTCTAAATGCATAAGCCTAAAAGGAATCTTCTGAGAATCTCTAAGGTTAAATGCTGTTATTAAATCAACCCTAAGCCTTTTCTGCTCTATGATAGCCAGAATTTCTTTAATCTTTGTATGATAAAAACAAACTTGCTAACTATAAAGCTTAACTCAGGATTTAGCAGAAAATCCTTTGTGTTTCAACCCCTCTTGCTAAAAATCTTTGAAAAATATACTGGTCCATGTTCCTGACTTAGTAAGTAGGGTGTAGGCAAATACTACTGAATATTTCTTTGATTACAGAAAAGCTTGCCTACTCTCAAGGTCATGATTTCCATATTCATCAGTCATCATTGTACAGAACTTTAGAAGTTTCAGGAGATAAAACTGAATGGGCCAACCCCCTTTGTTGAGTTGTTAAGAAACTGAGCTCTGAAAAGGTTGTTATTTGGTTAAGGTCTTTCAGGTTTCAAGTAAGCGGGGAATGATTTGAACCCACATCCTTTGACTCCAAAGCCAATGCTCTTTGATTTTCCTAGTGGTTTGTTTGTGTCTTTGCTTTGTTTAAATCTCTGCTTTATTCTTACTTGCCTATTTCTCCTAAAAGTGAAATAAAAAATAAAAAACTCCAGCTGAGGTATCACTGCGTAGCAACTTTGGCCTTCTGAAATTCTTCCAAGTTCTCCTCCGAGTATTTTTCAAGACTTATTGCCTCTAACAGAGGTCTTAGACAGACCTGAGCAAGGGGAATATTTTCTACAGTTAGTCCAACCTACCTACCCAATGACACTGAAGGGTCAGGCTGAGACAATACAACTCAGTACAATGGCACCATTGGGTTGGGAGTGAGCCCTCAATATCTGGAGATTTATATAACACCTACCTACCATAGGGGATACACTCCACAATCATTCATTATTGTATGACCGTCACTTGGCCACACAGACTACCATGGTCCCAGGAGGTCTAGACTGGAGTTGTCAAGCACAAAAAAAAGTTAACAACAGTTAAAAAAAATGTGGGCTGAATGCCTACTTAGGTTATTGGTGCCCAGTGATCTTAGCAGTAATAACACTAGAACACTAGGTCTAGGTGTTATATGGACTCACACAGTTTTCTGGTGTGTACATAAATATCTTTGGCTTCAGTTTTAAAGTGAACAGAATTAAGTCAGTCGAACAAGCCTCAGGTTCCGATGACAATGATGACCGCTAATATTTATGTAACACTTCAAGGTTTATAAAGAACTTTACAATTATCTCATCTGAGCCTAACATCAACCCTGGAAGGTAGGTGCTATTATTATTCCAATTTTACTGATGAGAAAGTGAAGGCAGACAAAAGTTCACCAGAGCACAATATGTGGCACCCCTAGATGCCACCCTCCCTAATCAAGGTTGTAACAGCACTTTCTAATGCAGAGTGCTTTACTCTTTGAGATCCTGGCCCCGTACAGACAGTCCTTTTAAATTTCTCTGATACCATCTTTCAAGAAGGGCTTTTTTTCCAATGGTGTTACCCAATGTGATAACAACAATTTACTGCCTGACACTAAATACAATGGGAGTAGTCCTCTAGCCAGTGTACTCATAACCTTGACCTTGTCACCAGCCCTGTGTGTTCCACATTTGTTCAGCAAATAAACAAATGGCTTTTATGAGGACTTGGGGTAAGGATGGGCGAGAGGGAAGTCTGGTGGCTAAGCATTCTTGTTGCTGCTCAAGGGATTCCTGATCTCAAACCCAAGCTGGCCACTTCACTCCCCAAGACAGCAAGCCCTGGGAATACTGCCAAAAGCTGGAAACAGGAGGAAAAAAATGAAATAACTTTATACATTGGGTGCCAGATATGTACTAGGTTGTTGTTTTTTAATTGTCATAGAATGTTATAATAGACTTTATAAATTGCAGTTGGTAAGGCTGGCTCACTAAGAGGGCTTTAGAGTTCTGTGCTAAAGGGGAAAAAAAGCCAACAAAACCCAACCACAAACGAAAAAGAAAAAGAAAAAAACAGCATTACTTGTCTGACCAAAAACGTGCTATGTAAACACTCTTTCACGAGCACATCCGATGTAAAATTGTGTTTAGCATCTGTTTCCAGTGAACAGTTTGATCCCTTCATAATGTCTGAGGCAACCGTCCTGTGTTCACACCCCCAAATTAATGCTGTTCGAGGATTACTTTTATCTCCACACTTAGAACTGAAATGTAGACACAGACCTGAAGATCCTCGAGAGGTAAACTAGCAGCAGGAACAGTAGACGTTGAATTGAAAGAACTGAGTTCGAGTCTCAGCTCTGCCACTTACTAGGAGTATCATCACGGGTAAGTACTTTAACCTCTTGGACCCTCGGCTTCCTCCTTTCTAAAATAAGAACAAAAATACTTACACTGCCTAATTCATAGGGTAGTTGTAAGGATTAAATGAGATAACAAAGTGTTTTGTTAAAGTGCTTTGTTATCATGTAAGTATACTCTGGACTTAGCCTAGGCTTCCTCAATGAAAAATCTTACTTTGCAAGGTGTGTGCAAAAGAATTTCTATCCCCCAAAATAAATGCAGTATGTTAGGCATAACTGAGTTAGCATCATTAACTCCTTACAGCACAGGGCTGGGCAATAAATGCTTACTGATTGACTGAATGATCTCCTACAAGCAAGCTTTTTGGTTGAGGAAAGGAGATGTGTATTTTTTTTTTCCTGTTGCCTTTCTGTTTGTGTGTAGGAATTTCAAAAGCTCACACACACACACACACACACACACACACTTTTTTCTTTGGCGCCACAAAAGAATTTACCCTCGTTATGTATTGTATAGTCATTTCAGTTACGTCTAACTCTTGATGACGCCATTTGGTCGGCAAAGATATTTGAGTGGTTTGCCATTTCCTTCTCTAGCCCATTTTATAGATAAAGAACTGCGAAAAACAGGATTACATGACTTGACCAGGGTCACGGAGCTGGTAAGTGTCTGACGTTGGATTTGCACTCAGGAAGATGAGCCTTCCTGACTCCAAGCCCAGCACTCTATGCCTGTACCACCCTAAGTGCCCCACGTTATTTATTAGTTACAATAAAAAGACTAACAACAACTACCATACAAGGAAGAATAATTAGCAAATTTGAGAAACACGTCTTTATTTATCTTGCAAAGAATAATAATTTGCCAGTTATGTCAGACCTTATGTTTTTATTACCAATAGTATGATTTGAATGAATCTAAAAGTCTTGCCTGTTCCAAATTTCTCCTCACTAACTTATAGCACCTCAGATTCTTAGCACTGGAGTCCTTCCTTTGAACGAAGGGATTAGATTGTGTCTCCCAAAGGGCTCTGTTTAAATGCCAATGTTATATATTATCAAGTCATTATCACCAGTACCTTTCTTATAATTCAATATTTTCAGGACTCATAATTTCCTCTTAAGGATACTCTAACACCTTAATACAAATTTATCACTAGTCGGTCCCTTAGCAAGGAAGAAGAGAAATGGGACATAGAACAGGTATGATTTGATACTGGGGACTGGGTAGGGAAAGGCTTACAGTAGCTCTGAGTGGGATAGAATAATAGGGTCTCTAAATAGTTAAGAGATAGCATAAGGGTCCTGGACACCTAAGAGAAGAACAAATAAGGGGATCTGAGCAAGAGGGAGAGGTCAGAGTACACTGAAGACATATTTAGCCACCTTAATACTACACATTTGGCCAATTTATTTATTTATTTATTTGTTTGTTTGTTTATTTATTTATTTATTTTAGTGGGGCAGTCGGGGTTAAGTGACTTGCCCAAGGTCACACAGCTAGTACATGTCAAGTGTTTGGTCTGAGGTCACATTTGAACTCAGGTCCTCCTGACTTCAGGGCCGGTGCTCTATCCACATTTGGCCAATTTAATAAGCCTTCTCAGAGCCAGAACTAATTATATGTAACAGTACCTAAAAGTAATAATTGGACCTTCGTCTAAACTTTGAAATATGAGGTGTATGGAAATTTAAACCTATATTGATATGTCTCATGGACACAAATGGCATTAATGAAGATAGAATATCTTATTTAAATAAATATCTGGCCTTGGCACTAGAATTATGAACCATACCTCAATGAATGAATTTGTCAATTGTTCTTCCATGCTTTAGTTATTTGTTAGCATTTGATCTTTAATAGTATTTATAAATACAGTTGTGTTTGATGAAACACATAATCAACATGCTGTTATAACATGGGATGATTACGCAACCTGTCCAAAGTAGTGTGGTTATTATTTAAAAAAAAAAAAACAACCCTTTATATCACCTAAATCATGATACTGCAGGGAAGACCCTGAAGTAGAATGATATACCAGGTCTCTGATGTACTTTTGTTGTGTTTATTAATAGTTCAATATTTTTTTCCATTATTTGAACAGCCTCTGTTTACCTGCTCTAGCATTATCTGTCTTATTTTGTAGACCATTAAAGAAGGCTCATGTCTAGTTAAGTCACTCTCTTCAGTGCAAAGTACAAGTTAGAGCTTAAAAAATGCTTTTAGAGGGTAATGTTAAAGCATTTTAATGCCCAGTCTCTTGAAGTACTCCACTGAACAAGTTTCCAAATGTCAACATTCATGCCCCTTCTAGTAAACAGAGAAAGAGACAGTGAAGCCTAAAGCCTTTCTCATATAGCTGCTATACCCATTCTAATACATTTACCAGTTCTACCCGGGGCAGCTATATAGCACAGAGGATAGAGCACTGGGCCTGGAGTTAGAAAGAGTCATCTTCATGAGTTCAAATCCAGCCTCAGATACTTACTGGCTTGTGTGACCCTGGACAAGTCACTTAACCCTGTTTGTCTTGGTTTCCTCATTTGTAAAATGAACTAGAAAAAGAAATGGCAAGCCATTCCAGTATCTTGGCCAAGAAAACCCAAAAAGGGGTCACGGGGAGTCAAACGTGACTGGGAAACGACTGAACTGAACTTCAAAAAAGCAATACAAATACACTACAAATGATGATGATGGCTGCTCACTATTAATACTCACTATCAATAACTGAAATCGATCAATGATTACCCTTTAGGTTTACAAAGGGATTTAGATACGTAATCTCACATGAACCTGATGACAACCCTCTGAGGCACATGCTACGATTGTCCCCGTTGTACAGATAAGGAAAATGAGGATCAGAACACAGTGACTATAACACTGCAAATAAAGGCAACTTGAAGATGTAACAAAATTCTAGTCAAAATTAGTATCATGCTACCAAAATTAAACAACTCATCTCTCCTTTATTTAACAATCAATAAAGTAACTGATTCAGGAGGAATGTTCTTTCTTAACATCAAGTCAACAAGCATTTATTAAATCCTACTTGTGCCAGGCACTGGAAAGACAAAGAGAGGCAGAATCAGTCCTTCCTCTCAAGGAATTTACAGTTTTATATGGCCCTTATTATCAAGGTATTTTAAAAGCAAGGCACCAGAGCATATTATCATGGGCTCTACCTACTAAAATGCAACTGTGAAAATAAGAAATTGTTAATATACTCAGACTCAGGGTTTCAGGGAGGAGACTTATAAGAATATTCAGAGACTATGCTCTTCACCCTCCTATTTTTTTGGGGGGGGGGAGGGGAGAGGTGAATTTATTGTATTTACTCTAGCTAAATGCCTGAGTTCACTTAGTCTAATGATACAAGATACCAGGAAGAAGATGTGGGAGAAATTTAAAATATTTATGTGAAAACCTAATTAGAGCATGGGCAAAATTTTGGAAGGCAATTAGAATTTCACAGGTTCTAATGACTTTTGGAAGACATCGTCAAACTGGACAGAAGATAGAAGACATCTAGAAATGGCAAAGATAACTGAGTAATATCATGTAATAAATTAAGCCCTTGTTCTGATTAAATTGTTTGCAAATACAAACTCCTCCCAGAAGAGAATTATATTTCTGTTGTGCAGCAGCAAATTGGAAAGGAAGTTACTGGTATTTGTGGTCTATTTTTTCAGAAAAAAAAAAATGACTTTTTTGGTAGGTGGCAAGGGGAACTAATGACTTCTTTAATTTTATAGAGGGGATTTTTCCCCCTAAATGCTTGCAAGTTCCCAATGTTAGGTTACATTTTTGCTAAGAGACACAGAGTCAACCATCTTGTTGATGTGCTTAAGTCTTATTGATCTTCCAAGTACGAAAACAAAAATTTCAGGTTAGCACAAAACTCTATAAATAAAATACTACAACATACCCATGTGGTTGAAAATTTTGCTTTCCACTACCAATAGCCTTTCCACTTAGAAATTCTAGACCAATAAAGCCCAAACTTTTTGGAGTTGCAGAGATATCTTGACTTGATTTTGACTTTGATTCTTTCTCTGTTCTCGACCTTCCAACACACCACCAAAAGTACTGATGGGATTTTTAAATGCTAATTTTTTTGGAGGACTTGTTGATACTTTCATGGTGAAAGGAACAAAAGAAACCTTGGGGGTGGGGGGAACATTCACAAAGTTAAGCCTGGTATATATTGCTTTAGGTCCTCTATTCACTAAGGTAGATACAATTTTTTCTTTGATCAACCATCTAAACAATGTCAAGGGAAGCAAAGACGCAGTTGTGAAAAAATTCCTTAACTGTGTTCCTAGAAGTATAAGAGAAGTCATTGATTTTACATGACCATAAACAGTCTTTTCCCAACTCTGACCTTTAGTTTCCTCCTCCTCCTCCTCCTCCTCCTCATCATCATCATAGCTAGCATTTATATAGCACTTTCAAGGTTTGCAAAACACAGGACAAATACAATCTCACATAATACTCACACTACACTATGAAGTAGGTTCTATTATTAGCCCCACTTTACAGATGAGGAAACTGAGGCAATCAGAGGTTAACTGACTTGGCCAAAGTCATATAGGTTGTAAGTACCTGAGCCTGGTTTTGAACTCAGATCATCCTGACTCCAGGTCCAGTGCTCTATCCACTGAACAACAATCTCTAAGGTATCTTAAAGCTCTAAAGTTAAAATATTCTATGATTCTCCTTTTTTTAAAAAAATATTTTTTATTCTGAACTGAAACACCAAATAAGATGGACATTTTTATACATATAATAGTACTAAAAAAGGTTTATAAATGAAACTGCAAATCCCGTGTAGCTGCTTATCTTTTAAAAATATAATTTATTTTCTTTTTAAAGATACATAAATATAAATTAAATATAATAAATCCAACATGTAAATTTCAAAGCTACCCTGCTTATCTATGATTGATTCCATGTTTCTCAATACCTCCCACTTCTGTAGAAGTGATGTCATTAATCTTTGCCTTTTCTTTCTCCCTTCTAATCCCTGCATTCCTCCCTATTTTCTTTTCCTAAAAGAAAAGGAAACTAATTTTTTTCCTTTAATTTTCTGTCTTCTTCCCCTCCCTATCTTCTATCATTTACCATCCTAATTGTTAACCATTTAATAATAACCCAAGCACTAAACAGAGTCTTTTCATTGGAGATGAAGTTTGAAGATCTGGGTTCAAATCCTGACTTTAGCACTTCCTAGCCATGTAACCTTTGGTAAGTCATTTCAACTCCTCCTCTTCCCACTCAATTCTGCAATGCCTCAGTTTCCTCATCTGTAGTACCTAGCTCACACGGCTGCTGTAAAGCATTTTGTAAACTGTAAAAAGGCATTTAATTATTTCATGCAAATCTTTCCTTGTTTTTCTAACAATGTATACAGTAGCAGCAATATCCTTTTAAGAAATGACTGTGAGAGACTAAGTTATTTTGACTATTATAAATATCCAAATTAACTATAAAGGACATATGAAGAATGGTACTATCTGCACACATACACACACACACACACACACACACACACACACCTATTTGTGTCCAATGGTGGCCATCTCTAGGGTGGGGGGAAGGGGAAAAATGGAAAAAAAAAGTTTACATGATAACTTTTTTGTATGTTTGAAGGCAATAGCAAATTGTACATGGTGGATTTGTAGTTTCATGTGTAATAATCTGTTTTATTGCACTACGTTGTGGAAATGCCTGTTTTATTCGACGAATTAAAAATAAAATAGTTTTTTTTTAAAGTGACATTTAAGTGAGGTCTATGATTATCTTCACTGGAAAGGGAAAAAATCTATTATGAAACAAATGTATACCGATATAAAGGAAATGAAGTCATTAAATGGGATGATTTTGGGGACAGTGATTTCAAGTCAGCCAATTGACCCATCAACTCACCACAAACCAACATGTATTTCCTCCAAGTATGAATTCAAATCCATCTTCTTAAAAACAAAAAGAAAAGAAGAGGAAAGAAGGGGAGGGGAAGGGAGAGGGGAGGATCCACTCAGAACTAATCTGGGGACTATCCAGTATTTGATGAGTCATCACAGGAAATGGGGAATTAAACTAGTTCTGCTTGGCCCCAGAAGGCAGAACCAAGCACAGGGGGTGGAAGTGACAAAGAAGCAACTTGGGTTTGATGTCAAGAAAAAACATCCTAAGAAAAAAAGCTACCCAAAAGTGCAATGTGCTCACTCAGAAAGGATTGGCTTCTCCTTCACTAGAAGACCACTTAAAGACCCTTGGTGCCATCTCTTGTAGAGGGGATTCTTATCTAGCCAGAGATTGGAATAGACACCCTCTGAAGCTCCTTCCAGCTCTGAGGTTCTGTGATGCCATATGAAGGTATTGACCAACACGTTTCTATGTTGACTCATACACAAAAATACTTTTTTTTTTCTTAAAGGATAATCAAAGTTAATTGTATTTGAATGGGTTTAACTCTGAAGACTGGAAGAGCAAACCCCCATCTCCCCCCAACCCAGGACCCTTCAACCACAGAATGAGGTGAGCACACTCACCTTCTGCAATGCTCCTTGAAAGGCCTGTTTGATTCTTCGACAGGGATCGGACATTAATTTTGCATCCTGACCCTCCAGAGACGTGTCTTGCAAATCTGAGTTTTCGTGGAGTTTGAAAAGTTTTATAAAGCAACAGGTGTCGTCATCTGAAATTCTGTTAAGGTCCATCTGAAATAATATTTTAAAGGATGTTAGAGTGGTTGTTATTCATCCTGCTATTTAACAAAGTGTTGCTTAAGCACAACAAAGTCATTCCTTCAAGGTGTCTCATTTCCCCAGAAGCACATTAAAAACCCAATGCAATATAACTCAAGTTGCTTCACTTTGGTCTGAAGGGTGATTACATACTCTCCACAAAGAGATGTTGAGCACAAGTAAAATTGTTTAAATACCTTTTACCATAAAATTGAAGATTTTAACATTACCAGTAAGAGGAAATGAATGGACACTTCAAGAGGGTAGGAACCATGTCTTCTTCTTTGTATCTCCCGTAGTATCTAACATACCACCTTGGCTATAAGTGTTTGAGAAACATTGGTTGAATGCATGAATGGATTAATTCCACAGCAAGTGGAAATGGGAAAAGGGTACATTTTTTTACTGCTGATTGCCTCTAGGATAAAATGCAAACCCCTTGGCTTCTCAATCTCAGTTCTCTACATCTCTTCACAAGCCAGCTCCATCTGACCATTCCAGCCATTTTTTCATATAATTCCCTTTTACATATTATTCCCTTTTACATGACATGTTCAAAGCTCTGTGTTCAAACTGGCACACTTGCTGGCTGTCCTGATTTCAGCTCTTGGTTCCATGCCTTTTCACAGACTTTCTGTCATTCTTGGAATGAATTCCCTTCCTCACCTCCATATATTAGAAACCTTAGCTTCCTTCTTGAAGCAGGTAAGGAACAGCCTCCTATAGGAAGCCTCCCATCCTCTGCTCTCTCGTTTTTCACATCCTCTTCTATTTCGTTACCTATGTCCATGCGGCACTCTTAAGACTATAAACTCCTCGAAGGCAGAAACCTTTGTTCCTGTCTTTCTATCCCCAGCACATAGTACAGTACCTTGCCCAGAGAAGGCATGTAGTAAATGTGTGTTTAGCCTTATAACAAGCCAGCTAGATGGCAAAGTAGACGGAATCTTAGACCCAGAGCCAGGAAGCCCTCACGTCTGTTCTTTGACAGATTTACGAGCTCTATGACCCTGGGCAAATCACTTAACCTCTGCCTGCTTTAATTTTCTCATTTGTAAAATGGGGATAGTAATAGCACCTACTTCCCAAGGTAGTTGTGAGGAGCAAATGAGATAACATTTGTAAAGTGCTTTGCAAACCTTAAAGTACTATTTTAATGCTAGCTATTATTTTCCCTTTTTTAGCTAACCATATTTGTTTGCATAATTTCCCCCTTTTTCTTAGGAAAGAATATGGTTGAGGTGGAGAGGATCTGTGCTTCCAAGTAACAAGCTGGAGCTGGTGGTATAACTTTCATGTTGGGATAAACACCTTTTTAAGCCCTCTTCCTTTTCCTTTTATCAATTATTCTTACAACTTCAAACTACTTCCGAATAATAACCAAAGCAGCAATCAGTGGGAAAATATCATGTCTACGTAGGGTGAGGGTAACTTATAGTGAGCCATAACACATTTACTTCTCAAGATTATAAATAACAAAATACACATGACAGAGGTGGTGGAGCATGCAAGGTGAATTCTACTTTTGCTTTAGTGTTCGTACTAATATGGCCCAGAACCCAGACTCTGGGTTTACACAGACCAAGCTCGATCTTAGTGGTTTCCCATACATCACCCTTTGACTCATCACCTCCCCTCTCCATCCAAATTTCTCCCCCTGCAAATCTTAGAACTTGCTTTATTTTCACCTGATCTTGGGTCTACCCTAGAAACAGGGAAATATAATTGTGTCTGTCTCTTCAAAGAAAGGTTAAAAAAAAAAGTCCTTCAGTTCCCAAGCAAGCACTCAAATAATTCACTTACAGTGAATAGCCTTTTTTTTCAATATTTAGTCAAATTTTCAAATTTTTCAAATTAGTTCAATATTTACTCAATATTTAGTCAAATATTCAGATGGGTCTGTCATCTTATCCATTTGGATAATATCTGGTGATAGAGATCACAGACTTTATTTCACCTTATCAAAAATAGAAATTACCCACGAAGGATTTAGAGGAAGAGAGACAGAGACAGACAGAGACAGAAACAGAAGTCGGAAATGGAGAACACGAAGAAGATGAAGACGGAGAAGATGGAGAAAGAGGAGAAGGAGAAGGAGGAGGAGAAGAAGGAGAAGGAGAAGGAAAAAAAAGGAGGAGAAGAAGAAGAAGAAGGAGAAGGAGGAGAGAGGAGAGAAAGGTCTAGTTCTGTGAAACACTTGAGACAGCTATTATGTGACTCCTAGTCCTCTCCAGAACAAATACTCCTAGTTCTCATAGGGCATGAACTCAAGTCCTTTCACCATCCTGGTTGCCTTCTTCTGATCGCTCTCTTGCTCACCAATGTCCTTCTTAAACTGTGGTGTCCAGAATGAACATAATATTCCATGCATTGTCTGATTAGAGCAGAGTATATACAACAGGACTATCACCTCTTTATTCCAGGAAGTTAAGTCTCCCCACACAACTCAGGAACATTAGAATTAGACTTTTTAATCTATCTAAGCTATCTTACACTGTTGACTCATATTCCGCTTGCAGTTCACTAAAACCCCCAGATCTTTTTTTTCCCACATGAACTGCAACCGCACAATCCCCATTCTGAATTTGTGAAGCAATTTTTAAGTCAAATGTGAGACTTCACCTTCATCCCTTTTATATTTCAGCCCAATATATCGAGATCCTTTGGAAACCTTACTGTCCTCCACTGCATGACCTATCCCTCCCCCATCTTTTCGTCATCTGAAAATTTCAGCTTTTATTTAAGTCATTGATAAGACCATTAAATACCACTGAGTCACACATAAATCTCTGGGGCAACAATACTGAAGACTCCTTTCCAAGTAGACATAGAAATACTAATGACTATTTTGAAAAGTTTGGCTCTCTTTCAAATAATCCCAACTCCATCTCTGTTGTATCTTTCCACCATTTCCAGATTAATGACATGATTTTATTAAATACTTTGCTAAAATCTAAACAAACTACATCTACATCATTCCTCTGATCTACTAGGAACACTGTCCAAAAAAAAAAAATAAGATCAGTTTGGCATGGCCCGTTGTTAATATTGCATCTTTATAATCACAGCCTTTCTAAATATTCAGTAATCAACTCAATTAATAATTAATAATATGTTCTCGAATTTTGTCAGAATTGAAGACAAGTTAAATACCCTATAGTTTATATACTCTACTCTTCCCCCATTTGTTTAAAGTAAAGACATTCACTCTTTTCCCTATACCTATTCTCCACAATCTTTTAGATTAGCAATCACATTTGGCAGTATTTTCAGTACGTGTGGATTTGTTCATCTGAGAAATTTAATTGGAAGCCATCATGAGCAGCTAGGTGCTCTTTTAACAATCACTTTATGTATATTGGGTATCAAATCACCATTAGCCGTTTTTGTTCTGTGCTTTTCAAGATGAAAGTCTTTTAGACTCATAGTACAAACCAATGGTTTAGATGCCCAAAAGAAAGCAATTCTCTGAAGATCAGTGGAGAAATAATCTTTTATTGTCTGTTAAGCCCTGCTTTCCTCTATGGAATTATACAGTCCTCCAGACATACAGTAAGTGCTATTCTAAGGTTTGGGGCTCCTCCCAAAAGGGAACTTTGTGGGTGGTATTGCTAGTCAACCGCTTTCCATTTAGACTTGCAGAGGCCACATAATTCACAGTAGTAGTTGAGGGTAAGGTCTTAGTCTGTTATTCCATGTGATGGCTCTGTCTTTTTCTGATCCTCTACCTCTGAGGTCATGCCCTCGATCCTCTTATGTTCAATGGGCTATTTTCAAGAAGTTGGTATTGTTGAGGAAATCCCCTCTCTTCTCTCTAGGAGGTTAGGTCTAGGAACTCTTATCAGCCCACTACTTCACCCATCCGCTATCATCTTTCCATCTGAGAAGTTCTACTGCCTCTTCATAGAGGCCAACTCTCAGGAGGAGCCATTCCCCAGGGGATTTTGGGCAAGTATAAAGACTTTACCCCTAACAAACAGTCCTGATTCGGTGTATTTGTTTATGTTCCTGCTCATCTGCCCTTTCCATTTGATCTACCTCTTCCCTTTCATAGTCAAAAGAGCAACTCAGATCCATTATAGCTAGGACTCAATCAACTATTTTCAATGAGATGCAAATGAGTCAACAAATACCCAGGCCAACTTTCTCCCCACACTTGGTCAAACAGAGGTCCTCAACTATCTAAATACAGACAACTGGGATATTTACATCTTCAAACAAAGGATTCCAGACAATGGCCCATATCCTTTAATTTCACCAAATCTAACCAAGCATCCCCACAAAGGGGCACCTTCTACATTGGAAAGAATGAAATATTAGAAATTGTTGCACAAGAGTTAAATTAAAGAAGTTAACAGGAATATAAGTAGAATCAATTCATTTTTTAAAGAAGTGATATGAATTTGATTTAGAGAGAAATGTGAGAAAAATTCAAAATGAAAAAAGTCCAAAAAGCAGTATTTTCTCTAAAAATTTAAAAAGCAATTTTATCAGTTTATTGCAATAAGACATAGTAAGAATTTGGAATCAACAAAAATAATAAGAATTGAAGAAATGGTCCAAACAATTTCTGGGGGGGTTTGCTTTTAACAACCATTTTAAAACTAGAAAAAAAAAATCACCAGTAATATTATATGTAAGTTTGAGTCCGAAAGAAAACAAGTGAAAGACCACTTGTTATGGTTACAGGATAATATTCAACCAATCGATAAACATTTATTAAGCACCTACTATGTGCCAGGCACTAGTCACTGTCTTTAAATTTTATTTTATTTTCAGATTTCAGTGGCTCAATAAAATCAGTAAGAATTGTAGAAATCAAACTGTTCCTGGAGAGAGTGTTGCTTTCATTAAATGAGGTAGAACTTCTTCTCAAGGGATTCTAAACCTCTTGAAAGCAAAGACCATTTTAGGATCACAGAATCACAGATTTAGAGTTGAGAAGGAACTTAGTGGTCATTGAGTCCACATCATTTTTACAGAGTAGGAAACTGAGGGCCCAGAGAGTTTTACTGCCCTGCTCAGATAGCAAAAAGCAGATCCAAGTGTTTAACATACAATCTCTGACTCCACAGAAGGGATTACATTTAGGAGGCATCTTCAAAAACAACCCTCCTCATTTCACAAAGGAGGAAACCCATCCAGGGGAAGTGCCCAAGATTCCACCAGTAGAAAGTTGCAGAAGCAAGATTTGAACCCTGCTTCTCCAACTCCCCACCCTTTTGAGTCATACCACATTGCCTTTCAAATAGTTGTTGAAGAAAAAAAAAAAGAGTATCTGATTAGTTAAGAGAGCAAACAATTGCTTTTCACAACTACTCAAGTTCATTTGTCAAAAGCCTGAGGAAATAATTTCAAGGGATTCTACCAGTAGCTGCCAGAATAAATTTCTTTACGAAAATTGAGAAAATCCCTAACATCTTTATCTGGAAATTAAAAAAGGAAAATTGCATGATCAGAGACATGAAGAGAACTGAACAGAGTGACAATCACTCATTGTAACGATGATGATGATGATGATGATGATGATGATGATGTGATTAGCATTCTTCTTCCAAGGAATTCTGAATACTTCAAGGATGTTCTCTTTCAAATTCCTAACTTTAAATACTACAATTCAAGTTGGGAAAGAGGCAGCTAAGTGATGTAGGTGATAGACTACTGGAACTGGAGTCAGGAAGACACAAGTTTAAATTCTCCCTCAGACACTAGCTCTTGTGATGGTCCTGGGCAAGTCATTTAACCTCTTGAGGGAAATGTACTCAGTGGCCTCAAAGGTCCCTTCCAGCTTTAAATCTGTGATCCTATGGTCCTGGGAAAAGGCTATTGTTGTTTGTCCTTCATTCTTGAAGAGGACCAGGCCATCAAGAAGGTGATGCCATGACTTGCAAGTGAACTGGATTTAAGGGAAAGAGGGCTGTGCAAAGCCACCAGCATCGCTTTCTCCTTCAGAGCTATCTGGGTCCAGTGGCAAGATCTAGATGAGGATTACTGGAGATGGGCGCCTGGGAAAAAAGTTATATATAGCTGGGAAAAGATTACCTTGATGATTCCAACAGTAATGGCTTGGGAGATTCCTGAGAGTTTTTGCAAATCTGACGTCTAAATTAGAAAGCTTACAGCCATGTTCAACCACTCATAAGGATTTTCTTCTCTCAACTTTGCAAATATGAAAATTATCTCCATTAGCAATAGATTAACTATCTAGAAAGAGGAACATGGAAAGCAATGATGTAAGATCAATATTTATTTCTCATGTTTCATTTAAAATAACTGACATGAATTAGAAGATACAAGGATTACCCAAGAGGAAATTCTTAAGACAAACAAATAACAACTGCTTACTTATGAGGTGTGACTTGAGAGTCAGAGAATGTAGGACCTGAGGAAGTTAGTGATAACTTAGTCCAATCATTCATTTTATAAAAGAATGGAAGGAAGGAAGGAAAGGAGGAAGGAAAGGAGGAAGGGAGGGAGGAAGGAAGGGAGGGAGGAAGGGAGAGAGGAAGGGAGGGAGGGAGGGAGGGAGGAAGGAAAGAAAAAGAAAAGAAGGAAGGAACAAACAGGAAAAAAGGAAGGAAAGAGGGAGGGAAAAAACCAAGCATTTATTAAGCACCTACTATGTGAAGATAGTGTGCTAAGCACTTTACAAATGTGCTCTCATTTGATCCCTACAACAACCCTGGGAGGTAGGTGCTATTTTTATCCCCATTCTATAGTTGGGGAAACCGAGATAAACAGAAGTTAAATGACTAACCTGGGATTAAACAGCTATCAAAGTGTCTGAAACCAGATTTGAACTTAGGTCTTCCTCCTGACCCCATGCCCAGAGCTCTATCCATTGGACCACTTAACCCAGAGAGAAATGAAGTGACTTGGCCAAGGTCAATCAGCTAGTAATTGTCAGAGTCAGGATTAGAACCCAGATCTCCTTAGTCCAATGCTTTTTTTTCTAACTTCACAACATTCCTCCCCCTCCCCCCAACAAAAAAATCCTAGACAACAAATTCAAAAGATTGCTGTGGCATCAGACACTAGGGAAAGTATCAGAGATAGAGACTTTAGTATGCATAATTTTTGGAAACAGTGCCACCACACAAAATGGCTGATGCCAGCGTATGTAGTACACTCTCATATATTCATCAAATTCAGTTCTTCCTGTCAGTGTGAAACTTGGCACCAGAGATAACACTATTACCGCAACATGACCTTCCACCACAAAGTGAATGAATAAGCTTTTCTGTTTTCTTTTCAAAGGAACTATTTCCAAATATTGTTGGAACTCCTAATATTAAATGTCTTTGAAGGAAAAATGCACAAATACCCACACACAAAATAACAAATAACACTGATTATAAGTCACACTTAGATGTCATGTAAGCCTAGAGAAGTTGGGGGTTGGAAGGATAAGGGGAGGGGGGCCACCTACATTTGGTGGCCATTACAATGGTTTTGTAATTTTGGGTATCACTGGAAATGAAAGCAGAAGTCTACCTATAGCTGACCACAAGTGAAACAAATGACCACAACAGATTACAATATTAGTCAGCAAGCATTTATTAAGACATCTACTATGTATATGATATTCCTACAAAACAGGGATTTTATGCCAGTTAATATAGGTGATAATTTAGCCATTTTCCTCTTTTTATGGAAGTTTAGTATTGGGGCCAGTACTTATTTAAAATGTTACTAATGCTGCAAAAACACCCATGAAAAGACCCAAGTGGATAAATACAAACACTCTCATGATGATGCTGAATGGATGTAAATGATGTTACAATTCAGCAATATCATAAGAATCAAAGTTGAGAATGACCCAGTGGATGATGAAAAGATACATGGAGGGCAGAGGTTAAGTTCTTGCATATTTCTAATGATGCTCATTTGGGAAATGTATGAATGAGATAAGGAGATGGGCCAGTCATATGATTAGGACAATGGATAATAGATGGATAGCCAATGATTTGCTTAGAAAAAGCCTTCCAGCATAGTGGTTAGAGCCTCTGTAGATCTATAGAAGAATACGGACAAAAATTACACAAGAGGAAAAAAATCATGGGTGGGTTATAATCTGTACCAAAGGAGAAAATGTCTGCATTCATATCTCTTGGGAGGGAAAAAGAAAGAAAATGTTTCTAAATACATTAATATAGAGATACAGATATATACCATGCTCTAACAGGCAGCGAGGTGGTGCAATGGATAGAATGTTGGGCCTGAAGTCAGGAAGACTTCTTTTCTTGTGTTCAAATCTAGCCTCAGATGCTTACTAGTTGTGTGACCCTGGGCAAGTCATTTAACCTTGTTTGCTTCAGTTTCCTCATCTATAAAATGAGCTAGAGAAGGAAATGGCAAACCATTCCAGTATCTCTGCCAAGAAAATACCAAATGGGGTTGCAAAGAGTTGGAAATGACTGTGTTCTTATGCATAAAATAATTCTTATAAACACATTTAATTCATACTATTTACAGATATTTTAAAATATGCATGGTATTCATCTATTCATCATGGTATATTCATCTCTTGGCTTATCCAGTGAGCCACTGGTGTCAGACTGATGGGAAGGCATTAACAAGTCACTCTGGATGAGTAGACATCTTTTATTGGAGGGAATACCTCATCAGAAGTTCTATTAGAGTCTCAAAGTAAATGGGCAGATCCCGTATCCTTCAATAAACTCCTGGAGTTCAGGGGTCCTGTGTTTTTTTTTTTTTAATCCTGGTAGTCTACACCAAGCACAGTGCCTTGTACAGAGTAGGCAGCTAAGGTTTTCAGAATTGAATTAAAATACTTTAATTTAGACATGAACATAGACTTTTATTTTATTGGGAAAAAAACCACAGCCTATAACTTTCTCACCCTAGTGCCTTTGCAGCCCACCTATGCAGCAGTTACCCTCCTGAAAATAAAGGCCAAGACAGAATGCAAGCTTGTATGGGGAAGTACTTACACTCCAATGATTCTAAGTTGGGATGTCTACACTAAAGAATGGGTCTAAGCCGAGGGAAGGCTTTAGCCACCCAGCAGCACTCATTTCTGGCCCCTAGGACTCTATGTACATGATTTACAAAGCTGATAATCAACAAAAGCAATTTTTAAAAGTCTATGCTTCTTGTTATGTTTAATTACTCAGTAATCAATTAATAGATTTCTGTCAAATATACAACTTCTGTATGAGGAATAGGTCATTTACTATTTCAGGTAAATTATTTGAAAAACCTCGGTAATGTTTAGTGAGTACAGAGTAATTATATCTAGTCATGTTTGAAATATGGCACAGGATTGGATGACTTTGTGTCTTAATTATCTCTATAATTGACTGATATTTAAATGACAATTACCTGTTTCCATGTTTCTTATAAAATGAGCTAACCTTTTCATATTTCATCAAAGCCTTCTTCTTCATCTTTATAGGGTTAAGTGAGGCAGGATGCTTGACATTTCTACCACTATGTTATCTGTGAGTTCAAACAGGCAGCCCCCACACCCCTGCATCAGAGAGCTTTATGTAAGTCACAGTAAGGCACAGTAGTTTGTGCATACAAGGGACAATAATGAACAGGTAAAATTTGAGTGTTTGGAAAAGTTTCAGCTCCAGGTAAGCATTCAATTAAACCTATGGAGGTTTAGAAGTAGCATATTCACTTACAAGCAACATTTGGAAAGATTTATATCCCTTTGTATACTAAAAAATGAACAATAAATGTGTAACCATAGTTTTATTTTTCCTTCTGAATGGTGGTAGACTATAGGATGACTATACATTGCTTTTTACCCCTGTAGATATGGGCATAACACAAAAACCATTAAAGCTAATTCATTTTTTACTATTCAAATCAATCAATCTAATAAACAATCATTTATTAAGTACCTTGCTGTTGTTCAGTTGTTTTCAGTCATTTCTGACTTTTCATGGTCTTTTCTTGGCAAAGATACCAGAGTGGTTTGCCATTTCCTTCTCCAGCTCATTTTACAGGTGAGGAAACTGAGGCAAACAAGGTTAAGGGACTTGCCCAGGGTCACACAGCTAGTAAGTGTCTGAGGCCAGATTTGCACTCAAGAAGATGAGTTTTGCTACTCTAGGCCCAGTGCTCTATCTATTATGCCACCTAGTTGCCCCCTTATTAAGCACCCACTAGTGTCAACATTGTGTTAGAACTGGAGGTACAAAGAATGAAACAATCCCTACTCTCAAGAAATGCATATTAAAACCATGTTCATATGATGAAAATAGGAGATAACAATTCTAAATTTTATCCCCTATAGGATAATAATAATGGCTGCCCCTTTAAATGAACTGTCAAACTAAGGTTGACAATTCATAAAGGATGTTAAACTACTCTTCTTTGAAGATCCCTATAAACTCTGAGTCAGTTGTGTGACATGGTTGCCAACACAACAAATGCCATCTTGGGCTGCATTAGGAAAGGAAGGGCTTCAAAGAGGTCACAATGACCTCTTTATAAGGGACTTTCGAGGTCATCTAGCTCAACCCTGTCATTTTACAGATGAGGAAATTGGATCCCAGAAAGATCAATTGACTTGCCCATGTCACAAGGCAATAAGCAACAGAGCTGTGATTTGAACTCACATCCTCTGAATCCAAATCCAGTAATGACCTCTTTGTCCTCTGATCAGACCACGTCTAAAGTATTGTGCTCCATTTTGGGTGCCACAGTTCAGGAAGACTAATAAGCTGGAGAGGGTCTAGTCAAGAGCGACAAGGATTCAAAGGGCTCTGAGTCCATGTTAGATCAGGAAAAGATGAAAGAACCAGGCATGCATAGCTAAGAGAAAATAAGACTTAGAAAGGATAAGAGAACTTTCTTCAAGGATTTAGAAGGCTGTTCTGTGGGTGAGGGGATTAGACTTTGTTTTGCTTGCCCGCCAGAGGGCAGAACCTATACCAATTCAATGAAAATTGCAAAGATGCAAACTTAGGCTGGAAGTCAGAGAAGACTCCGTGTCCAAAGGAGTCTTCCTTATTGGAAGTCTTCAAGAAGAGACTACACAACAATTTGTTGGATATGTTAAAGAAGGGGTTCCATTCAGTTTGTGTTGAACTATATGGCCAGTAAGGTCCCTCCCAACTCTGAAATTCTTCTATTCTGTGATACTTCTGATCATACTTAACCCAGGGCAGCTAGGTGGTGCCATAATGTACCGAGCACTGGGTCTGGAGTCAGGAAGACTCATCCTCTTGAGTTCAAATTTGTCCTTAGACACTTACTAGCTGTGTGACCCTGGACAAGTCACCTAACCTTGTTAGCTTCATTTCCTCATCTGTAAAATGAGCTGAAGAAAGAAATGGGAAACCATTCCTGTATCACTGCCAAGAAAACCCCAAATGAGATAATGAAGCATTGGACATGACTGAAAATGACTGAGTAACAACAACAAACCCAGAATACCAGTACTAGGTACCTTTTCCTCATTGTCTTATCAACCACAAACATTTATGGTAGAGCATTGTGCATTAGTGTACAGAAAAAAATTAAATAAGGCAAGATCTCTACCCAAATGTAACTTACAATTCAGTAACTGAACATACCACACACATGAACAACTGTAATATAAAATATAAGAGCAGAAGAATTATATATAACAAATATAATTGTTGATCATAAATGTGTTATCTAACACTAGCTACTGACATGCTCAAATGGGTTTGGAAATACCAAATAGGTAAGCCACAAAACAAGTAAACTCAATGGAAATTAACATATGCTTAGTCTTTTACTTGGTGCCACATTCCAATGCAAATTCAAAAAGAAGCATGAATTTAATAGTAGTAGCAGCAGCAGCAATAGTAGTAGAAGTAGTAGCTAGCATTTACATGGCACCGTACTATGTTTCAGTAAAGCTAAGTGCTTTACAAATAGTTTATTTGAGCCTCACAACAACCCAGGGAGACAGGTATTATTATCCTCATTTTACAGTTGAGGAAACTGAGGCAAGCTGAGGTTAAGTGACTTGCCTAGAGTCACCATAGCTAGTAAATGTCTGAGATTGGATTTGAACTCATGAAGATGAGTCTTCTTGACTCCAGGCCCAGCACTCTAATCACTGGCATTGAAGTATTTAAGGACTAGTGGTGCCATTTATTACTTTTGTAATGTTGGCCAAGGGACTTTCAGCTCCCTGAACCTTAGTTTACTCATATATAAAATTAAGGGATTGGACTAGGAGATCTTTAAGGTTCTTTCCTGCTCTGGCATTCTATATTATACAAAACTCCTCCAAAAATCTCGGAGAAGGTCTCATATTAGCCTTATGTTTATTGATATTTATATAGAAATTCCACATAGATACATAAAGTACTTGCAAACATATTCCATGATATATTCATTTACATGAGTTGCTTCCAGCACATCCTCCCCTAGGAGATGACCTTTGTAAAATGTTACTATGATGCAGCATAGCATCATCTTCATGGCATATGATGAATATTTATTCTTTCATGAAAGTACAATGGAAAACCAAGTCCTCACAACATTTAGGAAATATTTTCTACTGAAACTGGATGACCAACATTAAAAATTTCAAATGAGATAATATCCTGTTAAATTTTTATTGAGGACATTGGTAGTGTCAGAATCATTCTTAACTTTTCCCTTTCTCTTACTTCCCAAATTTGGAGCCTCATCCTTCCTGGATCCATCCTCCACTTAGCTGATCAAATAATCTTCCTAATGCTCAAATCTAGTCATGACATTTCCCTGTCCAAGAATCTTCAATGACTCCTTATTATCCTTCAAAGAAAATAAAAACTACTTGGTCTGGCATTAAGACCCTCCACAATTTGGCTGAAGTCAACCTTTCTGGTCATATTTAATGTTATTTTACCCATGCTCTTTATATTTGAGCCAAGTTGAAGTCTGAATAGTGATACAAGCATACTTTTTTAAAAATTTCTTTATTTTTCTTGTTTTGTTTTTGATCTGTTCTCTTTTGCAACATGGCTAATATGGACATACGTTTTGCTTGACTTCACATGTGTAATCTATATCAAATTGCTTGCCTTCTCAAGGAGGGGGTAGAGGAAAGAGAGAATTTGGAATTCAAAATTTTAAAAAATGAATGTTAAAAATTTTTATGTGTAATTGAGAAAAATAAAATAAAACTTAAAAAATATATATATGAACCAAGCTGAGATACTAGATGTTTCCTATGAATATCCAGCTTCCATGTTTTTGCACAAACTAGAATATACTACTCCTACTCTGTTCCTCTTGGAATTTTTATATACTTTCAATGCTACACCAATATGTCACCTCCAATAGGCCTACCCTAATCCCCTAATACTCTCTTCCTCCTCAAATTACCTTGTGTACACTTGTCCATGTGCTTGTTACATGGCCACTCAGACCACCTCCTCACACATACACAGAATGTAAGCTTTCTGAGGGCAAAGACTGTATTATTTTTCATCTTTGTATTCACAGTGCCTATGGCTTTTCTTGCACAGAGTAGGTACTTTGCAAACATTCATTTGCTAAATTGCATAGATTCACCAATAGACATACACACTACAGAAAAAGATTTGGGGATCATTCTTTTCCAAGCAATACTTTTGAATTTTGAAGGGTACATAAGCCTGCTTATTTTTTAAATACTGACACTACCCCTTACAGCAAACAATGTTTCATTCAGCTGGAAGTTTCATACCACCAACCATCTCTACTCTGACTTACTATCTTAGGAAAAAAAATCAGTGATAGCAGCACACCACCAACTCTTTTCCTCCCACCTTGCCATGTTTGTTTCCTGTTACTGCTCAACCCACTCTTACTCTGTTCCTGACAAAGAAGCCTGCTCTAACTGGTCCTCTGAGTTCCTCCTTACTCTCCCGCCTTCCCTCAACTTCCCCTCCCCTATGTGACAACCACTTTAGAATCTCACCTCAGGAAACCTTCAGTCAACTTACTCTGTAGAACCAATGCAAGGCCCTTCAGGTTGTTTACCTTTGTTTATAAGTTCCACATTATCTTGCTTGTGTTTCCCATCTGTTTTCTGAATATTGTTCTATTTTGTTTGAATTCAATTTTAGAATCCTTGAGGGAAGGGCTGGCTTTCATTGTAAGCTCCTTGAGGTTGGAGGACCACCCAATTAACTGAACCAAAAATCAAAACACATTCTTTGACAAAGGATATTTCTTAGAAGTACATTTTATTTCTATGATATCAAGACTGTTATAGAGAATTTGTGCCATATGGTTGCTGTAAACAGGGTTCATGTTTTTCTTTTCTATCCCCCAACAACACTTACTATATAGCTAAGAGTTCAATAAATGTTTGCTAAATGGTGCATTTTGAACTCCCATCCCAAATCACCTAGTAGTACTAAGTGATACGCAGCGTAGGCACGCAATAAATTTAAATTGAATTAAAACATAAAAAAAACACCACAACTAGGACAATATATGCATTAGTTAGTGTCTGCCACTGAATGAATTTCATTCTAAAATGATTGTGGTTAAAACATCAATTGCTTGCATTTTGAGTAGACTATTTTAAAAGTAGACTTTTTTTAAACGTATCTTGTCTCAACATAAAATGATCATTTGTTACCTTCTAAATATTGCTGTCTTGAGTGTCATGATATGTATATATAACTACTTTCCCTTTAAGAGACAACCAAAAAATATTTCTGAAGACAGACTATTCAATGAACACTCAACCAAATCCCACAAACCAAGTTACTGCCTTCTTTTCAACCCTACACACTTGCCAATACATACATATGTACATATATACACACATACACATACATACATACACACACCTTGCCACTCATCTCCAGCAACTCACGGAGCTCCCCAAATTAGTGTGCCCCAGCTTGGTAATCACCTTTCTATGAGCCTGAAAGCCAAAAAAGACCAACTTCAACTTTCTTTCTTTCCCATAAAGAAATGCACAGTCAGCCCCCCACTTCCTCTGAGAAAGAATTTAGAGTAGTAGACAAGGGGATTTAAATGAATCCAACCAGCTGCACTGCAATTTCCAAGAAAACAAGGACTTAAAAGCGTAAACCACCAGAAAGCATAATGTTACAGCCTTAACCATGCCTTTTTACTATCTCCCTACAGTTCTGATCCATAGAGCAAATCTTGCATCACAAAGTCCCAGATTTAGAGCTGGAAGGGACCTCAGAGGTCCCGGGGTCCAAACCCTTCATTTTTCAGATGAGGAAACTGAAGCACAGAGAGGTTAGGTAATTTGTCCTAAGTCACACAGCTCCGGGAGGAGGAGAGAGGGAGGTTATTTACTAGATTTTTGTGGTTTGGAAGCTACTGTCCCCTGAGGAGGACAAACCTCTCCTCCTCCACTGTTCACCTCCACTCTGGAAGGCAGAAGGCAACCACTTGTATTGTGCAGTGAAACCATTGCATGAAAAAGCTCAAGAAAAAGGCCAGGAACATCAGCTTTAGGTAACGGAACAAGGATAATAGGCTGGGGGTTTTTGTTTGTTTGTTTGTTTGTTTTTTCTATTCTGCACACATCAAACCTTCACAAGACGCCAGCCCTAAACAAGACCCATTCTTCAAGAGCCTGCTGGAGCTTCATGGACCGGGGAAACTTCCACTCTGAGATACAGCTAGGCAGCTGTTCCTCTAGCACTCAGGGCTGAACCTTATGATGAGGGGGTGCCTGAAAAGAAAACCCAATACCCACAGACATCCCCACTAAGCCCGGGTCAGCGTGGAGCAGGAGGCTAAGTGAGGCGAGGCTCGCCCTTCTGCAAGGTGGGTTGAATAGGTGCTTTTTTCAAGACGGTAATAAAATGAAAGTCTGCGGTTATTCCTTTGGGGAGGGGGAGGAGAGAGAGGGGGGAAGGGAGTGCAAAAACTTCCTATTAATGGGAAGGCGGGGCGGGGGGGGGGAGGAAGGGACATTTCAAACCAGGTGAGTCTAAGCCCTGGGACACAGGTAGTACGGGGAGAAATGATGGGAAAATGATGAGTCCCCTCCTTGCTCAGGTTTCTAGCATGCAGAAGCCAGAGCCAACAGCTGGCTTTCAAGTCACTGCAATTCTGTCCTCTGTCCAACACTACCTGGGTTAGGAAAAGGTGGAGTTCAGACGGAAGTTAAATTCCAATACAGTAGGTAGAGAAAAGAACAAAAAGGGAGGAGATATAACAAACTCCTTTTCGGGGCCGCTTCAGCCCCTTGGGGATTCGGGGGAGTGACGGAATGAGACAGAGGGTCCGAGTGGCACCAGGACGCGCTCTCGGGGCGCACGGGTGCAGGCGGGCACTCACCTGGGTTTTGAAGTAGAGAAACAACGCGACACTGCAGACGACCTGGCCCAGCCCCAGGACCATGAAGGCCACCAGGATGGAACGTGAGGCGGGCGGGGGCTGGTGCGGAGCCTGGGGTGGCGTGGGGTGCAGGGGACCCTCGTGGGGGGCTCCGGAGCCGCCGCTGCCCATCTCCTCCGCACCTCGCAAGTACTTAGTGTAGTCTCGGCTGGCGCGGCGCATGGCACTCTGGGCTCCACGATCCGCGTCCACCTTTTACCTCCCCTCCAACCTCCTCTTCGGCGGCAAACTCAAAAACAGCTGCAAGAGTGGAGGCGGGGGCTAGGTCACAAGAGAGAGGGGCAGCCGGAGAAACTGGGGTCCGCGACTCCTCGTTCTGGGCACAGGCAGCCCGAGCTCTGGCCTCTCCAACTCTTTTAAACTAGTAGCGGAGGGCTGGGTCTCGCAGCCAATCAGCCTCGGGCGAAGTTGGCTCTTCCACGCCCACCTCTTGAACTCCCCAGGTTTCCTCCCTCCCTTCCTCTCCCTAGCCCGAGCACACCCTCCTCCCCGCCTGGGGCCACTTTAACTGTCAGTCCCAACACCAGAGGCTAAGAATTTTCCTATTCCAGGAAAAGCAGCCCCCTCCCTAGCAGTCCTTTCAACTGGTTTACCCACCTCTCTAATTCAGCCTCCTCATCCTACTGCCTGCATATTGGTACGGTGATAAGGCCATCCCGATGCTGGCATTCCTTCCACTCCAAAAACTTTCAGTGGCTCCTTATCGCCTATGAAATAAGACATAAATTCCTCAAAGGTGAAGTTGTGGGAATGCTATAGAGGAGTCGACAGTGACTGGAAAGAACTACCTAGTGAGATTCCCATGTTATCAATAATCCCTCGATCCATAGGAGATAGGTTCATGCAATTATCCCTCTGATCTCATTCCCACTTAGGAGCATTGACAAAGGAAGAGGTTTTATTTCCTCTGCTATAGAAGGAACTTCTAAAAATAATTAGTGCTTTTTACTGGATGTTAGAGACTTTTAGTGGGAAAGATGATCAAAAAGACACCCCATCTCCTGATTTTGGCCATTTCCCCATGCCTGGAATGGTTCCCCTCCTCATCTCTGTCTCCTAGCTTCCTTCCCTGGCTTCCTTTAAGTCCCAGGTGAAATTTTATCTTCTATTAAGAAACCTTTCTCTATTCTCCTTAATTCAAGTGCCTTCTCTCTATTATGTCCAGTTTATACTATTTATATAGTTGTGGCATGTTGTCTTCTCCATTAAATTGTGAGCTCATTGAGAGCAGGGACTGGTTTTTTTGTTTTGTTTTTGTTTTTGGCTTCCCCCTTCAGTATTTAGCACAGTGCGTAACACACAGGCCCTTAATAAATGTTGATTAGTTGATTGATAGAGCAAAGAAGAGAGTATCGCTAAAGATATCTTAATAAGTCAGTCAACAAGCATTTATTAAGCATCTACTATGGGCCAGGTTAGGAGCTCAGGATGAAAAGAGAACTTTGCAAATGGAACTTCCTCTTCTCAATGTACTATTCCATTGTACAATTGGAGGAGACATGTATACATATAATTGTATACAAAGTAAACATTGGAGGAGATATGTACACATATAATTGTATACAAAGTAAATACAAGGTAATTGAGGGGCAGGGGAGTCTGACTTCCCACAGAAAGTGGCGCTTGAAATGAATTTTGAAAGAAACAAGGGATCCTAAGAAACAGAAGTGAGAAGGGAATGCATTTCAGAAATGGGGGACAGTCAATATAAAGATAAATGTATAGAGATAGAAAATGGGTGTATTGTGTGTGAAGAACGGGACCGTCAGTTTGGCTAGACCACAGAGAATGGAGAAGAGCATTATGTATAGTAAGACTGGGAAGGTAGATTGGCATCAGGTTCCGAAGGTTTTTAAAAGAAAAAGAGAGTAGTTTACATTGTATTCTCAAAGCAAGAGGAAGTCATTGGAGTTGATTAAGTAGAGGAGCGACATTGTCAAATATGCACTTTTGTAAAATCACTTTTTGGATGAATTAAGAAGTCACTTTAATAGTCCAAGTGAGAGATCATGGCGGACTAAACTGGTGTGTTAGCTGGGCCATCAGGAAAATGGTAATGGATGCGAGTGATAATGTGGAAGTGGAAGCTGCAAGATTTGGGAACTGGCTGGATTTGTGGGGTATTGGAGGAGGAGGCAAGCATAAAATCGAAGTCGTGAACTTTATTGACTGGACACATCGTGGTACCCTCGACATAAATAGGGAGGTTTTGAAGAGCAGATCTGGGGGAAAAGATAATGAGTTCTGTTTTGAAAGTATTGAGTTTAATATGTTTGTGGAGGACCTTAAATGCCAGTTGTACTTTACTCAATAGGTATTAGGTAACCACCAAAGATTTTTGAGTGGAAGAGTGACATGATAATATGTATTAGAAAGATTATAGAGACCTTAGGGTAAAGAATGAATTGGAATAGGGAAATTGAAGACACGAAGACTAATTAGGAGAGCATTACAGTAGTCCAGGTTAGAGGTAATAAGACTTTGACCTGGCATAATAGCCATGAAAGAGGGAAGGAACAGAGCTGTTGCCAGGGAGAATTGATAGGACTTGACTTGGCCACTTAATGGATTGGGCTGGGACAGGAGAGAAAAATTCAAGGATTCTGAAGTTTTTAGCTGGGAGACTGGGAAGATGATGGTGTCATTAACACAAATGGAAAAGGAGTTTCTTTTGGAGGAAGCACAATTAATTTAGTTTGAAAATGATTAAGTTTGAGGTACAGACAGGACTTCCTGGTGAGGATCTCTAGATGTCCAACCCGAAGTTACAAGAGATGTCTTGTAAGGTTTCAGTGATCAAAATTTATATTCCTTTGGGCATAGCACTCAAAGTAAATGTATACCCTATGTGGACAGAGGAAGAAAAGGGAGGGAAGGAAGGAAGGAGCTGCATTGCCCAATTGGAACTAGCCAGTTGATCCCCTACTGGGGCAGCTACTACTACTCACTTGTTTGTCCTTCATTCTTGAAGAGGACCATGGCTTCAGGAAGGTGATGCCATGATTTGCAAGTGAATTGGATTTAAGTGAGGGAGGACTGTGCAAACTGGAACTAGAGCTCAAGGAAGAGATTAGAATTGGCAATACAAATGTGAGAGTCATCTTTTTAGATGTAATTGAAAGTTAATTGAAGCCATTGATGTGCATGAAATTGCCAAGTGTTAGGGTGTGTAGAGAGAAAACAGAAGAGGAAGAACAGGACCTTGGGGGACATCCAGAAGAGAGAGACTGAGGAAGTGGTGGATGGGGTAGAAGAGGTTGTAGAGATTGATAGGGTGAGGTCCTGGAGGAGTTGAAAGGGGATGGGATGATGCTGACAGGCAAAGGGGTTCACTTTGGGAAAGAGAGGAAGGGGAAAGACAGGGAAGAAGACCTGAAGAGGTTTAGAATTGTGGCAGAGAACAGGTAAGGAAATTCACAAAGGATGGCTTCACTTTTCTCAATAAGATAAGAGGTTTATCTCAGAAAATAATAGGGTGGATTTAGAGACTTAAGAAGAGAGGAGGTTTGGAGGAAATAGTACAGGGAAAATAATATGCAGGAGATTGATAACAGATTAATAAAATGATTGTTGAGCAGAGATGAGATTCTAGTTGAAGTTAGAATAATTTGTAGAGAACCTAATCAACAAGGTTTCAAGTCTTTCTCCAGCAGCATTCTATTGCTCAGGGATAGAAACAAAGAAGATAATAGGCCAGGCGTGGTTGTTTTTGTTTGTCCTTTGTCCTCGAAGAAGAGCAAGATATCAGGAAGATGATGACTTGACTTTCAGGTGAACTGGATTTAAATGAGAGAGGATCATGCAAAGTCATCAACCTCACTCTCTCCTCTGGAACCATCTGAATCCAGTGGCAAGATATAGATTAGGACAACTGGAGATGGCCCTGGATGAGTGGAAGACCTTGGCCTTTCTACACTGTCTTTCCCAGGTCTGTTTAACTGAGGCAACACCCATTCAGTGATTAAGGCTAGGAAAGAGATGAAGCAAAGAATAGCCTCTTTTACCTAGTCTCAAAAAAAAAAATCAATCTGGGAGGTGAAGACCCTCAGAGTTTCTCGCCAAAACAGAAACAATTGCTATTTACACTCACTCTGAGCCATCTGGGCCCAAATGATAACCAAGGGGGGCTTGGGTTGGGACTTATTGTTGGTCAATAAATGAAAGCCAGAGAGTGATTTGGGTTTAAGGCATGGTGCTTAAGAAAGAAATCTAGCCGGTCAACCCTGAGATTCTTGTAAGGTTTCAGTGATCAAAATTTATATTCCTTTGGGCATAGCACTCAAAGTAAGTGTATACCCGATGTGGACAGAGGGAGAAAAGGGAGGGAAGGAAGGAAGGAGCTGCATTGCCCAATTGGAACTAGCCAGTTGATCCCCCAGTGGGGCAGCTACTACTACTCACTTGTTTGTCCTTCATTCTTGAAGAGGACCATGACTTCAGGAAGGTGATGCCATGATTTGCAAGTGAATTGGATTTAAGTGAGGGAGGACTGTGCAAAGTCAGCAGTCTCACTCTCTCCTCTGGAGCCATTTGGGTCCAGTGGCAAGATATAGACCAGGAAGACTGGAGATGCCCTCCTCCCTACCCCAGACCAGGGATTATACAGCACTGGGGAACAGGGGGAAAGAAACATCGGAAGATCAAGAAGGCAAGTAGGTTCAAGTGTAGAGAAACGAAATGACTCACCAGAGGGTGAAGGCTGTGAAAGAAGGAAGTAAAGCTTAAACAAGGGTGTTGGGCTTGACAAAGAAAAAAGCAAAGGACAAAAAGCATGAATGAGAGTCAGTATAAGAGGGAAGAATGGGGATGTGAGAGTGGTGAACCAACAGTAGAGTGTAGTGAGAGAAAAGAATCTCATTCTTGGAAGTTGGGCACTTTCAAATGGTGGTAAAGTCTATATTGTGGTCATCCCATGTAGATGGCTGAGAATGAGGAGGGAAGGAGGCCATGAGAATCAAGGTGCTTAAGGAACTGATAGACCAAGATATAAGATGGGCCATTAATATGAATATTAAAGTCACCAAGTATGATAAGGTCCAAAGAGAAAGTCTATAAGCCAAATGTTAAAGACCTTGAAGAAAATAATATCTCATAGAACTCTAAGGATAGCAATGATATATGGGACATACTCCTAGGATCACCTACAGGCTAACTAATTTAAAATCATGTTACCATATGGAATCAAACTGTTAAAGCTGGAATGGACCAAAGATCTAATCTAACATTCTATTTCTGATGTTTTTACAGGTTAGGAAATCCAAGCCTCGGGACATTTTGAATAAAGCTTAGCATTTTTTATGTAGTATTTATTATTATAGCCCTGCTCTGTAGCTGACACTGTGGTATGTATTTTAATAGAGGCCAAAGATAGCACTTTCTCTGCCTTCATGATTCTCTTGATCAAAAACTGTCATAGTAACCTGCACACGGAGGCAAGAATAGTAACAAGGCACTGGATAACAAAACATAATACAAATATGATATTTTATTCAAATGCAAGAGAACACCTTTTATTTATGTAAGTATGCCAGGAGAGAAAATTAATTTTCAAAAGGACAATATTCAAATATGAAACAAGTCTTTTTTGCTTGATCCCCTTCACTAGACCTTTTGTTTTCATTTAATCTTGGCAAGTTGAATATTCATTAGGTTTTTTTTTACTAGTTTGTTCTGTATTTCATCATTTCTGATAACTGTTTTCAAAGCATCAGCCTTATTTTAAAACATTGATTGCAAGTGCTACCCATAGTGCTTTTTGTTTAGAGCTGCATGTCTTTGTATCCTTAGCACCTGGTAGAAGAGATACTTAATAAATGTCTGTTGGTTTGGGAGGGGAAAAAATGCCAACAATATCATGATTTTTCCTTCTCCAATTGACATTTTTCTTTGCCAAGGACCATTTCAGATGTCACCTACTCCAGGAAACTTTCTCTGGTTCTCTTGCTGAATGAGTTCTTTAAAAAGCATTAAAACCATCTTCTCTTGCTTTAACTGTGTCTAAGCCCTTGTAGTATTTAGGCTTGTATTGTAGGGTTTCTCAGGTCGTTTCAAAGATAATCCCCAAAACCTGCAACCCATTCAGTGCTACTGACTCATCATCTTCTTATTAATTTTTACCTCTCTGAGTTCAAAAATAGTCTGGTGGTTTTGCTCTAGAATTACTAAAATTGCAGAAATAGGCTCTTTAATTGAAGCAGCCCCTACCCTGTAGTAAACTGGAGAAGCCTTTCCTCCTATAAATTAACTTCCTCTTCTCAATCTCAATCTCAAATTTATAGACATAAAGAAAATCACTTTTTTTACATGTGAAATCATGCAAAACATATTTCCATGTTAGCTATAATTTTTCTAAAAAGCAAGAAAAATAAAGTGAGAAAATTATATTTTAATTTATACTCATTTCGTCAGTTTTCTCTCTGGAGCTGGATAGCATTTTTTCATCATGAGTCTTTTAAAATTGTGTTGGATCATTGTATTGATCACAGTAGCCAAGTCTTTCGAAGTTGATCATCATTACACCATTGTTATTACTATACACAATAATCTGGTTCTTCTCACTTCACTTTGCATCAATTCATATAGGTCTTGCCATGTTTTTCTGAAACTACCTCCCTCATCATTTCTTATAGCACAACAGTACTCTTTCACAAACATATGCCACAA
Organism: Vombatus ursinus; assembly: GCF_900497805.2. Lineage (NCBI taxonomy): Eukaryota > Metazoa > Chordata > Mammalia > Diprotodontia > Vombatidae > Vombatus > Vombatus ursinus. The sequence goes on from NW_020954580.1 coordinate 29,532,384, forward strand.
TTTGTTCAGCTATTCCTCAATTGATGAGCATCCTCTTGATTTCCAATTCTTTGCCACTACAAAAAGAGCTGCTATAAATATTTTTGAGCATTTAGGTCCTTTTCCTTTTTCTTTGATCTCTTTGGGATACAGACCTAGCAATGATATTGCTCGGTCAAAGGATATGCACAGTTTTATAACCCTTCAGGTATAGTTCCAAATTATTCTCCAAAATGGTTGGACCAGTTTACTACTCTACCAACAGTTCATGAGTGTACCTATTTTCCCTCATCCCCTCCAGCATTTGTTATTTCTGATAGGTATGAGGTGGTGCTTCAAAATTGTTTTAATTTGCTTTTCTCTAATCAATAGCAATTTAGAAGATTTTTTCATATGACTATAGATAGCTTTGATTTTTTTCTCCTGAAAACTACCTGTTTATAACCTTTGACCTTTTATCAATGGGGGAATGGCACCTATTTTTATAAATTTAACTCAGTTATATACTCAGTATATATTTGAGAAATGAGGCCTTTATCAGAGAAACTTCCTGTAAGTTTTTTATTATTAATTTATTTTTAGTTTTCAACAATCACTTCCACATTCTCTTGAATTTTGAATTTTTCTCCCCTTCCTTCTCTGCCTCTCTCCCCAAGACAGTGTGCAATCTGATATAGGCTCTACATAAACATTCCTATTAAACATATTTTCACATTAGTCATGCTGTAAGGAAGAATTAGAACCAATAGGAGGAACCACAAGAAAGAGGAAACAAAACAAAACAGAAGAGAAAAAAAGAACAAATAGTATGCTTTGATCTGCATTCAAATTCCATAGTTCATTCTCTGGATGTGGATAGCATTTTCTATCATGAGACTTTTGGAGATGTCTTAGATCCTTGCATTGCTGAAAAGTGCTAAGTTTATCAACGCTAGTCATCACACAATGTTGCTATTACTGTGTATAACATTCTCTTGGTTCTGCTCATTTCATTAGGCATCAGTTCATATAAGTCTTTCCAGATTTTTCTGAAGTTTGCCTGCTAATCATTTCTTATAGCACAATAGTATTCCATTCCTGTAAATTTTTTTGATATTACTTCACGGTCTATGTTACCTTTCAGAAAAAGTGACGCTTCCCTGATTATCCCTTGTAATTAGATCTATTTGCTTTGTTTGAGATCATGGTTGCTACCCCTGCCTTTTTTTTTTAGTTCAGCAGAAGCATATTAGATTCTGCTCCAGCCCTTTATTTTGACTCTCTGTGTCCTGTTTCAAGCAAGTTTGTTATAATATTGATAGATTCTGCTTTCTAATCCATTCTGCTATATGCTTCCATTGTCCATCCCATTTACATTTGAAGTTATGATTATTAACTCTCACCTGTAAATCTGAGAAGCTGCAACATGCACAGTGACAACACCCCATTTTGGCAGATGGCTAAACCAGGATGAGGGTAACTGAGGGGTCTCAAACAGTTGGTGAGTTGGGAGACAGGGTGTCTACCCCAAGCACGAGAAGACTTCTCCTCATGGAATGTGAACAATTTGCTCTAATGGGTTGTGAAAGCAGCAGAAGCAGGCCCTATAGAGCGATTAGAGTTTGGTTAGATATCAACGACGTCAAGGCCATTCACTGCATCCCAAGCCATTGCCAGTCATCTTGACTTTTGTCTTGCTACTGGACTTCAATGACTCTGGAAAACAGAGTGAGGATGAGGATTTAAGATTTATCTCTGCCTCACATGTCCAATTTATTCATGAGTCAAAAGACATCACCCATATGATTTTACCATTTTTTTGCAAATTTTGAGCCTTCTCCCCTCCAAATGTTCATGTGAACTATTTGTGCCCAACCTGTGGTAGAGCCTTCTAAGTTAATATTGGTCTGATCAGTCACAGTTGGGCACACAGTACCTTGACCCCAACCTAGTGATGTCATTTAGGTCCTCTTTGAGAACAAAGGGCAATAACCAATCAAACAACTAACTGTGAATTTCTCTCCGTCCCAGACAAAAATCACTCAATGACCATGTAATTCAGGAGCATTATCAAGTAATTTAGAGATCCAAATAAACATTTTAACAAGATACAGAAGACCCAGGCTATGGCAGGGCTCACAATAAGGTTATGCCTTGTAGGGGAAAGAAAGCTCCAGCTAACTATAATTCTCTCATCATCTGCTATAAATGCCCACTGTCGTTCTGCCGGTTTTCAGCTCTAATCTTTTCCTGCCATCATTTTTTATTGTCTCTTCACTGTTCGCTGTTCATCTCCTTGTGTCTCGCTTTTTTCTATCTCCTCTGTCTGCCATCTTGAAGCTGGGCTAAGCTTCCTCTTCAAAAAGCAGGAGACACAGAAAATAAACAGAGCTTTCCACAGACCCTATCTAGCTCTAGTATTCTGTCCATGAGGAAAGTCTCTGTGATCCTGGGTCCCAGCCATCTGGAATGAAATACGTGAAACAATACATGTGCCACTTCATTACATTCAGGCCTCTTGATTTTTGGATTCTTATATCCACAGATTTGCTGGAGCCAACTCATAGGGACTTGAAAGGAGATGGTTAAATTTTCAGTGTTCATTTTTGCATCTTAGAAATCAGTAAATATTACAAATCAGGGCTTGATTTGTTATTTTGTTAATTGTCTAGACATTTAAAACTGACAGATAAAAGAGGAATGAAGCAGATTAAATTTGAAAGTGCGTGGCACATTTTCCCCCGGAAGGCCTTCATTAAACATTTACCAGCATTCACCCTATGTCCCATGAAAGTTGTTTCCCAAAATTTCTGTATCAAGTATTCAAGCATATCTGATCTGACAATTTCTCATATTAAGCAAGTCCCATCATATCCCCACCTCTCCCTGGGCACAATCAAAGTCTTTTATATACATTTTATAAATTTTCTGAGGCTCTCTCACTCAATTTAGTTTTGTTTTTCAAAGTTCACTTTCTTCTGACATATTTTCTTCAGGTGATTTAACAAGGATTTATTGAGTACCTGCTAGATTTATAACATCAAGCTTTGTGCTAGATGGGAAGGAGAAAGATGGAAAAAGGGAGAAGGGATATTAAGACAGAAGAAAGGCAAGATATGGTACCCCTTGAAGGGAAAGTATCACCAAACAAAATGTTAATTAATGGATCAGCAGAGAACGAAAAAGGTGAGAAGCTAAAAGTACCAAGCTACAGGGTGCTTGGCTTTCAAAACCAGTTCTTGTAACTTTCTGGAAGTGCTGAAATAAGAGCTGGCTGGAGGAAAAGAGGATGAGAAAGGTAATGAACATGGACTATGACCATGAGTATGACCCTGATGCATGCATGTGACTTCTTAATTTACAGAGAATCATTTTTATTCAGGTAAAATACAAAATTGAAGGCCATGCCATCCCCTTTTTTTTCTGGAATAGAAGATTGGAGTGAAAGTGTATTTTCTGAGTGGAGAAGAGCCCTGGGGAGGACACACTACACTAGTTCCTTAATCATTTTGGTTTTTCTATCTCCTGAGGTAATAAAATTTGGTCAACATATAAACAGAAGGTGGTAGATCTCTTACCTCCACAGAGTCACAACTACATTTTTAGAAGTTGGCAACATCTGTCTGCTTGGGTACAGTGGGGAAATTTACAAACAATCACTCAACAAGCATAGGGGAATTGTGCTGGGTGCTGAGGGTACAAAGACAAAAATGAGTTGTTCTTGTCTGCATGGAGTTTAAATTCTATTGAGTGAGACAACATGGAAAAGAATACACATGCAGATTCATACAGCATAAATACAAGATAATCCAACTAAATTCTTTCTTTAAATGCGTGTTTAAGATATGAATGGCTTTTGAGAATTTCTCTGTTAGTGCTAATTTCTTATTTGTAGATTGAATGATTTCCTTTTTTTTTTGTATTGAGCTAAGGTTTTTCCTTAGTTATTCTGGGATTTTTTATTTGTTTTGTTTGGAATTTGGGTCACCCTGTATCACCCGGAACCAGGTTGAAAATGTAGGAGCTACTCACAGTCCTAGTCTCACTCTGATCAGCATGGTAACTTTAATGTGCACCATTTTCTGCCATGGAATAGTTTACCCCTTCTTAGCCAATCTGGTGGTTACCCGTTCTCTGGCCTTTGCCATATTAATATAGAAACTAGAGAGAACATCTGATCAGTTTAACCCACTGCAGTTCAGAACTACTGAAATCAAGAGATCTTCCATTTCAGCCTCCCCATAGAAGGAGTTAGAAGTGTGTGCCACCAAGCCTGGCTAGTCTAAAATTTGAGATGTGTTGTGATGTAGCGCTAAGAGCCCTGATTTTGGAATCAAGAAAAACCTGAGTTCAAATCCTTTACACTTGCTACTTGTGTGAACCTGAACAAATCAAATTCTCCGACTCAGTTCTCTTGTCTGTAAAAGGAGGATGTTGCAAGGATCGAATGAGATAAGTAAGTCAAATGCCTTGAAAACCTTAAAACACATTAAATACGTCAGTTATTCTTAGTCTAGATTTCATAAAATGAATAAATAAATGAATGAATAAATGAATAACCCACTGGGTTCAGAACTCTCTTTATCAAGAAATACATTAATTAAGAATGGCTGGACGAGTTCACCACTCAGCTTTCCATAAACTAGTATCAGGCTTATATTTGCAAATAGTCTTTTTCAATTTCTGAAAGTTAGTGTTTCTCTTTTTTTAATCCCTGCTAACCCATCTTTGGTACCTTCCCCCCTTCCCCCCCCCAAATTGCTCCTTTTCCTTTTCTTCTGATTTTTGTGATGGATACTGCGCTTTCTCATGATGATTCTTTTTTTTTTTTTAATTAGGCAGTTGGGGTTAAGTGACTTGCCCAGGGTCACACAGCTAGTAAGTGTCAAGTGTTTGGTCTGAGGCTGGATTTGAACTCAGGTCCTCCTGACTTCAAGGCCGGTGCTCTATCCACTGTGCCACCTAGCTGCCCCCTCTCATGATAATTCTAAGAGTGAAAGATGATACTTCAGACTAGTTCCTCATTCTTTTTCTCTTTTATTCTCTATTATTTTATTTATTCTTTTTTCCCCATTAAAAAGGAATCTTTAAAAAAAAAAAGATGGGAGGAATATATACAATCAGCCTTTTAATAGTATTGGCCTTATACTGCCAGAAAGGTGGCAGCTCTCTCTAGGGGAAGATAGTATATGTATATTATATATGTGTCTGTGAATATATATATATATATATATATACACATATATAAAACATATACTTCCATGTACATTATATGACTATATGTGCATATATATTATACACATATAATATATACCAAGTCAGCATAAAATAGTTTGGGGAAAGAATGCACTTATAGCTGGTAGGATCAGGAAAGGCTTCAGATAGAAGGTGGTGCTTGATCTGGTTCTTGAAGGAAGGCATGGATTTTAAGAGCTGGACATGAGGAGGGGGTGCATTCCATGAACAGGGGGACAGGTGGGAGAAAATCTCAGAAACAGGAGTTAGAGCATTACGTGTGAAGAAGACCAGCAAGTAGCCAGGTATAGTTGGACCATAGAGTACATGGAGGGGAATCATCTGCAAAAATAATGGAAAGGTAAGAGAGAACCAGGTTTTTAAGAGCTTTAAATGTCAAACATAGGAGTTTTTCTAGAAGAGGAATCATCACAGCCTGGCCCCTTACTATATTTCCCTTATTCTTACACATGACTCCCATCTGTGCACTCTATGATTCAGCCATACTGACCTCCTCATGGTCCCTCATGCACAGTGCTTCATCTCCCATCTTTGTGCTTTTTCATTTTCCTCATCCCTGTAACACTGAGTGTTCAATGAATTCCCAATAAAAAATTCTCTCCAATGGTCCTTTTTAGTGAATTGTTGTTGTGTTCAGTCGTTTTCAGTCATGTCTGACTTTTTGTGACCCCATTTGGGGTTTTCTTGGCAAAGATACCAGAATGGTTTGCTACTTCCTTCTCCAGCTCATTTTATAGATGAGGAAACTGAGGCAAACAAGGTTAAGTGACTTGCCCATGGTCACCCATAGCAAGAGTCTGAGGTAAGATTTGAACTCATATCTTCTTGACTATAGGCCTGATGCTCTATCCACTGCACCACCTAGCTGCCCTTTCCATGCAAAGGGAGCCTCAAAAAAATTCCTATACTAAAAATAATAAGAATAGCTAACATTTATAGAGCACCTGCTATGTGCCAGGCATGGTGCTAAGTACTTTATAAATATTATCTCATTTAATGCTTGCAACAACCCTAGCAGTTAGCTGCTATCATTATCTTCCTTTTACCGATGGAGAAACTGAAGCAGATAGAGATTAAGTGACTTGCCCAGGATCACACAGCTAGTGTCGGAGGTCAAATTTGAACTCAGATCTTCCTAACTCTGGGTCCAATGCTCTCTATCCATTGCACCACCTAGCTGCCTACAAATGTCATAGAAAGAGGGAAAATTGCAGTGGACAAGCTTTCAGAGTATAATTCAGGGGGAATGGTTACCCCCACTTTGTACAGCCTCATATATCTCATCTGGGCATATAGACACCTACTCATTCACTGGGTTGCCTTGCGCATTCCAATCTATTCTCACAGTGGAAGATCTAGGTTCCATGGGATGGATTAATATCACTTGGTTATACTCAAATACTTTTATGGTCTTAGCAGTAACCTCCTGAGGTGAAATACACTATAGTACAAACCGTTATATACATCAAGTACAATCACCATCACCATCTATGAAATTGAACCTGAAAAAAATCACTGAAGGGCAAGGTTCCAGGTTCTGTAAGAACAATTTTTTATTTAGACCTTGTCAATTCCTCGAACTTTAAAATTCTACAAAATGATGTTACTTCTAACAGAAGTGGAGCTCTCTTTCTCTTTATTCTAATCACATTCTCTTTGTCCTTGAATTTGCTACATTTGGAAAAAAATGCTTTTCACTGTTAATGGACCCTGGAGAAAATGGCATGGACATCTTTATCAATTTTCTCATGGGAACTTTATCTTCTTTTCTACCTAGCTTTTGCTATTGAAATGCTAGAGATCTTTATGCATTATCATAAGCTGAATGGGCCCAGCCCATTGACCAATGGTCACTTTGTTGGTGCTGAATCCCAAGCCCTGGTATTTGCCAGGAATCAGTCTGTGGAAGAAAAGACAAGGGTAGGATTGACTGAAGCATTCACAAGTTCCAGATCATGGTAGGTATCCAAGAAGTTAGTCCACAGGAGTGACAAAGGATACAGCAGGGATCACAGGCCATAGGTCTAAAGAAATCCAGCAGAAGGGAAGATATAGGTGTCATAAAGGAAACAGGATTCTGATGAATTAGCAAGTGATATCCTTTCAATACTTAACAGTGTTCTGTGATCTGTTGAATTCTCAGTGGTTTTGCCCCCAGGGAATTGATGTGTTAATAAATGGCATTGACAAAAATTTAATCAATTTCAACCAAAAATCATTCCTTAATATGTCCTAAGAAAATGTTTTCCTTTGATTCAAACTAACTGTGCAGCCCATCATTTCTTTTTATTTTTTCTATTTTTGGTATTTTTCTCTAGTTGACTAAGTAATCTGATCTTTCTTCCTTTTATTGCATAGTTTGTGGTCATGTGGTATCATTTTGCTATCTACTACATCTTCAACAGAATGCCCACCAAAATGTATGCTCAATTCCAAAATAGAAAGTGCCCATTGTTACTGGCTTCTAATACCCACTTTAAAAAAATAGTCAAGATTTTTTCAATGTGTTGATAAGTTATATCAGTTTTTTTTTTGTCTCTCTTCTTCCTACTTTTTTTCCTTTTTTAATACTTTATTATAAGGAATGACTTTGAGAGGGGGAAAGAAGAGGGATACAAGGGAAAATACAGATGATATAAAAACACAATTTATCAATTAAAGTTTATTACACAAATAGCTAATAATACCATCATAATGGACTTCATCTTTCCCCATCTACAAAACTGCATCAAAAAGTGCTGCTCACAATTTATTTGAAACAGACAATAAGCTCCTTGCAAAATTGAGTAGCGGAAGATTTATTTCATGGCCACCTTTTCCTCCTCCGTCTGCCTCAAAGTTGTAATATTTTTATAGTCAAATTCTCAGTTTCTTGGGTCTTCCAGCATCTTCCTAGGGTTCTGGAAAGCACCGTCCTCTCCTACTTCTTGTATGCTTCCCTTTTCTGTGAACAAATTGGAGGGAAATATCTGATTTGAACTTCTTAGATTTGGTCTTGAGTGCTGTGTCAGCTGTCTTTCCCTACTGTCCTGATAAGGTAGCTGCCACACTGTCCACTATTGTATCTGTAGCAACTGTTCTTTTTTTTTTTTAATTCCCCCAAGGAAGGAATATTGTTAGAAGGATTATTTTAGCCTCTGTCTAAGACTTCAACTTCCATAGATCAAGGATTTCACTTCACTTCTTCACTGCAAGCCTTCTATAACTTAGTATATATTTTCATAATTTTCTGTGCAGGGGGAAAAGAGAAATCATTGCTTGTGGCAAACTTTCTGGAGATGAACTTCTCCAAACTCACTCTGACTGGTCTTTGGATGAAAGATATTCAATCAATCACCAGGCCCATACACAAAACTTTTCTAAATTGATAGGCCCTGCCAGGGTCCCACTGGAATAGACTTCAAGTATCACCATGAGTCATCGAAATGTTGTTGTTGTTATTGTTGTTTGTCCTTCATTCTCCAAGAAGACCATGACAACAGGAAGATGATGCTATGACTTGCAAGCGAATTGGATTTAAGTGAGGGAGACCTGTGCAAGGTCACCAGCCTCACTTTCTTCTCCAGAGCCATCTAGGTCCAGTGGCAAGATACAGATTAGGATGACTGAAGAGGGCCCCCTAGTCATTGAAATAGGATCCTGGTAGAGACGATGATATTTCACAGTATCTCTTCAACTAGAGAGGCCCGTTCCCTTTTATGATCTCATTTTAGTTTCCCTTGGGGCATCTTTTTATTGAGTGTGTCAACAGAGCAAGAAGAAAGTATAGGTAGAATTCTACGGAGTGCCAGGATGGAAGACATCTCCAGGAGAATTCCACTGTGACTTAATTACTGAGAGTGGCTTTGGCTAGGTCATCTGAGAACATCAGCCTTTGGCTATAGCCACAGTGTTTAAAAACAGCAGAGAAAATGGAGCTGGTTTATTTTTGAACAAATAACTAGCCATTATAATTCTGCACTGTGAAGACAGACAGTCTAGTGTATGGAAAGAGAGCAAGGACAAGAGCCAGATGAGATTTGTGGAAAAGGATAGTCCTCGTAGTCTCAAGGATTGTCTCCTACTCATTTTGGACATACCTATAGATACTTGATTGCCACCTCTAGGAAATAACTGTCAAGGGAATTATGGGCCACTCTATCTCTGTCTTTACTGAGTGGTTACAGAACCTGGCAATCAGGGGTTATAAGACCCTGACAATGTGCTGCCAAGGTAACAGAACTCTGGAACTATCAAGAGCCAATTATATATTCCCAGAGAGCAAAGATTGGTGCCTGATGTATGCTTTGCATACCAACTAATGCATTGTGAGTACTCCATTAATACTTTTTAGAAGAACAGCAAACTATCCTAATTTGGTAGCTTGGTGCACCAGAGGAATTTGGAGTCATAAGACCTGTGGGTGGGCCCAAGCTCAGCCACTATGTGACAAAATTGCAGTCAAAGTCACGTTAATTCTGAGGCTATTTCCTAATCTCAAAAATGGGATACAAACTGTAGTATCTCCTTCACAGGGTTATCTCGTCCTCAGATAATATATACAAATTGCTTTGAAAACATTGCAGCACTGAATAAAATGAGTTATTATTATTACTTTTTCTTTTTTACCAGATCTGTTATTTTACTGATATAGGGAACACCCAGTGAGTAAATGTTCTCTTCCCAAGCAGAGAGGCTGCTGCTATAGAACTTTAAAGAGCAGGCTGGGATTCTGAGAGGTTGAGATTTTGCCCAAAGACACAAAGATAGTATGCGTCAGAAGTGGGTGAATCTAGGTCTTCTTAACTCAGAGGTCATCTCTCTGCACAATATACCACAATTTTTACACAATGTCCCTGTCTCTGTCTGTCTATCCCACTCTCTGTCTCTCTCTCTTTCTCTGTCTCTCTCTATGTCTCTGTCTCTCTTTGTCTCCCTGTTTGTCTTTGTCTCTCTCTCTCTCTCTCTCTCTCTCTCTCTCTCTCACTCTTTCACTGTATCTTACTCAGGTTGGAAGTACAGTAGCTACTCATGACCCAATTCCACAGCTTATAAGCACAGTATCTTTGATCTTCTCTCTTTCTGACCTGGGTTCATTCTCCCTTCTCAGGCAGCCTGGTAGCCCCTTAACCCCAGGGATTTACCACACTGGCACCAGACTTTGTGTGAAGACCAGCTTGACTTGAGCCGTACTATATAGCTCAGAACTCGGGAGTTCCAACAATCCACTAGCCCCCACATTCCTCGAAGGCATATACTACTACACAAGGTGTATGGGGTGGTAAGGGAGGACTAGCATCTCTGGTGTGAGGGTTTGCCAAGCCATTTTCAGGGCTGCTCATCCATCTTTGGTGTCCACCTGTCACCCGACTCTCACCTGTGGCTCCAAGAAGCTGTAGCATAAGCAGCAGCCATACCCTGGTAAAACCCTCTTGGCAGACAGGCTAAACCAGGCTGAAGGTAATTGACAGGCCTCACACTTGTTGGTGAGAGTTCACACGCTATCCCAAGAGTGTGGAGACTTCCCCCAGCAGAATGGATGGATGAGAACAATTTGTTCCAATAGCCACGAGGGCAGCCGAAGCAGGCACTGAGGGGCGCTTAGAGATTGGTCAGACATCAAAGACGCCAAGGTCATCCACTGCATCCTGGGACATTGCCAGTTGTCTTGACTTTGGTCCTGCCACTGGACTTCAATGACTCAAGAAGACAGAGTGAGGCTGACTATATAACTGTTAACTTACATTTTTAAGATTTCTCTAGAATTTTGTTCTAAGTTTAGGGCAAAAGCCAGAGAGAGAAACCTGACCCTTTTTGAGTCTGGCTCCCTGGAACAGACCTTGCTTCACTTAAATCCAATTTACCAGTGAGTCAAGATATCATTCTTGATGTCACTGGTCCTTTTTAAAAAGAAGCATGAACAATAAAACAACAGCTACCACATAGCTATATTTTGGTTTTCTTTCAGGCTTACTCAATAACGATGGCAGAATGACATTCTTGTTTGCCATTCTTCTTTTTATGTGAGTTATTAGCTGTAATATTCCATTTCTAAGCTTGTTGATGCAAAGGCTTAATGTTATTTAAATATGTGTTGTGTGTAGTGCCAAAGCACTTCAGGGAAACTAGCTTGTGTATGTGTCTGTTCTGTCAAGGATTTAACATATGTTTTTGTATTTCCATGTTTGTGATTTAACAGATGATTTGGGGGGAGGAAGGGGATATTTGGCTTACCTTTATTTTTTTTATCGTTTGTCCTATAATGCCCCAATTATCAAAAACATTCTGTTCATGTTGGTGTTTCACAAAATCCATTGCAATTGGGATAATAGGTTATAGTGGCAATGTAAATGAAGAATCATGGTGGTTTAGTAGGAAATAATCTATTCAACGCTTACATTTCAAAGGACTATCTAAAACCCCTTCAGTGGCTTGTAAAGGGCCTTTTGTGTTTATTTCTGTCTGAAAGTTGTTGGTGTGTGCAGATTTTCATAATCTTCCGCTCATATTTTTTCAGTCTAATTCAGCATTTATCATGCCCTAAGGATCACTCAGGGTCTGGCAATTTAAAACTAGAAGCCCCCAAATAGTCCCTGTCTTCTCGAAACTTATATTCTACTGATGGACATAATGTGCAAACAGCTAATTAAATACAAGCTAATTTGAAGAGCAACTGTAAATGAGATCTAAGGAAAGGCTTCTTCTAGAAAGTAGAATCTAGACAGAATCTCAAGGGAAGCTGAGAATTCTGAGAGATAGAGATGAGGAAGGAGTGCCTTCTAGACATGAAGGACAGCCTGTGCAAAGACACTGAATTCACAGACAGCTGAGTATAAAGAATAGCAAATAGGACTGTCTTACGTGAAGGGGACAAATGTCAAATAAATTTGGAAAGGTAGGTTGGAACCAGATTATGGAAGCCTTTACAAAAAAACAAATGATTTATTTATTATTATATTTTTTATATTATCAATAAGAAGGCTAAAGTTTATCATAAAGATTCACATTTGATTTCATAAAATTTTATTGCGTACGTATGTATTCATTTTCTTAAAGTTTTTTTTATTCCTTTAAAGTTTTACAACCCATACTTTGATTTGACCTCAAAAACCTGAGTGTCTTTTAGCTATTTTTAATTAATCAGAAGACACTTCCAAATCATTACCGAGGCAGATGGGATATGTCACTGATAAATTAATGAAATCAATCATAAATTAATCCTACATTGGGCTTATGGTGTGACACTATATACATGAATCGTATGCATTTTCCATGGGAAACATGTATTGCATCATATAAAGCCTAGACTTCCTTATTTTAAAGAATTTTGTATATTGTTCTGCTTTGGGTGTTAGAGAAGAGCTTAGCTACTCTTACTTTTATGTGAGTCTTGCAAAAGTCTCTGCCTTTGAGGTTCTTTGGAGAACTATCCAGAGTAAAAAGGAAATAGAACAAAACCTTATGTTTGTTTTCCTTCCTTATTGCCTGATTCAAGTCTAGCTTTTGAAAATTTTTCATTAGGGCCTAGGTTTTATGATTGGGTATTTATTATCTGTCTCTCCCTAGCTGTCCACACACTCATAGAGTATATTATTTTTATCTATTAAATATCCAGAACTAACTAGTTGTTATATAATACTGACAAAAAATAAAAAGAGGTTCCTTCATTGGAGAGTCTATTTAGACCTTGGAAGGCAGCGTAATATGGTGGAAAGGGCATTGGGCTTATTGTTATAGGACCTGGTTTCAAGTTCTGGCTTTGGCACATAGTGACTGTTTGACCTTGATCATCTCTAAAAAGGGTCAATTGGACTATATGACCTATTAACTTTCTTCTAACTCTATGATCTGTGTTTTGTTATTGTTGTTCAGTCATTCCAGTTCTGTTTAACTCTTTGTGACCCCATTTGGGGTTTTCTTGGCAAAGATACTAGAGTGCTTTGCCATTTCCTTCTCCAGCTCATTTTATAAATGAGAAAACTGAGGCAAATTGGGTTAAGTGACTTGCCTAGGGTCACACGGCTAGTAAATGTCTGAGGCTGGATTTGAGCTCAGGGCTTCCTGACTCCACACCCAGTGCTTTATCCACTGTGCCACCTAGCTGGCCCATGATCTGTGTACCAAGACTTATGATGAACTGGAAGCATATCCTGACTGATATGCTTTATTTGTTCCTTGAAAATACTGTGTTAGGCAAAACAATTCACTGGAGTCATTCATTCCATGATTCTGTAAAAGCAATGTTGCAATTAGCTGAGCCATATTATAATAGGAAAGAGCAATATTTCAATAGAGTTTGGTTACCTTGAATTAATAGTATTATTGCACCTATGTGATGGAGTGGAAAGAGCACCAGATTTGGAGTTTAAAAAAAAATCAGGTCCAAATCTTAGCTCCACTATTTACTAATTGTGTGACCTAGGACAAGCCACATAACTTATATTAGCCTATTTTCTCATCTGTAAAATGAGAAGGATGTGGACTAGATAATTTCTAAGATCTGCTCTAGGTCTAAATTCTAAGATCCCCTCTATACCTATGAGAAGGTAGACATGCGGACTGATTTAATTCATTTCAGGAGCAGAGGATGAATTGGGCAAACATACTGAGGTAGGAGATAAAGGATGGGATAAGATAACATCTAATCATTTAGCTGGGCTGGAATGGAGATAGTATGTATGAAAGTAAATGATACTTTTAAATGCAATATAGACATGATATTAGTTATTATTAGTTATTATTATTAATGTTGTTCACTAAGATGGCCCCCTAGAGACTCTGGGTTCACACACACCTATGGCAGTTCCAGGGACCCTGCCTCAAAAAGGGTCAGGTTTCTCTCTCTGGTTGTTGCCCTAAACTTAGAACAAAATTCTAGAGAAATCTTAAAAATATAAATTAGGTACAGCTTATATCCAGAGCATGCCCAAATCGGCATTCAGCTTATATAATGGTTATTGGGTATGGAGTAGACTTAACGTTGTTCCACAGAAAATGTATAAGATGCTCCGGACTCATCAGAGCCCATGAACAAACATAGAACCATAAAGCAATCAATAACTCTTAGCCCTGAGTCACCTCCCTCCCCAAGAGAACCTAACTTGGGGTTGCTGTTAGAGGAAATCTCCTTTGTTCCAGTGAATCCCTCTTTCCCTAGAGTCATACAAAGCAAACCTAAGACTAATTGTACTACTTTGTCATTGAGATTTTCCCTCCTCAGCTCCTGCCAAATCATCTGCAAGTAAATATTATTTGGAGTTTACTAAATAATCCAACCTCTTTATCATCAGAACTGTACTGTCTGAGTAATTGAGGCTTTGTTCTCCAAGGAGGATGCTGTGCAGGAACCATGTGGCCTATCTTCTCACTTCTTTAAGGAATAGAAAATCTTATCTTTCTGGAAAATCCAGAACCTAAATTCAAAAATTCCGGAAGTCTTGATCTTGAAGTTACCCATATGGTAAAGCCAGTCTTATATAAGAAATCTCCCATTGCAATTCTGGGCTCAAGTTGCTTAAGAAGTTCAAAATCTCTCTGCTCTATGTGGCAAGTTGAGATTCAGGAAGAGCACTTGAGGTCTCCTTTGAGGTCATATACAAGCATGCGTCTCTCATTGCTTTGTACTTCTGCTGTAAGTCACCCATTCCTACTACATACACACATATATAATTATATATATACATACTTACACTTTTGTTGTTCAGTTGTTTCAGTTGTGTCCAACTCTTTGTGACCCCATTTGGGGTTTTCTTGAGAAAGATACTGGAGTGGTTTGCCATTTCCTTCTCCAGCTCATTTTACAGATGAGGAAACTGAGACAAGCAGGGGTCAGTGACTTGGCCAGGGTCACACAGCTAATAAGTGTCTGAGGTTAGATTTGAACTTACAAAGATGAGTCTTCCTGACTCCAGGCCCAGAGCTCTATCCACCTAGTTGCTCACGTAATTATATACACACATATGTATATACACGTATATAAAATATATATGTGTATATACATACACACACAAACATACACATACACATATACATGTAATCCAGAGTATTTGTTAGTGTGTTACTCCTGCTATGAGTATTTAACAGAAAACCTACATTTACAGAAAACGTGGGGGTTTACAAAATATATTATCTCTTTTGGTCATCACAATGACCCTTTGAGGTAGGTTCTATTTTTGTTCCCATTTTACAGATAAGGACACTGAGGCTGACAGAAGTTAAATGACATACTCTGGGTCAATAGAGCTAGGAAGAGGCAGGATTTGATCTCAAGTCTTCCTGATTCCTAGTCTAGAATGTTATCTACTACACTAGAGGTGTCAAACTTGCAGCCCCTGCTTGGGGCTAGCAAAACTCTAGAGAGCAGCAGGAACCAGATTAAAAGGTAATTGGGAAATGTTTAACAAAATAAATAAAAATATAATATCACATAGATAATGGCTATGCTTTTTAAGTCAATATGCAGATAATAGGAATCATTTGTATTTGAGTTCGACATCACTTCAGGCTACAATAACCATTTTTTTTCAGGAATCATGGCAAACAAATGGGGGGAGTTAAGACACCGCCAATTTATCGAGGGCAAGCAGCTACTTTCATGAGCCATTTTTGTTTAGCTTAGTCTTGAGAAAAGTAGAAGAAACATTTCAGACATATACAGAGATGTGACTAAGAGATGATCAGTTTAGTTTTCCAAAATAGTATCATGAAATATTATCTTTATATAGCTTTATGTATCTTTACATACTTGTCTCATATTAAGTAGTGACAGTTGGGTCCTTCTAGATCCAAAGTGTTAGAACAACAATTCTGATACAGGTACAGGGTGTGTAGGTTCTTATCGAACAAAAACAATTCAGAACCAGCAAACATACAAGATATCATCATAATCAAGCCAAGATTAATAAGCACCGACATACACATGAGACTTAGTAGCTACTCAGCACTCATCCAGAAACATTGTGGTATCATGTGACTCTCCTATATTGTTCTCGAAATACACCAAAGATTCCCATTCAGAACAGAAGATGAAGATCAGTGGCTTCTCTCAAAAGAAAATTCTGAACGATTCATTTCAACAGACATTTTTTGAATATTTACACATTCAAACCACTCTTGCTATCTTAAAATGGTAGAAACATATAGTAACAGTTCTACTTTCTTGGACATCAGACTCTGAGTAATCTCCCAGTGAAAAGAGGTTTGTTACCTGTTCTTCATTTTCGAAGAGGACCCATGACATCGTGAGGTGATGTCTTGACTTGCACATGAATTGGATTAAAGAGGCAGAGTTGCAAAAAGTCATTAGCCTCACTTTCTCTTCCAGAGTCATTCCAGTCCAGAGGCAAGAAGAAGTTTATAATGAGAATGAATCCTCTTGTATTTCTGACAGCTTTTCCCAGTAGACAATGACAAATGCATATTCCAAGCATCTAAGCCAAAACAAATTCATCCTTCCTAAGAAGGAGGGGATGTTCTTTTGGGGGCTTTGAGTCTAAAAATCATAATCTTTCTTCATATTTGTCAACAGGAATCAGGTTAATTTTGAACAACCAGAACCTCAAATGAGTCTATGCCAAAAGAAAGCACCATTTTCATCCTTCCTAACTCCTCAAGGGTTTAGGAAGAAGAATTTGTTTTCATTTACAGATTATCTGTATCACAACTATGAGCAGGAATTAATTTAGAAAAACATTGAACATCATGGAAAACAGCTTTCACCAAGACTGTGAACATTACTTGGTAGAAGAAACACTCCCAAGCCCTTACCCAGGTAACTGTGTGCAAAATTAAAAAAAAAAAAATTAAAGGCAGCAGGTTAGGAGCAAGAAGGTCATTCTGATCAAAAACATCCACGCTAGGAGCAGCTAGGTGGCGCAGTGGATAGAGCACCAGCCCTGAAGTCAGGAGGACCTGAGTTCAAATGCGGCCTCAGAACAAACACTTAGCACTTACTAGCTGTGTGACCCTGGGCAAGTCACTTAACCCCAATTGCCTAAAAATGAAAAAAAAAGAAAAGAAAAGAAAAAAAAAACATTCACACTTGTAAGTACTGATGTACTACTTAGAGTGGAGGGACTAGGAAGAAAAACTTTATTGAAAATCACAGCATTCTGGCAACATTTAACATAAGCCAAACATCTGAGTGCCCTATAAGCCAGATGTCAATAATACTTCATTTGTTGATTTGTTCATTTAACAAATATGTATTGAGCAGCCAATATATGAAAAGTACTATGCAAGGAATTAGAAAATGTACAAAAATGAATGACAGAGTCCCTGCCCTCAAGGAGCTTATACTCAAGTAATGATTAGCACAGTGCCTAGCATATAATAGGTGCTTAATAAATGCTTTATTTATCTACCTCTCTAGGAATAAGACAAGTAAACAAATTATTATAATATAAGGCAGAGAGCTAAAAATGCCATTAGTATAGTATTAAATTCTTTGAAACTTAAGAGGGGGAGGAAAATTACATCTGGTTGGAGAGAGCGGGGAAAGTTTCAGTAAGATAAATAAAATTTGAGTTAAATATTAAAGGATGAGTATGATTTTTGATAAGCTGAACTATATGTGTATGGGTCCCTAAGTCTTCTTAAATGATTTTATTTTTATTTCTGTAACAGAGAAAGTGAGGCCTAAATTAGCTAAGTGGTTTTGAATGCTCTCTCGGAGAGTTCTTAGCAGAGTCGGAGAGAAAAATTCAGATCTCTTGATCTCTCTTCTCTAAGGCTGACTCCTTTTAAAGATCCCCTTCTTCATTTGGTGCCAATTTCCTATCTCACTCCCACCCAGACAGAAGCCCCAGGATAATAAAAGTTCAAGAACTTCATGAACTAGCTCACCACATGAACTCAGAGATTAGTCAATAGCTTAGACAAACATGGCTGGCTGGCTGGTCTCCATGCTATTTTACCACAGTCTGGGCAGGGGAAAAAGATATTTAGGAAAGACTTGTGTGTGCTGTTTCCTCTCTTCCTCACCCTTCCCCCTCCATTCTTTAGTAGTTTTACCCTGTAAGGCCATTCATAGGTAAAGATCCTTTCTACCCAGATGACCCAGACACCCTTCCCATCTTGATAGTAAAATAGCTGCATGAAGGAAAGCCAGTCCAGGCAGGCAGGGCCCTCAATGACCACTCCACACTGTACTCCACTTCTAGTGGGATTCTACATCTCTGCCGGCTTAGTTCCACTGTGGCTGGGTTTTTCTTGCAGTCTGGCTGAGTTTCTTCACCACAAGATCTGGAGCCACAGAGAATAGTGAAATGAATAAAGCTATAATGTCTCACTTTTTAAAAAAAATGTCCATGGAGGTCAGTTTTGCAACACCAAGGAGAGTCTAGACAAATAAATATAATTGTGATACACTGTAAATACTGGGCTCCACTGCCCAGTCTGACTGGGCAGTGTCATGATTTCAAATTGTTTTAGACCCATGGTAGAATTGGAAGACTTTGTTGTTTCTGCATTTAGTAGAATGATCGTTCATCCAGATTTCTCTTGGGAATTGGTGAAGAGAACAATCAGTATCTGCACAACAGTGTGGTAAGTTGCTCCTGGATTTTTCCGAAGTCTTTCTCCCCTCCCCTCTATTGGAGAAAATTGAGGACACCCAGTCCCCAAAAAACCAGAAGAGGCTGTGGCAATGGTACCATCTTGGCAAGGTCTGTGGTCTGGAATGAACTGGTCACCCACTTGCTGACTGCTCCTCTGTGATGCCACAGCCTGCTTAATCGGGACATGATGTTTCACCCTTCACTGCAATGGGCATAAAGCCTTTAGCAGAAGAGAGTCATTCAAAACACTTTGCTGTTCTCCTACCTAAGGTTTGAGCTGGGCTGCCTAAAAGAATTGAGGCCAGTCATGACAAAAGGAAATCGGAGCCTTGCAGGGTCTACAGCCACCACACCTAGTCTCAAAAGGGACATTCTGGATTAATCTTAGAAGTTTCAAGCTGTCCTAGAATGGCCCCAAGAAACCCAGATAAAACTTGATTATAAGCCAGGTGCCATTTTTGACAAGGACATAAGACCCCAAAGACTATCTACCTCTCCTTTTCCAATTTTTTCATCATTAAAAACAAAACAAAACCTTACTACATTTAATACTGAGATGAATGATGCTGCAGCCAGGTGGAGTAGTAGATGAGAATACTAAATCTAGAGTCAGGAAGATTTGAGTTCAAATTCAGTCTCAAATACTTACTAGTGGTGTGACCCTGGGCAACCTACCTAAACTCTCAGCCTCAGTTTTCTCATCTGTAAAATGAGGAAAATTTCAAAAAGTTGTTGTGAGGATCAAATGAGATGACATATGTATAGCTCTTTCCAAACTTTTTCGCATTGTATAAGTGCTAGCTGTCATTATTATTACTATTATTAATTTATATCTGCTTGTTATTATTAAAGATCATGAAGAAATAAATAGTTTGTGTTCCTTTAGAATGTCGTATTGTCCTAGTACCAATGTACTATGGCTAGCTTCTCAATCATCAATGGTCCGAAGACCACGCTTTGAGAACCATATCTCTGAAGGTCCCTTGGGATTCAAGTCACCAGTTGTTTACTAACCCAGATGCCTCACCATAACTCCCACCTCTGGCTGTCCAAAGTTTAACAGAGGTGGGGAATCTGCGGCCTCAAGGCCATATGTGGCCTTCTAGGTCCTTAGGTGCAGCCTTTTGACTGAATCCAAGTCTTACAGAACAAATCCTTTTATTAAGAGGATTTGTTCTATGAAGTTTGGATTCAGTCAAAGGGCCACACTTGAGGACCTAGAGGGTCACATGTGGCCTCAAGGCTGCAGGTCCCCCACCCCTGATTTAGAGCAATAGACTGGAATTTGACTCAGATGCCCTCATGTTAATACAGGCACTCAGCCTTCACTAGAAGGGGAAGATCTCATTCAATTGGTTCTTCCTCCATTGTATAACCAGTCCCATTATCCAAAACCAAGACAGAATGGAATCATAGCAGAATGTTCCTGAATAGTTTAAGGGAAAAATAAGAATTGTGCAAGCAGAATTTATGGCCTACGCAGCAGAAATAATTGAGAGAGTAGAAAAAGTTGATTGCATGGTGGCAAACCTCATAAAAGAAACAAGAGGAAACAACTGACTGGGAATCCAAATGCACAGAAGCAAAGGACAATCTGGAAGAAAAGAAGCAAATAATCAACGATGTTAAAAGAAAACATTATCTCTATACAAGCAAAACTTATTGAACTTGAATACAGGATGCATAGCGACAATTAAAGGATTATAGTTTTCCCTGAAAAACATGACAAATTAAAAACTTTTTTTTTTTTGCTTAGGAAGTTGGGATTAAGTGACTTGCCCAGGGTCACATAGCTAGTAAGTGTCAAGTGTTTGGTCTGAGGCCAGATTTGAACTCAGGTCCTCCTGACTTCAGGGCCAGTGCTCTATCCACTGCACCACCTAGCTGCCCCTAAATTAAAAACTCTTGAACAGCCATGCAAGAAATAACACAAGAAAACTGCCCAGAATTTCTGAACACGTACAATTACCTGTGTCAGTCAAAATAATCTACACACAGATTACCTACAGAATTAAGATGGAGAATTAAGATTGAATAACAGGCTAAGTAGTTTCAACTTTACTTAGTAGGCATTGGAGAACCATTGAAGATTCATAGTAAGAGCAGTAACACCATAAAACACTTGAAAGTTTGCAAAGCACCTTCTTTCCACCCAAGAAGCAGGTAATGTATCTGTTCATAGATTTATAGATTTAAATCTGGAAGAGACTTTAGAGGTAATCTAGAATAATACCCTTATTTTGCAGATGAGGGGCCCTCCAAAGTTAAATGACTTACCCAAGGTCACACAAGTAGTAAACAACAGAGACAGGATTCAAACACAGGTCCCATGACTCCAAGTTTAGTCCCCCAAATCCAGCAGATTTTTCTCCTTTCTACACCACATTGATCAGAAGAATGATAATTCTAGATCTGTACATCAGGAAGACTTCTAACAATGAGAAAAATGGATTGAAAGGGGAGAAAACATAGCAGTGAAAAAACCTGTTAATAGATTTCTGTGGTTATCCAAGGAGATGATCGTGATGATCAGTGTTTGACTGGTGACAGTGAAAATAGAGAAGAGGAGACATTTTGTCAGGATTTCAGAGTGAGACAAATGGTTAAAGTTTCCTTTTTTGGCTATTTTACCTTTGCTTATCTTCACCTTGACTCACCAATTTAATTACTATTTATTAAACCCACAGTGCTTAGAGGTCCAGGAGTGTCTATCCCTCAAGTCCTATATTATCCAGACAGATAAATGTGTATTCTATTTCTAACCTTCCTCTCCCAACCACTTATCCCTCCCCAGGAGAGTTTATTTCATAATTTAAAAACACTTCCAAAAATTCTTCCTTGGAGTAAACCTAAATTCCTCAGGCTATAAGTCAAACTTTTAGAACTATATACAACCATCAAAGGATAATAACCTTATCTCTTTATCTCTCTCTCTCTCTGTCTTTCTCTCTCTCTCTCTCTGTCTTTCTCTCTCTCTCTCTCTGTCTTTCTCTCTCTTCTGTCTGTCTTTCTCTCTCTCTCTGACTTAGTCTCCCTATTATGTCCAGCCCGGAAGTACAGAGGCTACTTTTCCCAATCCAACCACCGTGCAGCATGGTAGCTTTCACTTGATTAATTTCTGACCTAAAGCAAACTTAGGTTTGTCCCTCCTTAAACAACCTGCTGACCCTCTATTCCCAGAAGCACATCAAATTGATACTGAACTTAGTGCAGATATCTGATTGACATATATGCAGCTCAAAAATGCTGAGATTAATAGAACCTCTGGTCCCAGCTTTCTCAGTAGCTGGGATTATAGGTGTGTACCACCATACCCCATATCTTTTATATTCTTGAAATATATGTCAGCTTTCTCTTTTCCAATTATTTTTTAGTTTATTTAAACTTCAAATCCTCCTCATGGAGAATATATAGTCCTCATATTCCGAAAAGATTATAATACACTTCAGAAATAGCATAGACACCTCAAAACTATCTAAATACAGTGAAAGTATCTTCCTTATCTATACTGTACATTCAGTTATAGTATGGGCCATGTCCTACACCCCATGTACATGCTTCTAGTTAGTGCTTCTCTCTTACTATACCTTGGAAAGTTTTTATTTTTGTCCAAGAGGTAGGAAAGGGTATAACAAAAGAAGCAGCAAAGTACATAACAAGAACATAGCATACAGAATGAGAACTGGATTTGAGTCTCAGGTCTACTACTAACTAGCCATGGGACCCTAGACAGTATACCTTATCTCTCTGGGTCTTGGTTTTTTCATTTGTAAAAAGACAGGGTCAAACTAGATGACCTCTAAAGTCCCTTCCAGCTCTAATAGTCTATGAACAAGGCTGTGTGTGTGTGTGTGTGTGTGTGTGTGTGTGTGTGTGTGTGTGTGTGTGTGTATGTGTCTTCCTGCCTGGTTGGATGCTCCTAAAGCAGTATAGCCTGACCTTCCTATCTCCAACTGAAATCAACCCCAGTTCCTCATCCCTCTCATACCCGCAATGGGCATTACTATATATTTGTCCTACTTCCCCATTTTTTGTTTAAACCACCAGGAAAGAAGGAAAGATGCAGTAATCTGGGAGATTTAGCTCGGACTCCCAATCTAGAAAGGGATAACACAGTAGTGCACAGAGAGACGACCAAAGAGAAGGTTGACCTCCATGATTTCCCAGGGTTCTTTCTTATTTTTAACATTCTAAGATTCTGTGACAATAAAAGGCAAACGAAAAAAAAAAAACAAAACCCTCACCACACCAACAGTGACCTGGCTTTTATCTGTGTCACCAAACTGGCAGGTTTCCTATGTGAACAAAACCTGCCCACTGTGCATCTAGGGCAAGTTTTATTTGTGGAGCAGCTAACCAACTCTAAGAACAAGGCCGGAAACATATACCTTCATGGCAACCAACACTGACCCAGGTTATTTGTTGGTCTCCCTGCAAATAAAGCCAAGTTGCTGTTGATGTTGGGTTTCTTTCAGGTTTTTTAAGGGGGGCTGGGTAAAGGAGTTATTTTTTTGTTCAGGTTTTTTGCTCCAGTTCAAGCTAGTGATTCGACAAGAAATATTAGAAATATGGCCCCGTGGAAAAAAATGAACATATAGATAAAGTATTTATAAACATGTTGCAAAATATACTGCTTGCTCCATAGCTATTGGAATCCAAGGAAGTGACAGGATGAAGGAAAGCAAGGTGTAGATGGGTGCTCCTAGCCCTTTCAGTCGTAGCTTGAGTTTCAACCTTAAAATACACAGTGTGTATTTTAGTTTTCGGCTTGGTCCTCCTCCTTCAGTGGGAATTGCTGGGAGTTTCTGGCCTCCTTTGGGGTTAGGGATGATGGTCTCAGTCTGTGCGTAAGCGAGTGGTTACAGTCCTTAATTGCAAAGAGGAAGTGGTCTGACAACACGGTCCATCCTGGCGAGATTGATAACTTGTAAGATATCTTGGAAGAATGCCAGGGGAAAGCTAACAACAACAACAAAAAAAGTTGTATGTAAAACCAAATATACATATATCACTGACATGTTCTTTTTATTTCCTACATGTACTGAGTAAACCAGATGGAAAGCATTTTAGATGGAGTACATGCCAGGAGCCCATGCTACATTATGTCTTTTCCTCCTTCAATGAAGCAAATACTTTGGTGCCATCATAATTTACAGGAAAATACTTTCTATGAGATTCAGAATTACTTAAGCCTAACGAAACAGAAAGAGTGAAGGGGACCTGGATGGTAATTGACACTAAACCTCTGGAAATCAATATTACTTCTAGACTGGGTACCAGTTTTATCAAAGTCCCTAAGTCTAGAACTTGGTTGTCCTTTATTTTCCAAAGAGGCAAAAAACAAAAACACCTGGTAAAATGTAGCTAGTTTTGATGATGTAAATTTGGGGATTTGATAACTAGTATTGTTTTTAGATTCCAGGACCATCATACTGTCGCAGCTACCATGTGACTTTTTTGATTGGCAACCCTCTTCTCCAGGGTGGAATATAATATCAATTCTTGGATCATACAGCAGTTAATCTTAAAAAACAAAAGAAAACCGTGTAAGCTAGTAGACAATGAAACTGAGACCACAAAGCACTCATGGTGATTGTCTGCCAAGATTATGTCTTCCAGGAATAACATGAGAAAGAGCTTGCTCTGCCTATGTGAGCTGAGTCCACTAAAACATGTACTTACTCAAACAGCATCCAAGCCTCCTCCAGAGGTTGGTTTGGTTTTGGAGCAGTCTTGGTTATGAGTGTGGGTATTTCAGTTGGGGTGGCCTGCAAAATGGAATTCAGTCTGGAGTAGCCCCAAGAGGTCCACGATAGTGTTGGGTTCATCAAGGTCCATAAGACTATCTTGAGATTGATTGGGTTCTTTGACCATCACCATTTGGCTCTGGTTTCAAATTTGCCCTTGAAAGGTCGGCGACCCGGTTCATACTTGGTCCTGCTTAGGACCCCAGAGTAGAGCATTTCTCAGCTGTCACCAGCAAAACATGACTAGCATACCAACAGTTGCGGTATGTCCAAGGTACAGCAGAATCTCGGAGTTGTAAAGGACTGCAGTAGTTAGTCAGTACAACCCATACCTGCCCAAGTATATTCTCTAATATATACTCAATGAGTGGTTACCTAGCCTCCAACTGATGACTTCCCGGGATCAAGAACTAACCTCCTAAGGCAGCCAATTTTACTTTTAAATCTCAGATTTAAAGCTTTAAAAAGCTTTTAAAGCTCAGATCGTTATCATTTCAGAAATGCTATAGCAATAGAATTTACAATCTATTTAATCCTTGACGAGTCTCAGATAAGACCCCTCACAGAGGTGGGCAGCATGGAAAATGCAGCCTCCCCCCTACCCCTACCCCTACCCCTCATCTTCACATGCACATATGCACGCATACTATATAGTGCCTAGGTCTGGGAGGGTTTCTTTGCCAGATATTTAAATCCACATAGGAGAGTAGTGTCCTTTCCACCCATGGCTTTATAACAACTCATGTTTTCATGTTCAAAGGAAGAATCAGGCTAATAGAGATTAAAAAAAATGAATAGATTATCAAGTTTGCATTACAACTAATGGTCATATTTACCCCAAAAGTCTTTCAGTTACCTTTTATAGCTTGCAATGCATTCACCCTTTACCAGGTATAATTCCCTTCAGGTAAAGTGCAAAAGTAAGCACACAATAATTATATCTTTTGCCCTTGGAAAATATGAAGCTTCCTGCATTTTTTAAATGCAATTGACACCAACCAGGTTGATGAGTTTGTTTAAGCATAACGACTACAGCTCATGTAATGCTTTGTTACAGGAAGAAAAAAAATCTGGCCTGTGTCGTATTAGCATTGCTGCCTACTGTCAAGAGAGCCCTGGGAACTGGTATGTTTTTAACTACTCTTGAGTGCAGAGTCAGCAGCAAGAAGACAGAGGATTGTTATTTGTGGGAGTCACAAAAAAGTGGCTATTATTTTAAAAGAAATTCTCATAGAAAGAATGTTGGATTTAAAATAATAAATAAAATGCCCTTAGAAATGGAATGGAACTGTTTCAATGTAAGTCCAAGCACTAAGAATTGGTCCATTTCTGCTCATTCTTAGCAGCAGTGGTACAAATGAGAGCCATGCATTCTGACTCTCGAGGATGTATATGATAGAAAGGAATTCTGTATCCAAATCCTACTAAAGTCATATTTTGTGTTATACAGTATGCCCAACTTGGAGAAGAAGAATGCAGCTTGTACCTACCATGACAGTCTCATGAGATCTAATAATATTAGAGAAAATGAAAACAATATAAATTCATTGGATCTCTTTTTAGGAAGCTCAATATGGGAATTATGATATGCTTCATTCTCACTAACACCCTACATATGTAGAAACTATATTTTATGCTCATCTTGCAGAAGGAAAAAAAATGGAGTGACCAGAGGTTTAGTGTCTTACCAAATATCAAGTGAAATATCACATAAGTCAGTGGAAAAGGTGTGATATAAGATCCAAGATGAACAGATATCAAGAGTTCCTACTCTGGATTTCATAGACAAGATCTCAGGGAGATCCATGAGTTTAGATACGAAAGAAATTACATCATTATTTTCACTCACCTCTAACTAAAATTTATCATTTACTTCAATCATGAATTCAAAACAAAATAAAACAATATTATTCTGGGAATTACAAAAGTTTCATCAGACTGCAAGGAGGTCCATCAAACACAAAATAAGGTTACAAAGGCCTGACCTAATTCATGCTTGGTAATTCAAATGAGATCATCTGTAAATTGCTCAGCAAAATTTTATAAATATTAATCATCATTATTATTATAATCCTGATGTTTTAAAAGGCTTGTCACAGATAACAATTAGGAAACACAAATTCATGCATGACTATTAACACCAAACCTTAGGCCACTGTGCAACTTCTGGAGACTAGGAGAGAAGGAAGATGCAGTGACCATAAGAAGGAGATTCTCGCAGGAAACTTTGGATAAAAAGAGCGTTGTTTATGCTGTGAGTCATAACAGAAATGGCATTGAAGATCAGAGAATAGTGGAGAGAGGTAATATGAATAAGGCGGGAATAGTTGGGAAAGTATGCATCGTCCTGCCCTACAAAACCACATATTTTCCCAGAATACTACTTTTTTATGATATTTTCTCATTCAGAAAACTTACAGTAGCTCCCTATTGGACAAGGTCCAGATTCTTCATTCTGGAACTCAAGGTCTTCTATTAGCAGGTTCTACCATGCCAACCCACCTGATTTTCTAATTTTCCTCTGTCCCACACATACCATATTCATTCTTATCTCTAGGTTTCCTTTGCTTGTGCTGTTTTTTTTTTACCTGTAATATTTATAATCCATACCATATAGTCAATCATTTGGTTATATGTTACCTTATACTATTCTTTATTAGGCAAAAAGTAAAGGACCTCAGAGGCCATTGAACTACAAAAGACACTCAGACAAGAATCTTCTCCACTATATACCTAAGAGCAGGGTGCCCATCTTTTGTCTGAAGACCTCTAATAACAGGAACCCATTACCTCCCAACTCAAGCCAGTCTACTTTTGGATGGCTCTACTTCTTAGGAAAATTTTGCTTATATCACACCTCAATCAAGCTCTTTGCATCTTTCATCAATAATCCAAATTCTGCCCTCCGGGCTAAGCAGCACATTTTTCATCCATTTTTCACATGTCAGTCCTTCAAATACTTGAGAATATGTATCGCATCCAAACCCTCAACTCCTTAAGGTCTTTTTCTCTTTAGCCGAAAGTTTTCTCTCCTCCACCTGCTTTGACCAATTCTCATAAAACATGATCTTGTGACATATCATCCAAGTAGCCCTGCTTTGGATGCTTTCCAGCTTATCAACATCCATTCCAAAATGTGACACCTAGAGCCCAACACAATATCTAGATATGGTCTAATCAGATCTGAGTACTAGGGGATTAACATTTTCCTAGACCTAAACACTATTACTCTCTCAGTGTGGCGTCAAATGGAATCAACTTTGGAGCTACCACATTGTTAACTCATTTTGCTTGTGATCTACTGGAACTCCCAGATCTTTTTTCAAACAAACTTCTATCTAGCTAAGTCTTTCACATTTTGTACCTGTGGTATGGATTTCTGAACCCAAGTATAAGACTTCATATTTACTTTTAAATTAATATAATTTTTTTGGATTCAGGTGACTAATATACCAGTCAGTATTTTTTTTTTTTTTGGATTCTGGCACTTCTAATTTTATGTCATCTGAAAATTTAGTAAGCATGCCCACTATGGCTTTATCCAATACATTTTTAAACATTTTAAGCAGCACAGGGCAATAGACGGATTACTGGATAATTTCATCAGGGGTGTCAACATTGAATCATTAATGACTATTCTTTGGGTCTGGAAACTCAACCAGTTCCACACCCACCTAACAGTTCTATCATTGTGTTGTTGTTGTTCAGTCTTTTCAGTTGTGTCTACCTCTTTGTGACCCAGTTTGGGATTTTCTTGGCAAAGATACTGGAGTGGTTTGCCACTTCTTTCTCCAGCTCATTTTACAAATGAGGAAACTGAGGAAAATGGGATAAGTGACTTGCCCAGGATCAAACAACTAATAAGTGTCTGAAGCCACATTTGAACTCAGATCCTCCTGACTCTAAGCCCAGTGCTCTATCCACTGTATCACTTAACTGCTACCATCATATCATTGTACACCATGGCTTTCCAGTTTTTCACAAGAACTGCACGAGACTGCTAAATTCTTAGTGAAGTAAACCATATCCATGACATTTCACTGGTGCACCAATTTAGTAACTCTGGCCAAAATGGAAAACAGTTTACTTCGGTAAGACATATACTTAATGAAATCATACTGGCTCTTTATTTTCATTGTTTCCTTTTCTACACTCATCTACCATTCCTTTGATATTATATTCTAGGACTTTGCCAGTTCTCAAAGTCAGGTTACTTGGCTAAATGTTTTCATGTTCTACTCTGTCACTTGTTTTTCAGAATGGGGACATTTGGCTTCCTGCTGTCCTGCTGACCACTGACACTGTCTCAGCAAACACATCTGTCAATTTTTTCTTTACTGAGGAATATAGGTCATTTGGGCTTGCAAACTAAACAAATCTATTGTCTTCAAGTGGAATACTAGTCTTATGATCAGATGATAAGTGCCAAAAAGAGGGGTCATATCAGAGGCAGAGCCAAGGTGGTGGAGTAAAGGCAGGGACTCCCCTCAAGCCCCTCAAAATACATTTAAATAATAGCTCTAAACAAATTATAGAGCAGCAGAACCCACAAAAAGATGGAGTGAAAGAATTTTCAAACCCAAGACACCTTGGAAAGGCAGCAGGAAAGGTCTGTTGTACCAGGCTAAGAGAGGAACACAGCCTAGTACAAGCCATGTCAGCACAAACTGGCCCCCCACAAACCCAGAGCAGGTCTCAGGGTGACTGAATCAGTGGCAGCAGTGGCGGCTTCCAGACCTCTCAGACCACAGATGTCAAAAACAACTTAGAAGATCAGCAGGAAAGGTCCATTGCACTTGGCTGAGAGTGGAGCACGGTCCCAGCACAGGCTATGCCAGCACACCGTCAACTCCAGCAAACCAGGAGCAGGCTTTGGAAGCCACTGAATCAGCAGCGGCAGTGGCTGCTTCGGAGCCCTCAGGCCGCTGAAGGCAAGGGGATCAAACAACCGGCCAGAAGGAGACTACAGGGGACTCTTTGCTAACACTGAGGCAGGACTCTATTGCTTTGCCCATACACAGATGTGTTGCATTCCAGCAAACCAGAACTTGGAGTCACAGTAGAGGGGGGACTCTTCTTGCAGTTCCAGGGCAAAAAAGAGTGCCTGTGGTCAGTCACAAATCAGAGCACAGTAGTAAATACCTCTCCTTAGATCATACTACCTTGGAAGAACTGAAAACTTATAGGTCCCAAGAAGTATCTCTGAAAACAGTTGCACAAAACCCCTGAAGCTTGGGACAGTGCGCCCTCCATCCTAGAAGCAGAGCCCTACTTTAATAAAGAGTTAAAAGTCAAGTAATAGGCTAGAAAAAATGAGCAAACAACAGAAAAAAATTCTGACCGTAGAAAGTTACTATGGTGACAAGGAAGATCAAAACACACACTCAGAAGAAGACAACAAAGTCAAAGTTCTTACATCCAAAGCCTCCAAGAAAAATATGAATTGGTTTCAGGCCATGGAAGAGCTCAAAAAGCTCAAAGAGCTCAAAATTTGAAAATCAAGTAAGAAAGGTAGAGAAAAAATTGGGAAGAAAAATGAGAGTGATGCAAGAAAACAATGAAAAACGAGTCAATAGCTTGGTAAAGGATATGTAAAAAGAATACTGAAGAAGAGAGACCATATCTTCTACTTATTTTGATCCTCCATACCTAGAAAGACATATGAAAGGCACTTTATAAATTCTTTTTTTATTTGCTAAAAACCTGACACCTCCTGTAATATGAACATCTTCATAGGGATAGCAAGAAAAAAAAAAGAATAAGAAGTTAAAGATTCACTTTTGAAAACTGGGTTGTCTCAGTGTCCCATTGTTCCCAGACCTGCTTGTTAATCAGTGTTGGGGGGGAGGCATCACTCGGTCTGCAGCGTTGTCTTACCTGATACTTGTCAAGTAGCAAGTCATCCCCCCTACCTTTTTGTACCTGGAAATTGTCATGTGCTTCCTACCTTGGGGAAGAACTGAGAAGCAATGGCCCATGCCCTTTTGCTGATATAACCTATCTGAATTATCTCTAGCTCGTTACAAAAGTTATCAATAAAAGCTGGGTCCATCTTGAAGCCATTGTTGATTCCCAGTGATCAACCCATCAAGTACATGACATACTTTTAATCAACCTTTTAAATTTTCTTTGTCCTGTGTTTTGCCTCCTTAATCAGGGCAAAAGCCAGAACAAAGAATTTTCCTTTTAATATCACTATCAGGATCATGGGAAATTCCAGAGTCAAAATTCTTAGCACAATTAGAAGTTGACCAAGGAATAAAAAATTCTCCTCCAAACAATTTAGCTACTTCCGAGAATATATAATTGTCAACATCTAACTCTATCAAGTTTTCTCTGTAGGGAATGTGGAGGGGGAAGGGAAGGAAACAAGCATTTATTAAGTGCCTACTGTTTACCAGTCTCTGTGCTCAGAGTTTAACAATATTATCTAATTCATGTTACAAATTATTGATGTTTACAAATATTATCTAATTGGTGTTAGTTAAATGGCACCTTGCACATTATCAGAAGTACTATCTCTGGGCATATAGCCCAACATTAGAGAAATGTGAGCCTCCCCAAGATTCACTTTGCTAGTTATAACAGATCCAAAAAGGAATCAAGGATGAGGAGAAGGATGGGAGATCGGTTCAAATATATTTATTGCATGATCTAGCAGAAAAATCAACCTTTGTCTGTCTTCCTCAATTGTGAATGTGGAAATAGAGTTCCTCATATTATAAAGTTTAGGCTAAAAGAAAGAACATAATTGAAGGTAAAATATTCTTAATAACAATGTAAGAGATTAAGAGATAGAGAGTCGACCTGTGATTTTAACTGCATAGGCTACTCCTATGTGAGGAGACTCTAAAACTGATGCCAGTTACTTCCTTCTGGTTTTAGAGAGTTGCCTAGAATACTTTGAGGTTAAGTGACTTGCCCAGGGTCACAGAGTCAGTATGTGGCAGAAGTGAAACTTGAATCCATGTCTTCCTGGCTTTAAAGTTGGCTCTCTGTCCACTATCCCTCATTGCTCTATGAGAATGTATTCAAGTTTATTGGTTGTTGATTTGAGAATAATTTTCTCTCCTTTTTTTTCTACTTTGGAGGTTCTGTACACTATATATCTGCTGCATATATACATGCATGAACACACACACATACACACAGTATGCCACATACACACACACACACATATACCAATTAAAATAGCCAGATGCAAAGTAAAATCTGAAATTTCTCAGTGGATAGTTCTCTTTCAGATTGATGAACATAATAAGGATTAGTCAAAGGTACTTAAGTTAGCGACCATAACAAAAAACGGATCAAAATTGGATTCTTTTTTCTTTGTTAGTTAGAGGTACATTGGAAAAAAATGAATTAAGAGATGAAACCTCTCTTAACACTGGTCCAGTATTTATCGATTGTTCATTATGTTCCCAGGACTTTGTTTTAAGAAGACTGAGTTGATATAAAAGGACAGATAATTTCAAGATTTGATTATTCATTGATCAAGAAGTCAATTCTCAATCTTCTTCTGGAAAGAAATGACAACTTATTCCAACACTACATGAAAAGGGGGCAGGGAGGGGAAGGAAAGGAAGTTGCAAAATGGAAATTCATTCCCAATGGAACCATTCACAGGACATATATTTGAATTAAAGACATGTATAAGATCTCCAACCAAGAACAACTAATCTGTGAGATAATGCCCATCTTTAGTGACCATTCAGCATCCTATAAAATCCATTGTTTTTGCCGAGGAATATAATTTATGGTCCAGGGAAAAGCACGAATCACAGCTCTATTATTTTACATGGCATTACAGATTTTGTAGTGAACCACAAACCATAAACAGACTAGGCAGATGAGTTCATGACCAAAAACATTGCTATCACCATTATCATTAACTGTATTTTCTTTTGTCTACAACAAAGGACCTACTAACAGAGGTTTTCTTGAAAATTATATAATGCAGCTTTTTAATTTGATCTAGTCTTTTGAAAATGCCCAGCATTTTTCCCCATTGGCCATATTCCTCAGGAGCTCCATAGTGTATAGTTTGCAATTAGACCATGGAAATGCCCCCCAGAGCTCCCCCTGAAGCATGTAAGCTTTGTCCTATTTTTGGAGGTGTACCAAGAGGCGAATGTTCAGATGGCATCTCTCCCAATTCACAATGCAAAAGGTTGTTGGCCCTTAGAGATATTTGCTAGAAAGAACAGTTGGCTTAAAAAAGGAATAAACAAAAGCAAGAAGGACATGACTTCCAGAAGACCTGAAGGGAGATAGACCACTATGGAAAGAGCCTGGCAAAGAATGCCGGTATCACCAAGCACCCAGGACATTGAGACTTGAGAATCCCAGAGTTGACTGATGGCCTCTCAGTCCTTTCATGAACACAACAAACTCATTGATGGGAAATATGAACGGTAAATCCTCAAGATCAGTGCCAGATAGTAAAGAATGCTTTATCAATCCAACATTTAATGCACGCATTTCAACAAACCAAAATAAACCTTTCAGATAGTAAACAGAGGCACATGCAGACAGTATCTGTTTTGACCTCCAAGACTATCTTAGACTTATAGAGAAGCAGCTGGGGAAGGGTTCTAGATTTAGAGTCAGGAAAATCTGGGTTTAAATCCCCCCTTGATACATAGTATCTGTTGTGACAAAGAACAAGTTGATTAACTTATTTAAGCCTCAGTTTCCTCATCTGTAAGATAAGGGGGCAAGTCAACCTAGTGTCTGTTTGCCTCAGTTTCCTCATCTGTAAAATGAGGATAGTAGTAGCACCCACTTCCCAGGTTGTTGTGAGTATCAAATGAGATGATATTTATAAAGTATAGTACCTTAAAAACTTAAAGCACTATATAAATGCTATTATTATTATTATTATTATTACCTGTAGCGGCTTTCACATCAGGTTACTGTGAAGCTCAAATGAGATAAGGCATGAAAGGCTTAAAAACTTTAAGCAGCTAGGTGGCACAGTAGATAGAGTGTTGGACCTGGAGTTGAGAAGACCTGATTTTGAATCTGGCTTCAGACACTTACCAGTTGTGTGACCCTAGGCAAATCACTTAACCTCTGTTTGCCTCAGTTTCCTCATTTGTAAAATGGTGATAATAATAGCACCTCACTCCCAGGATTGTTATGAGGGTCAAATGAGATCACTGTAAAGTGCTTAGCACAGTGCTTGGTACATGAGCACTAAATAAATGCTATTTATTGTTGTAAATGCCAATTATTCCTAATGAGGCTACAAGCACCCAACTCTTTCTCGTGGCTCCAAGAAGCTGTAGCATGCACAGCAGCCACAGCCTAGTAAACCACCCCAACAGATGGGCTAAACCAGGTTGAGGGTAACTGATAGGCCTCAAACCCATTAGTGAGTTAGGGGGATGTCTACCCCAAGCATGTGAAGACTTCCCTAATGGAATGGGCCGATGAGAACAATCTGTTCCAATAACCACGAAAGCAGATGAAGCAGGTGCTGTGGAGCATTTAAAGCTTGGTCAGACATTGAAGATGCCAAGGTCAACCACTGCATCCTGGGCCATCCCCAGGTGTCTTGATTTTTGTCTTGCCACTGGACTTTGATAACTATGGAAGAGAGAGTGACTTTGTTCAACTCTGCTTCACTTAAATCTAACTCACATGCAAGTCAAGACATCACCCCTGATGTTACTGGTCCTTTTCAAAAATGAAGGAGGAATAAGTGCTTACTATATGCCAGGTACTGTGCTAAGTATTGGGGATATTTAAAAAAGAAAGGAAGAAAGAGAAAGAGAAAGAAAGGAAGGAAGGAAGGAAGGAAGAAAGAAAGAAAGAAAGAAAGAAAGAAAGAAAGAAAGAAAGAAAG
>NW_020954580.1:29566739-29640154 GCF_900497805.2 Vombatus ursinus
AGAAAGAAAGAAAGAAAGAAAGAAAGAAAGAAAGAAAGAAAGAAAGAAAGAAAGAAAGGAAGGAAGGAAGGAAAAA
This sequence comes from Vombatus ursinus, assembly GCF_900497805.2. Lineage (NCBI taxonomy): Eukaryota > Metazoa > Chordata > Mammalia > Diprotodontia > Vombatidae > Vombatus > Vombatus ursinus. The sequence goes on from NW_020954580.1 coordinate 29,566,816, forward strand.
GAAAGAAAACACAGTCCTTGCTCTCAAGGAGTTCATATTCCAATGGGGGAAATAATATATAAATAATCATATACAAAAAGATAGATACAGTACCAACCAAAGGTAATTTCAAAGGAGGGGAGGGAGACTAGGTAAGACGTACGCTGAATTTTAAAGGAAGCCAGGGAAACCAGGAATCAGACGTAAAGAGGCAGAGCATTCCAGCATGGAATTCACAGCCAAAGAAATGACATGGAGATAAAATGTCATGTGTGAGGAATAGCAAATAACTGGAATGTAGATTATGTGGAGTGAGTAAAGTATAAGAAGACTGGAAAGGTAGGAAGGTTGGTCATTCTCATTAGCAGTGCCTTCTAATTAGTGTTTTTTTTAATTTACTTTTTAAAAAAATACAATTTTTATGTAAGATAGAACCAACTATTTGTAATTTAGCTTCTGCATCACAGTTAAAATCCAAGTAGATTTTTTTTTTAGACAGGCAACTCAATCAAAACCTACTAGTTTAGAATCAATAACTTCTTTGAAACCACAGCAATACACTTGGTTGAGGCTTGAAGGCAGAAATATGGTTGGTTGGAAAGCTCAGTAAACTTTCAGTCTAATCAAGGAGAATTGAAAAATGCAAAACTGTGCTTTTTGCAGAGGTACACTCATCCCCAGAAGGTTTCTTTTCCTTTCTCCTGGGCTCAAGATGGAGAGCTGGGTACCTAGACTCATTATTCCTTCCGTGGCCCTCTCTTCTTCCCTCTGACTGGCAAAATACCTCTCACCACGATCTCATCCCCTAGCTGTGTCACACCATTCCCTTGGTTCTTCCTTGATGTTCTCACCCCATAAATCCTTAGCCTTTTTCTTAGAAAGATTTTCTCACAACCAGTTCCCAGACAAAACCGAGTCTATTCCCTTGCCCCTAGAATGTGCATTTCTACTGAAACTCCTGTGTCTTCTTACATAAGTCTGCTTTCTAGTGTCTTCCCACTTATTCTATTTAAGCAGAGTCCTTGTTTCTAATTCTCACTGATTGATTTCTTCTGCAGTACTGTGATGTATTTCACCTATTCTCCCTGTCTCAGATTTGGGGAGAAATCTTTACTTCTCAAGCTCTCTGGTATATGAAACCAGAGATCAACCAAGTAAAAAACAGAAGAAATTAGAATACTTTCCCCAAATTTTAGAATAAAAGGTAGACAATGGGGATAAAATTGATGAAGATATGTGATGGGAAAAAACACTGAAAATAAAAGAAAAATATAAAAATCTGGTGTATATATAAATAGTGATTATAATATAGAGAGGCTATATCATCCTGATGATAGTACTCTGTATTTTGGAAATTTTAACTATTTGTACATTTTATCATATCCCAGGTACACTGTATTTTTTGTCCTTTGCCAGTTTTGCTCTGTGTAGTTACTGTTGCACTATCCATGAATGAATGTGTTATTATATTTATAAAAAGTATAATGACTGGCAGATTTATTGATAATCTTTCACATGGAAAACTGCTTTGGGACTAACTGATTTTTCCTAACCTAATGCAATATACAGAAGCTTGGCTTTTCTCCAAAGAAGTTTCAGGAAAAAAATTGATTCTGCCTGCTTCCTGTCTCATAAGGAAACAACCATTTATGTTTACCTTCTTGTTATGTGGATTATGATTGCTGACTAATTTCAGCTGCATTCTCACCAGATTAATATATGTCTGCATGGAGACTATTTCCATGTATACATAGTCGGAAAATTAACCTAAACTAAATAAAAATATAAAAGTGCCATGCAACTCTGCTAGCCCAACAGCATTTTTGATGTTCCATAGCTCTGTAAAAACAGGCAGCAAACTACATATGATTGGAAAACATCAGAAAAATATTCCAGCCCCTAGGGACCTTCTTCCGCTGAGCCCAGATTTCCTTATCTATAAAATGGATGTACTTATAATTGTAATACTCAATTAAGGGTATTGTTCTGAGTAAACTACTTTGTAAACCTTTCAGACTGGGGAACTTTAATGAGGGCTTGGCCAATGAATTCCCAGATTGTGTTTGAGTGAGAGATACACGGTGAGCATCCCAGTTCTGTCTCAGGAACTGATGAAAGGTAAAGGGAACAGAAATGATCAGAATGCCTGCTCACACTCTGAACCTGGCAGAATCTGGCATGATAACATGTTAATGAGCCTTTCTGAAAGCAGGCTCCCTAACTTCTATATGGACTGGCAGAAAGCAGAACATGTTGAGTGTGCTCTGAAGATGGACTGTCATTGGTCAGGCCCCCTTTAAAGAAGTATGAATTAATAATTACTAGTACCACCATTATTTTTTTTTCTTTTGGGTTGAGCTGACATTAAATGCAAAAGTAGAGCAGAAGATGTACATGCAAAAGAATATTTCTTTCATTATTATTAAATGGTGGTGCAGTGGGTAGAGCACCGGGTTGGGAATCAGGAAGTCTCATCTCCATGAGTTCAAATCTAGCCTCAGACATTTACTAGCTGTGTGACCCTGGACAAGTCACTTAACCCTGTTTGCCTCAGTTCCTCATCTTTAAAATGATCTGGAGAAGGAAATGGCAAACCATTCTGGTATCTTTACCAAGAAAATTCTCAAAAAGGGGTCACAATGAGTCAGGCACGACTGAAATGTCTGAACAACATTTTAGCAAGGATTAGATGATCAGATTAGGCCACTAGTCATTCCTCATGATTCTGAAGGACTGGAGTATAGGACATGCACATTTTGCTGAAGTTGGAGGAGAAAAGGAAAAGATTTGGGACACAAGACACAAGGAAACCTGGTTGGATCATTGCCTCAGAAGAAAGTTGGGACTTCTTTGCCGGGGACAGAGCAACAAAGGGAAAGTGGCAGCCTAAGACACTTGCGTCAAGAGAGAGAACAAAATTAAAAGATTTAACCAAAAGAAAGTAAAAGTACTCAAGATACTTCAGTTATATTAGCATCAGAGGGCCAATACTAAACAAACTGTGAGATCAGTCCTTTAAATATAAAACTCTTCTGTGTGACTGCATAAAACACTCAGGTAACCATGGACCTTGAGGAATGAAATGTTGCAGGAAAAAGTCCTACTCTAATCCAAAATGGATAAGTTAAGGTATTTCTCTGATTGGAATTGGAAGAATCGTGTGTTTTTTTCTGGGACTAAAGAAAATGATCAGAGGATACATAAAGGGGAAGATAGAGGGGAATGTGTGATGAGCTCTAATCAAATCAATGGTAAACAATGAAGGAAAAATAACTCTAGTAGTCTCTCAAGAAAAAGAGGGGCTACTTGGGTGAAGTGGCAAAGGGAAGGATTGAAATAGGAAGAGAAGAGTAAATTTTGATTCAGTGTTGGGAAGGAGTTCCCTTAAAGAAAGGGGAAGGAGATAAGAATCTTAAATGGGTACAATCTGCCAGAATATGGAAATTAGACAGTTTGGGGGGCGCTTGAATCAAAAGAGGAGTTTTCATGGCAAATAGGGAAAAATGATCATGTGGAGGGCAGGGGGCGGTAATGAGCCACATAATCAGGAGCACTGGAAAATTTCTACCCTGGGGCAATACTTTCACATTCTTTATCACCTACAGTAATAGAGACTTCTAATAATAAGACTCGGCAAGAAAAAAAAAAGGTAGAGAGGGGGAAGATCTACAAGGCACTAACAGAAGAAGGGACACAACAGAAAAAGAAACCTTAAAAAATGGCCTTAAAAATCGCACATTCAATTGCAAAAGCCACAGAAGAATCCTATTTCCTTTGCAAACTCCTTGCAAATAGGGATTATTTCATTCATTGCTCTCGCTTCTCCAGCACTTAAAACAGTGACTGACACAAAGCAGGTGTTGAATAAAAACTTGATAGAAGAAATAAAGTAGAGCCTGGCTGCATGGTCCTCTCGCCTAGGTTCATCAGTGGTCTGTCTACTGAAAGCCACCAATCTAGTATTCCAGACTGGTGTCCCAAAACAGATAATGCTGCTCTCACAAATGCTTCCCAGCAAAAGAAAAGCTGAAACAATGAGGAAACCTGTGTCCTTGGCAAGCCCATTCTTGTCTGAATGGTACCAATTTGACTTAAGTCTAAAATTAAAATACTAGGTGACTTAAATATTTCAGTACTTTTGAGTTTTAAGTACTTAAATATTTAAGTATTTTGGTCATATAGTATTTAAATCATATAGTATTCATTGATTCATTCACTAATAATTTACTGAGCATCTATGTGCACAGCATAGGATTAGGCTCTAGAGCTGAAAAACAGGATAGGGCAGGGTGAGGGTGCTGAGGAAAATCCGTCCTAGAAATGGATGCAAAACAGGGTGGAAAGCGTGTTTTAGAGACAAGGTTCTAAACCTTTTGTGTGCCATAAACCCTTGGCATTCTGGCAAAGTCTGAGGATCCCTTCTCAAAGTTATGTTTTTTAACGCATAAAATAAAATACACAGGATTACAAAGGAAATAAAATATACTGAAATACAGGTATCAAAACGTGTCAAAAATGAAAAAACAAGTTTTTAAACTCCGTGTTAAGAACCCCTGGTTTAGAGGAACAGAGTCATGAACTTGGAAGTTAGGAAACAAAGTTTGAGTCTCAGTTTTGCTACTGACTATGTGAGCAGGGACAAATAACTTCCTCTCCTGAATTTGTTTCTTCCTCTGTAAAACGGGAATGATAATTGTTCTACTTAACTACCTGGTACTATTATTGTGAAGATAGCACATTGAAAACTTTATAATCCTATGTAAATGTGAGCTACTATCGTTTTTGCAGGAGACTAGAAGATTCATGAGGGCAGAGAACTACTGAATTTTTTCTTTGTATCTCCCCCAGGGTCTAGCACAATGCTTGTAACATGGGCAGTTCTTGATAAATGTTTGTTGCATTATTCGTGATTTCCAAAAGGAAAAAGCAGAAATCTATATTTGATTTCACCAAAAAGTGTTCTTTTAAAATTATTTTATATAATAACCTTATGATAACTGGGGGGTTCACAAAAAATAGGCCATACACATCCAACAAAGTTCTGAGAAGTCACTTCTCAAACCTTGTAGTTGGTGGGGGAAACTGAGTTATATATTTTTCTTGGTTTTATTTGCATGAGATTTTAAAAAAAGAACAAAAGACTTACCAAGAACATCTGTGGGACATCAGTTTCAAAAATTAGTTAAATTATATCTCAGTTCAAAGAACACATTTCTGGTTTTTCCTCATGCTTCAAATTTCATATCTTATACAAAAGAGGAAACCCCTATTTTCCATCTAAATTTAGATTTTTCGGAAGAGAATTTTTAGATTTTTTCCCTGATTTTTCTACTTTTATAAATGTGATGGGGAGGGGAACAGAGCAGTCAACAGCAGTTTATAAAAGCTAATATGTTTAGTTCTTTAAACCAAAATTTCAGTTCTATTTAAAAAATGCTTATTAAGAATATGTCAGGAGGCAGCTAGGTGGTGCAGTGGATAGAGCACCGGTCCTGAAGTCAGGAGGACCTGAGTTCAAATCTGACCTCCAACCAAACACTTGACACTTACTAGAGCAAGTCACTTAACCCCAACTGCCTAAGCGGAAAAAAAAAAAAAAAAAAGAATACGTCAAGTACTGCGGCGGGTTCTGGGGAAACAAAGACAAAATAAAATAGTCTCTGCTTTCAAGAAACTTACATTTTTCTAGTGGAGGGAGACAATATCACTAACAGATAGTTAAATGTAAAACAAATACAAAATGGAGGGGTGATTAGAATGCCCCTGATCAACTGATTTCCCTCCATATCAATTGATGAAATCACAGAAGATGAGAACAGGTGATACAGACAAACAGGGATTGATATCTTAAGGTCTTAAGACTATCTTAAGAATATTTTTATTTTGTTAACTTTTTACAAAGTATAAAGTTGTCCTTGAAGGAATTAGAGGGAAGCTTGTCATTGGCTAGCTAAATTGTATGTATCTATATGTATATAATGTGTATATATGTTAATAATCTATAAATACATAGGGTAGCTAGGTGGCTCAGTGGATAAAGTGCTGGGCCTGCAGTCAGGAAGACTCATCTTCCTGAGTTCAAATCCAGCTTCAGACCCTTACTAGCTATGTGACCCTGGGCAAGTTACTTAACCCTGTATGCCTCAGTTTCCTCATCTGTAAAATGAGCTAAAGAAGGAAATGGCAAACTGCTCCAATACCTTTACCAATAAAATCCCAAATGGGGTCACAAAGAGTCAGACATGACTGAAATGACTAAACAACAACAATACTACATCAATATAGCATTGATTATAGATAGTATAAATTTATAATATATGCATATATACAAGTATATGTGTGTATATGTATACATGTATGTGTATATATCTTTACATGTATATATATATATGTATACATCTTTATATATGTATGTGTGTGTGTATCCACAATGAGTAATAAGCCATTTTGGGAGTAGATTGGATCTAGCTTTGTGCAACATATCTAACTAGTTATTAGATAATAACAGAAACCAATTAAGAGTAATATGTGTTGATTTATTGTACCTTACATGGGAAGTTCAGTAATTCCGTGGCAAAGCAGCAACTGTGGAAAAATTGTCTAGCCTTTCATTTCAAAAAAATACAACACAGCATTACAGTACAAAACCACCAGCCCACCCTGGGCAGCTATAAACTCACTATAGCAGTGGGAGAACTGATGAAAAACTCATTATGGAATTCCATTAGATATTTATATTAAATGTCAGTGACTTTTGGTCTGCATCGACAATATGTTCAAGATAGTACTGCACAACTTCAGCTGTGCCTCCTCTTCTCAAGATACCCTCTCTGTTTGCTTCTTCCTCCTTTTTTTTATATTAGTCACACTCCTCCTCTCCCTCTTCCCCTGCCAACACACTTCACATATCATACACAAGCCTACAAGTTTTTAGTTGGATGAACATTTTGCTCCTAGAGCCACTATTGGAGTGTATTTTGCATGATGTTTGGAAGTCAGACTATCTGCATCGAACAAGAAAAGTTGAGTTGCCCAAGGAAGACTAAGTACTTCAAAAGATTTTCTTCTTCATCATCTTTTGTTTTTCAAAATACTGACTAGTTGCTCTAGTAACCCAAAGAAATGGAAGTGAAAGCAGCAACTACTTGGGCAGCCCAGATACTGATTTTTTTTTCAGATGTGTGAATGTCTCCTTACAAAATCAAACCAAGAAATCTTTCCTTAAAATTAAAAACAAATCCATCTCCTTGGCTCTGGAAGTAAGTTAAGGTAGTAAGCAACTCCAAGGAGTATGATCCCTGGCAGCAGAGAAGAAAGCCAGCTAAGGAGGAAATGACAGATGATTGTTTTTTACCAATTTCCTTCCTTGTACTTCTGCCAGAGGGCAATGAAGGGGTAAGGGAAGGGGATTTCTCTTTTCTCTCCCCAAATGTTGGCCATGGTGCTTGCTGCAGAGCTAATATGACCAGAAGGCAATGCCACATCCAGAAGGGAACAGGTCTACGAAAAGAGTTAAGTTGGGAGACAGCCTTAAGAAGTGTAGCCCCTGGAAGCAAACAAGAAAATCAGCTGTAAAGATTGAAGGGAGAATTAGTCTCAATAATTAAGTTGTAGAAAGAATCAGGCCTGGGGAGCTCAGCTAAGTGACTTGCCTAGGACGGATGTTGCTCTCAGGGGGGAACAATGTGAGAACACCATCAAAAGAGAAAGAACATTGAGGAGCTGTAGTGGCTGAGGTGTGAATTACCTGGGCTGAATATGCTCCCCACGTGTTTGCTTCTATTGATGTGCTCTATGTATGGATCCACTCTTGCCTCTAATGCAATCTCCAGATTTATAGGGGGAATTCTTTTTTACTGCTATTCTTACTGTTGTCATCTCAATAAATGCCTTTCCTTTAAGCTAACTCTGTCTACTATCTATTAGTTGTATGCATTTGTGAGGGCTCATGAGCTACAGTTTTAGTAGTGTAGTTGTACCATGCGCCTTGACCCTAGGATAGCTCATGTCTCCCAGGGATCAAATCTACAACTTCTGAGTGCCAAGTTGAGAGTCAGAACCATTAGGGTCCTTCAAAATAACATGAGGTGAGCACTAATAACAGGGGAGGAGGAGGAGGTTAGGAAAGTCTTTTTATAGGAGATAGTACTTGAACTGAACTTTAAAGGGAGCTAGAGATTCCAAAGGGGAGAGGCAATTAAGAAGAGCATTCCAGACATGGGGAGCAATCTGTGCAAAGACATGGATATGGAAGATGAAAATCCTAAATATGGGGGAAATAATTAGACCATTTTGACCAAAATTTGGAATGAAAAAGAGGGGAGTGTATATAAACAGCCAGGATGGATGGACTGCAGTCATATTGTAAAGGGTTTTAAATGCCAGACACAGGAGTTTATATGTTATCCTAGTGATAATTCAGTGAAGCCACTGAAGTTTTTGGAGCAGAATGATGACATGATCAAACAAATTCTTTGGGGGGATAAACTTGGCAGCTCATGGAAGATAAAGGAGAGGCTGAATGTAGAGAGACCAATGAAGAGTCTGTTGAAGGATGGAGGAGGGAGGGGAGAGAGGGAAAGAATTAGGAACTCAAAAAAATTTAAATGAATGTTAAAATGAATGAAGCATAAAAAATAAATAGGCAAAAACCCCCAAAAAACTATTCTTCAAAAAAAGTCTATTGCAAAAGTACTGGTATGAGGTATTGGGGACTTAAACTAGGATGGTTTGTAGTATGAGTCGAATTAAGGGGACAGATAAAAAAATACTGTGAAAGTGGAATTGACATAAACATGGAAACTGATTGAAAATGGGGGAAATGTATAATGAAGTATTTACCAATAAAGCTGTTGACTCTACTTTTGGCTTATTCTTTTTTCTGGGTCCCTCTATCTATGCCTGGATGTAAAGACTGCTTATGAGCCAAATCCCATGATTGGTCAGCACCAGAGCTCTGACTTGCTCCATTTCTTACCTTATCTAGCCCTTCTTTAGATAATCTGATGGGCCCTACTCCTGGGAAATTTCCATAATGATGCTAAAATTAGTGTGGACACTCAATCAGTAAAAGCCATTCAGCTTAGAGCCCCTAAACTTAAGAGATCTGCCAGTTTCAGCCTCCCTAGTATCTAGGATTACAGGCATGGACTTCAGTTTTTTTTAATTTAAAAACCCTTTTGTTGATACCTTTTATTTCTTATAATAGCCATTGCCTTAGCTACTCCTCTACCAAATAATTCTCCCCTTTAACAAAAAATAATAATTATTACACAAAAATCAATGATACAGTAATTTTTCAGTTGGTATACGAGACATTTGGCATTCAAAGCTCCCTAACTTTCCACTGAGAAAAGGGAGATGTATTCCATTATCTGAACTCTGAAATCAGCCATGGTTATTGAATTTAATCTGAGTTTAGATTCTGTTAAGTGTTTTCATTTCCATTTCTTTACTCTCCACCAATTCATACAAGTCCTCCCATGCTCCTCCCAGTTCTTCATATTTGTCATTTCTTGTGTAAGTGATAGTTTTCTTAGTTTTTCAAATAACCATTGACCAATTTACCTGTCTGCAACATTTTTTGCCGGCTTCATGTCCTTGATCCATCAATGAATGAAATCAATATGCATGGATTCCTCAAGGTATCATCAAATATTTTGCATTTGCAGACATGGTTTTACATTAGACTGTGATTAAAAAAAAATAAATAATCCTCTCAGTTTGACCAGCGTGAAATAATACATTGCCAAACTGGAACCCAGACTTGAAGAATCTTGATTCTCAGTCTCTTACTTAACTGGTGGGAGCTAGCTCTCGTTAAAGTAGAAAAGGGATTATCCAAGAGGAAGTGAAAGTCGGTGCTTTCATTTGAGGATGCCCTTTATATCAACTTCCTTTCCAGGCACATAAACCAAGCTTCAAAGCAAAATCAATTGCTCCTCAATATTGTGGGGGAAAACATAATCTTGTACAAATTTTATTTGTTTTTTCAGTGAAAGAATAATTCTACAGAAAAAAAAGGACTGATATCTAGGAGTGATTTTCTAGAAATGAGCTCTACTCCAAAAGTAATTCTTCAATATAACATAAAGGGCTTTTAATGAGACAAATCCAAATCTATGTGCAATTGTAAAGAGTGACTTACTCTCCAGCAGTTCCAATCAGACAGGTAATGCTAGGGAAATCAATAAGAAGGCTCTACACAGTAGGACTCTAGCACTAGAATCAATGACATGGTGACAGTTTTGCTACTTCTGTATTCTGAGAAAGCAGCCACCATCATTTGCTCTAGACACAATAAACAATTTCTGATCGGCACATTGAATGGCTGAGTGCCTGCCACTTTTGATTTCTCAGGTTGCCTTAAGGAGCTCACTTTTTCTTTCAGGGAGTAACACACAGTACAGTGGAGGCCAATGCAAATGGCAGATTTTGCTTCCATGGCTACAAAACTAATGAAAAGCTATTTGGCTTCTGATTAAATCCTTTCTCTGGATTCTTGCTGTTTTTTTTTCTTTTGCAAAACAAAGCTGTGTGAAGCAAATTGTCAGTCACTTTACTATTTTAGCTCTTTGAATTTCACTTCCCTAATCACTCTGCTGCTCTAATGAACATTCCTGCCACAGAAATCAGCACATTTAATCTCTTATTTGGAAATGAACACCTTATCCTGGAATTAAGTTGAAGTGGTTCCTTAATGTACTGTTGTCTGCAATATCATTCCTCCTCATACTTTAATTTATTTATGCTCATATTTCTTTGAATAGATCCCTTTACATGTATTTTGGGTATGTGTCAAGCATCAGGTAAGCCTGACATCTGGGGCTGGAGCACAAATGTGAGAGGGGACCTACAACCAAATAAAAGGGGCCATAAGGGTCATGGTGGGCAAACAGATATGGAACAACACCGTGTGGACTTGGAGTCAGCAGTCCCTGGAGGACATCTGCTGATGCCAGGCAGAGATACTGAATCACACCTACACTGAAGACTGTTATAACCACAGAGCCCAGAAAGGAAGGGCCAATGCCAGACATAGGTATTGAACTAATACAAAGCATCGGAGATTGAAGAGGGAGGGAGGAGAAGAATCCTATGTGACAGGGAATCACAGAAAGATGAACCAGAGAAGGGGGCAAAGAGCAGGGAGGCACAGAGCTATAACATGAAGAACAAACCCAGACCTTGCTCTTCATAAGCACTGTGAGTCATATAGACTGTATAACTCATGGGGAGGCAGTTGATTTTGTAACAACTTCAAACCATACAGGTAACTATCATAAATCATCAATTCTATATAAGCCCACGTGGGAAATTAGGCAATATTTTTATGACAATCAATGGGATCAAGGATGAATCTTTTCTACATTTTTGCTGTGTGATGAAACTCTCATTAGTCTAAAATTTGAAAGAAGGTGATTGAAGAATCCTTTGACTAAGCAAGATGAACCACATACTGAAGTTCTAAGGGTTTCCTTAATCAGAGGCATGAACCAGAAAGAGTTAAACCTGTACTCAGATCTTTGTGTCAGGAGGAATACTTACACAATAGACTTACATGTGCAATATTGCTCATACACCATCTGGGATTGGAGATGGATTTATGTAGTTAAGTGACAGCAAAATCCAAGTGAACACTTATTATATTACAATAAATTATGTTTGTCTAATAACAGAGGGAGATAAATAGCATGTATAAAACATGGTCCCTGCCCTCATGAAACTTAAAGTCAGTCTAATAAAAAGATGAGACATACACAAATCATTATAATACACAATAGAGCTCAAATACTACCTCAGACACTTATAGGCTATGTGACGTTGGGCAAATGATTTGACTTCTCAGCTTCAAGTTCCTCATCTGTAAACTGGGGATAATAATAGCATCTATTCCAGAGGTTTGTTGTGAGGATCAAATGATATATGTAAAGTGTTCTACAAACATTAAAGCACTATATGAGTGCTCGTTATTATTATTGTTGTTATTGCATGAAGTCTATTAGAGAGGTACCCCCCAAGAGTTATGATAACCCAGGGAGAGAAGGTTATTACCAAAAAGAAGATTCAGGAAAGGGCTTCCTGGAAGATAAGACATTTGCATTGGGCTAAGAATTATCAGTATGTCTAGTCAAGGACCACTGAGTTGAATCCTCTGAGCCAACTTCAAAAAGAAAGCCTGTAATAGCAATAAGAGAAGAAAATAAAATTGAAAGAATAAAAATAGTTAATGAAGAACAAAACTATGTCTCTTTACACATGATATGATGGTATAGTTAGAGAACCCATGAGAATCAATTGAAAAACTAGCCAAAACAGTGAACAACTTTAACAAAGTTGCAGGATATAAAACAAATCCGCATAAATTAAAGGCATTTTTATGTATTACCAATAACACTTATCATGAAGAAGTAGAAGGAGGAATTTCATTTAAAATAACTGGAGGTAGTATAAAATATTTGGAAGTCTACCTACCAAGATACACACAGGAACTATATGAACACAATCACAAAATATTTTTATGCAAATAAAGGTAGAACTAAACAATTGGATAACTATGAATTGCTCATGGGTAGGCTAAGCCAATATAATAGAATGACGATATTACCTAAATTAATTTACTTATTCAGTGCCATACCAATGACACTACAAAACAGTTATTTTATAGAGCTAGAAAAAAATAATAAAATTGATCTGAAGGAACAAAAGGTTAAGAATATCAAGGGAATATTTTTTTAAGTGAAGGAAGGTAGCCTAGCAGTACCAGATCTTGAGTTATACTACAAATTGGTAATCATTGAAACAATCTGGTACTGGATAAGAAATAGAGTGATTGATCAATGGAATAGATTAAGCGCACAATAGTCAGAAGTAAATGACTATAATAATCCAGTGTTTAATAAACCCAAAGATTCAAGCTATTAGGGGAAAAAAAACTCACTATTCAACAAAAACTGGGAAAACTAGAAATCAGCCTGGCAGAAACTTAGCATGGACCAATTCTCACACTGTATGCCATGACAAGCTCAACATGGATACATGTACATAAAAGATGATATCATGAACAAATTAAGAGAGCATGGAAAAATTACTTGTAAGATCTATGGATAAGGGAAGAGTTCATAACCAAACAAGAGACAGAAAGCATCATTGAAAAGTAAAATGGATAATTTTGATTATATTAAATTTAAAAGGTTTTGTACGAACAAAATCAATGTAGCCCAGATTAGAAGAAAAGCAGAAAAGTAAGAGAAATTTTTTTATATTAAATATCCCTAACATCTCATTTCTCAAATATATAGGAAGCTGAGCCAAATTTATATTTAAAAAAATAAGAACCATTCCTCAATTGATAAATGGTCAAATAATGGGAATAGGTAGTTTTCAGAAGAAGAAATCAATACTGTCAACAGTCATATGAAAAATGTTCTAAATTACTAATAATTAGAGAAATGCAAATTAAAACAACTATGAGGTACCACCTTGCACCCATCATATTGGCTAATATGACAGAAAAGAAAAATGACAGATGATAGTGGGATATGGAAAGATAGGTACACTCATGCACTGTCGGTGGAGTTCTCCGTTCTGGAGAACAAATAGAAACAATGCCCAAAGGGCTATAAAACAGCGAATACCCTTTGACTCAGGAATACCACTACTAGGTCTGTATTCCAAAAAGATCAAAGAAGAAGTAAAAGTACTCATATGGACAAAAAATATTTATAGCAGCTCTTTTTGTGGTGGCAAAGAACTAGAAACTGAGGGAATGTCCATCAATTGGAGGATGGCTGAACAAATTGTGGTCTATGATTATGACAGAATACTATTGTGCTGTAAGAAATGATGGAATGGATGGTTTCAGAAAAACTTGGAAGACTTACATGAGCTAATGCAAAGTGAAATGAGCAGAACTAGGAGAAAATTGTACACAGTAACAGCAATTATTCTAATAACAATCAACTGTGAAAGACTTAGCTATTCTGATCAATACAGTGATCCATGACAATTCTGAGAGGCTCATGCTTAAAAATGCTGTCCATCTCCAGAGAGAGAACTGATGGACTGTAAGCGCAGATTAAAGAATATTTTCTTTCACTTAATTTTTCTTGCTTTTTTTTTCTTTCACAACATGGTTAAGTTGGAAATACATTTCCATCACTTCATATGTATAATGAGTATTGTATTTCTTGCCTTCTCAATTGGTGGGAAGAAGGAAGAGAATTCAAAATTGGAAATATATGTATGTGTGAATATATTTCACCTACCCCCTAAAAATAGAAATAAAGTATAAAACACAGCACCTATTCTCAGAAACCTTACAATTTAGTTGGGGGTGGAGGAGGGTTGGAAAATAAAAGAAATACATAATGATAATTAGTAATATAAGTTAACACATGATAAGTAAAGATGAGAGACAATAAGTGCTAAAGGAACGGATGAGGGATAACTTACTTCCAGACATTATAAAATTCTAAAATGAGTCATTAAATTTATTTTACAGGATTAATGGCTTCCTCAGAGTAAGAAAGAGTATGGAGGGTGGTCAAAAAGCAAGGAGCAGAGTCTCCAATTCCAGAGCCCAGGCTTGTCAATTTCCAGTTCCAAAATGAATTTGACAGAAAAGTCCAGCAAAACTCAAAAATCATATTCTCAAATTGAGCTCTTTAGAGGTAATACATTTCAGGCCATATTATGTCATTGAAAGATAAAAGGTTGAAAAAGCAAAGTCATTAAAATTAAACAGCTTGACTATCCCTCCTCCAAAGTGGGGAGTGAGTTATTGTAAATCCACATGGGGTCATTTGGCACCCTTCAGCAACTTTATGAGGGAAGGAAGCCTTACTCCCTCAGTATCAGGAGAAGCAACCCTCCACAGAGCAAATATGATGAATCGCCAAGAAGACAGAGGGCTAGAGAGGCCTCCTAGGGACAGCAGACCTTTGCTAATCTCCTCATAGAATACAGGTCCTAACCCATTTATAGTTCACCCAGTAATTGTTTGATTGCCCACTGGATTATTTCAACCTTCCCTAAACTGCATCCCCTCTCATTTCTACTTTTGAAAATAAGCATACCTTTTATTTATTTGTTTGTTTGTTTATTTATTTATTTATTCATTATTTATTTATTTATTTTCAATTTAATCAAGCATTTATTTTCCTCCCTTCCACCTCTTCACACAATAGAAAATGAAAACATTTGTAATGAGTGTGCATCATCAAGCGAAACAAATTCTCAAATTGTCCATGTCCAAAAAATGTGGGTCTCATTCTGCATTTTGAGTCCACCTCTCTGACAGGAGATAGATAGCCTTTATCATCAGTCCTCTGGAACATGGTTGAGCATTGTGTTGATCAAAAGAATCATGTCTTTTCAAGGCAAAAAATAAAATTCCCAGGGCTGGAAACTAAGTTGATAAATTTACAACTGCAAAGGTTCTTAAAGGTTATCTCTTCCACCTCTGTCATTGTACATATGAAGAAACTGAGGTCCAAAGACTTTGGTGACTTTCCTAAGGTCACACAGGTAGTAAGTGGAAAAATAAAGATTTGAAAGTGTGTCCTCCACTCCAAAGTCAGCTGTCTTCCAATGTAACATGCTCAAAAACTGGGCTCTGGATGGCTTGGGCATAGTGTCTGTATTCAATAGTAACCTTACTTCATGAGCAGCTAGCTGCCTCAGGAAAGGTTTGTTCTATTCCTTATGAAGTAAGCTCAAAGTCATTCCCCCTTACTTTAGCATCAAGCAAACTTCAAGGAATCTATTGTCTTGCTGACTTCTGCAGAGAGAATCTAGGACACTGATTAGAGAGAGAGAAAGAGAGAGAGAGAGAGAGAGACTCTTGTAACCCTCTATGCCTTTTCTGTTTTGTCCTTGGTTCAGATAAGAAGACTTGAGTTGAAAGCAAATTTAAATATCAATCCTTGGTGGTCTGAAATACTGAGCTATTCCTAGACTGAACCTCTCCATTAATGTCCATGCTCACATGTGAAAGAAATGTATATTATGCCCCCAAGCAATCATTTTTTATTTCAGTGACCTTAGGATCAAGTATGTATGTGCACATGGTCCTGCCTGATAATAGAGGACAAAGAGCCAGCATTATAGGCTAATAAGTGCAAAGTGGATGCATGTTCAAAGGTCTTTACATTTTCAAAGTGCTTTCAAACCTACCTACTTTAGTCAGGCAGTAGATGTCAATATTTATCCTTCACAAACCATCCTCCTCCTTCTCTTCCAAATAAGACAATTTTTTTGAAAGAAATTTCACTTCTCCAGTTAATTGTCCAGCTTATCTCAGGCACCACACCTGTCCTTTTTTTTTTTTTTGGTTGTCATTTCTAAATTGAGCCTAATGTTCTGTTGGCATTGGTCTGTTTCCCTTTCTGCATCCTTCAGTCTTTCACGAATTCCTATTTCTCATGATTGATCCTCAATCTAGCCCCCTTAATGTTTTCTCCCCCCACACACACATATGTATGCATGTATGCAGATGTGTGTATGTTTATTGTCCAATAGAATGTAAGCACCTTGAGGTCAGGGATTGTTTCCAAGACACATGTAAATAAATTTCTTGAGGACAAGAATCACTTCATCTTTTTCTCTTTTTAGTCTCAAGCGTTTAACATGGTACCCTGAACTTGGGACAATGATTAGGGACTTAATAAATGCTTATTGGTATATTGACTATTGAATGAACATAGCAGGCACTTTGGATCATAGACTGAAAGCCATAGGTCAACCTCTTTATTTTGCAGATGAAGAAACATATTCATCGAGGGGGAGTGATTTGTGCTAGTGGGTAAGAGACCGAGCCAGGCCTCCAAAGCAGGGCCTCTGATTCAAAATCCAACATGCTTTCCAGTAAGCCACGCCTTAATAAACATGTGGTAAACTGAATTGTCTCAGTGACAAGAAGTGGCATGAGAAAGAAAAAACTAACAGTCTTCACTTCAGGGCAAAGGTTAAGGAAAAAATAATTTCTTTAGAAATTATGACTTTGGTAGGACCATTCTTGTATTATTCTGGATTAGAGATAGAGATTTCCTTCGCACCTGGTTGTGCACAAAAGTATTATTGTAAAGAAGGTACTAGATGCTCAGTCACTTCCTGGCAGGCAGGCAGGCAGGCACACATAACTGATGTCTGGGAGAAGCTGAGGAGCCTCAGGAATCTTCTTGTCCCTGAACCCCCTTTGAAGAGCTCCATTTCAGTCAGCCAACTCAAGAGTTAAGGCATTGGCTGAAAGGACAGATGACTAACTCCCTTCTCTGGTGAGTTATGATTTTTACAAACTCCCTGCTTATACAGCTGTTGTTCATTGCCCCTGGTTAAAAAAACACACACAAAAACTGATGGGACCACTTCAAACAGCCGGGCCTTTGACCTATGAGTTAATGTATGTCATTGCTTTGGAAGTGCTCAAGGCAGCATCATGGGATGGCTCTGACTCTAGAGCCATGGACAGATAGATCAAAGTATTTCTATAACGTCACTTGTCTTTTCCTCGGTAGAATATATACATAGGCCTCTGCAAAGAGAATAGGATGCTAGGGGGCACGAGGGGGAGAATTACCCAAGCTCGGTCACTTATACAAGTTCTCCTTGGGAGGGCGCAGAGGGGAGACATTGATTAGAATTCTTCAAGGGTCCTTTCTGGTCCAGTCCCTCCAAATCAGGAGCTGAGAGCTTGTTGGATGCTTGGCATGACTTTATGCCTGACTTGGTTTGTCTAGTACAAAATACGCCAGTGCAAGAGAAGGTGATAATGCGTATGAGTGCAGGTTTGGCCTAATACTGTTTATCTGAATTATGTCAGTTGAGTTTGCTTCTCCAAAGGGAAAAGGGGGAAGCCTATGGGTCAAGACAGTTGAACTTTTTATCAAGTGCTACCAAAAATCCTATTGCAATCTCCCTCTTCTCCACCCCTCACCATACATACACACACACACACACACACACACACACACACACACACACACACACAACTTATTTAAATTATCAATGATAGATCCAAAGGCTATCTGCTCCCAGATGTTTTAGGGATGGACAAGGTTGGAAAATGGGTAGAGTGCACAGCTCCCTATATAGCATGATTTTAGGAGCCACAGCAAATAGGCTGCTCCCCTCAAAACACCTCCTTCGCTTGCTTTCTGATTCCTGAAATTCCACTTTTAGAAAATCATTCTTTAGTTTAATACTTTGTCAGGAAGTGGAGTCAGGAAGACTCTGCTTTGAGTTCAAATCCAGCCTCAGATGCTTATTAGCTATGTGACCCTGGGCAAGTCACTTCATCTTGTTTGCCTCAGTTTCCTCATCTATAAAATGAGCTGGAGAAGGAAATGACAAACCACACCAGTGTCATCACCAAGAAAACCCCAAATGGGGTTACGAAGAGTCAGCACAACTGAAAAACCGCTCAACAACAAAACTCATCTTAATAATAATACATGGACAGCCAGGTGATGCAATGGAGAGAGCACCGGGCCTGAAGTCAGAAAGACTCATTATTCTGAATTAAAATCTGACCTCAGACACTTACTAGCTGTGTTCCTGGGCAAGTCACTTAATCCTGTTTGCCTCAGTTTCCTCATCTGTAAAATGAGTTAGAGAAGGAAATGCAAACCATTCCAGGATCCCTGCCAAGAAAACCCCAAATGGAATCATAAAGAGTCAGATACAAGAAAACAACTGAACAACAACAACAACAATAATACATGTACATGTACATATACATATGTATACATACACATACATACACATACACACATATATACATACATATACACATACATACATATATACATGCATACACACATATATACATACATATATATATACATATATATAATCTCATCTGATTTTCACAATAATCCTGCCAGTTGTGTCATGATCATCCTCATTTTGCAGATAAGGGAAAGTGAGGCTGAGATAAGTTAAATCATTTATCCAGAGGTCACACAGACAGTAAGGATTTGAGGCAAAATTTGAACTCAGATCTAAGTCCAGAGCCCTATCCACTGCACCATATAGGCTCCTTACTTTAAATTCATTCATATATTGTTATTTCCTGAAAGCAGACTTAAATAATAGGGGTGGGGAGGGGACACCAAGGCAAAGACCTTCAGGACACTATGGACCTCAAAAAGCATGGGAAAAAGTTTTCTACCAAGGGAGGAAGGAAGGATTCACAATGTAGAGACTGGCTAAGATGGAAAACAAACTTTCCCTCACATTACAATTTCATCTGGGGTTAGCCCTAAGTATAAACCTGTTTTGAAGCAGAGAATGAGTCAATCTGTTTCAGAGAATCGAAGATTCCTTGCAGCACCAGAATGATATAGTGGGAATAATAATAGCCAGTAATTACATAGCACTTTTAGGCTGGCAAAGTGCTTTTGATATATTATCTCATTTGACCCTTACAACAAACCTATCTTAATGGAAATTGCTGGATTTGGAAGCAGAAGGTCTTGGGTTTGAATTTCTACTCTTCTTTTTATTCATTGTGTGTCCTTGGGCAATAAATTTTGCCTGTCTGGGCCTCAGTTTCTTCATCTGTAAAATGGGAAGAGATTGAATCGGTTGATCGCTAAGGTTCCTTACAGCTATAGATTCTATGAGATTTTCCAGTTTTCCCATTTGTATTCTGTTTAATTCTTTTCTCTTTGTTCTATCTCCCTATTCCACCCTTATATCATATGGCAAGTCAGGGCAGCCTGGAAAGTAATCATATTGAAGAATTTCTGATCGGATAGAGAAATTTGAAGTTGCAAAAGTCTTGCTTCTCAATTTCCCCTCAAAACAGTGATAGAAATGTCAATAAAAGAAGACAAACTACTAGAAACCCTCAAAGGAAAACTGGTTTTTAGAAAGATCAAAAAATACACTCAAAGAAATGGACAAATGAAATAAGAGTTCTAACACAATGAAAATGAAAATACTCTGGATTAAAAGAAGCAGTCACAAGAAGACTAGAAGGGACATATGCTCAAACATCAACAGAAGCACCAGAAATCAAACTTGTATTGATTTTATTTTCCTATATGTTATATCCAGAAAGAGGAATATAAGCTCTTAGGAAGCAAGAACTGTATAATGTTTGTCTTCCTTAGCCCTTGCACAAAGGAGGCATTTGTTGAACTGAATTGAACTAAAATTTCCTCAATATACAAAATGGATAACAAACACTTAAGGAATTAAAGAAATGAAATTAGCTAAAATATCACAAGATGAAATAAGGAAGAAATTAAGCAAAATTAGGAAATCTCAGGATACTATGATGCCAAAATAACCACTTAGAAATACCCAAGGAAAATATAAACAAACAATACACTCAATGAAAAATAAAAGAATTATTTCATTGGAGGAAAGAATGACAGAAACAGAATTCTAGATTTAGAGGTAGCAATGACTCAGCAATGAAAAGTTTTTATCATTTTCCTTTCTCACTCCTTCCATCTTCTGGCCGTCACTGAGACCTGGCTCCCTGTTAATTACAATACATCCCAGGCATCCTGTTAAGTACTTGACCACACACTTCCCCCCAACTTACTCATTTCTCAACTTCCCTATTCCTATCATGGGCTCCACCATCTTCACAATCAACCAGTTCACAACCCCAATGTCATGTGACTCCTTACTTGATTCTCATCTCACATATCCAATTGATTATCAAATTTTATTGTTTCTACCTTTCCAATATCTCATACTGTTTGTCTACCTACAAAACTGTGTACACCCTTTCACCTAGTGACTCATCTTCTTGTGATCCTAAATAAGAAGAATATTTTTATGTGAAAAGGAGCCATCTGCACAAAAATGTTCCTATCAGCATAGCAAATGCTAGAAATGATCTATGTGTGCGATGATTGAAAAATAGTCAAATAATCATGATATATGAATGTAAGGAATTATTGTGATATAAGAAATGACAAATATAAAAAAAATAAGGAAACAGGAAAAATTAGATGAGATTCAAAATGAAGAATGCAGAAAAAAACAATATATACATTAACATTTATAATCTAACACAATATTTGGGTGGGAGGATGACAGAAAAAAACAATTTCTGAAGGCTAAATGGAAGTAGGAGATTTTGTTGCTATCTTATTAAGGTAATTCTATACTTTTAAAAAATTTTCAAAACTAACTGGAAATGATGAATCTTTACTATTTCCTCTAAATCTTTGCAAATGCTCTTTTGTTTATATTAGTGTTTATCTTTATTGATAATTATAGTTCATAATAAATAAATGTATCCATATACATGTATATTTATGCATAAATGGAAAAACACAATTAGGCTAAATGAACTCTCCCTGGTTAGGATCATCATGGACTTTGTGTGTATATTTCAATAATATATTCTGTTAATAATTTGAAGGTTCCTCAAGATTACATATGAAAGAACAGGCTGACAGTGCCTGACAAAGCATTCTTACAAAGACCCCTGGAACTGAACAAGTATCACAAAATAAAAATGCCTAGATTGTTGTCACTAGACTGTCCAAGTTCCATGGTGACTATCATATAGTTAAGATTTAAAGATAAAATTAATGAAGCAATTTTAAGCAGTATAATATTTGCTCTGTTGGAATTTGAAACTTACTGGCTAGTCCATTAAAATCTTAGTAAATCAGAACTTGAAGTCACTCCTCCATCTTCTACTAAGACAGAAGCTTCATTCTCAAAAAAATTGTAGACTATTAATAGCCATATAAGAGTGCTCCAAATCACTAACACTAATAGAATTTCAAATCGAAAGAGTCCTGATATTTCATTTCATACCCATCAAATTGGACAAGATGATAAAATGTGGCAGAAGTCAATGTTGAAGGAGATGTGACAAGACAAGTGTACTAACTTATTGGTAGTAGAGCGATGCACTAATGCAATCATTTTGAAAAGCATTTTGGAATGAGGCAAATAAAACGACTAAAATTTCCATGCCCTTCAACCCAAGAGATTTTCTTAGTGGGCATATGCTCCAAGGAGATTGGTGGTAAGAAAAAAGTCTCCATTTACACCAAAATATAGCAGCACTTTTTATGGTAGCAAAGAACTGGAAACAAAGTAGAACCCCCTCAACTGGAGAATGGCTAAACAAATTGTGGTGCATGAATGTAATCAAGTATTATTGTATTGTAAGAAATAACAAATATGATTAATATAGAGAAGTATGGAAAGGTTTCTACAAACTGATGCAGAGTGAAGTAAACAGAGCCAGAAAAACAATATATACAACAACTACAAAAATGCAAATGAGGAGAACAACCACTAGAAACTACTGAAAGTGAAAATTGCAAAATTGCAAAGAACAAGCATGGCCTGTAAGAAGATATATAAGAAGACACTCTCACCCCACTCCTTTTCAGACGTTGAAGGTCTACAGGTTTGGAATATTGCATTTAATTTCAAACTTTTTAGTTATGCTGATTTTTTCTTCCTCTTTTAAAATATTATTATTATGCTCTTTGGAAGGGAGAGGAGGAGAAGGAGTCATGCTGGTGGACATTTTGGTGATATAAAACAACAAATATCAACAAACCTGGCTTAGCAGGGAACTTAAGAACTTGAATTGGCAACAGTGGCATGGCAGATATAGAGCAACAAACGAGTTCCTGAAAAAGTAGGAAAATTCCAGGACCAAGTAGGAACTGGACCCATAGAATACTGGTACAGATTAATTTTGTGCAAGAGCAGACTTGGCCCTTGACCTCCACTGATCCCGGGAAATATGTGGAGTGTGCAGGTCTGGGGACAGAGTTCTAATCTTTAGTGACCCCATGTCCTCACCCTTTTCAAGGGATCCTCAATATATGTGTGGAGGACTGGACAGATCCCTGGTGGGGGAAGAAGACCAAGAAAAAGAGAAAAATAATTTTTGAGCTGTTTATGGGCACAGTCCTTTTTGTTTGGTGGGGATTTGGGGGGGATTTAAATAAAACCTGTCCTATATTCAATGTACTTTTAGCCTGTTTTTACATGGACCTTTTTCCTTTTTGTCATGAACATGTGGACATGGGTCAGTATTACAATGTTTCCAGGAGCAAGCTGGCTGGGACAAAGAGACAAATTCTAACATGGGTTGTGAACTAGAAGAGCATGATTGCCTACTGCTCCCGTAAAAAAAAAAAATTGATACCATACTGAAAGGATGCACAGTAAGAGATTCTGACCACATGTTTTAAATATTCTGTTGATTTCTTTTGTTTTTCATACCAGTCATTTCATAATATACCCCTCTCACCTTGTTGAGCTTTCTTGCAATAAGGAAAACCAGTTCAGCAGAAGCAACTAAAAATGATCATATTTAATTATGCATAAAACATCCTGTTTCTCATCTCTCTACCAAGAGGAGGAGGAAATGTGTTTCATCATCTCTTCTCCAGGACCAAGCTTATCATTGCATTTAATCTTACTGCTTTCTTTTCATGTTTTCACTTCATTTCATTTACATTAGTTCAACCATTGTATATATTGTTTTCCTTATTCTTTATTCTGTATCAGTTAAAACAAGTCTTCTCACATTTCTCCGAATTCCTCATATTCATTTCAGGCAGTACAATAGTATCTCATTACATTTTTTCCTAATCAATGGATATCCATTTTGTTTCCACATTTTTTATTACCATAATAAATGTTGCTAAAATATTTTAGTGTATATAGGATCTTTTTTTCCATCTTTAAGGTATATACCCAGTAAAAGCATTGGGTCTGAGGGTATGAAGAGTTTAGTCACTTTTTCATATAATTTCAGATTGTCTTCCAGAAGAGTTGGACCAATTCATTACTCCACCAACAGAATATTAATGGGTCTGTCTTCCCACAGAAGCCAAAGGTGACAATTTCCATACTTGTTATTTTTTGTCAATTTTATAGATAGAAACCAAAAATCTCAGAATTGTATAAAATTGCATATCTTTTATTATTAGTGATTCTTCATATAGTTATAATGGTGTACAAGCATACTCAATCAACATCACCATTATTTCTGGAAAGGGACTGTTAATCTATTAGCCTATAACTTCATTCACCATCCCTATGAATTCCCAGACCAAAACACCCTTCCCTAACTGTTGTTCCCCTACATATGTTTACTCTGAGGTACCACCTCACACCTATCAGATTGGCTAACATGACAAAACAAGAAAATGATAAATGTTGGAGAAGATGTGGGAAATTGGAATACTAATGCATTGTTGGTGGAGCTGTGAACTGATCCAACCATTCTGGAGAGCAATTTGGAACTGTGCCCAAAAGGCAATCAAACTATGCACACTCTTTGATCCAACAATACCACTACTAGATCTGTATCCCAAAGAGGTCATAAAAAAGGGCAAAGGACTCAAATGTACAGAAATATTTATAGCAGCTGTTTTTGTAGTGACAAAGAATTGATGAGCAGGTGGATTTCAGAAAAACCTGGAAAGACTTACATGAACTGATGCTAAGTGAAGTGAGCAGAACCAGGAGAACATTGTAAACAGTAACAGCAACATTGTGCTATAACCAACTTTGATAGACTTAGCTGTTCTCAGCAGTGCAATGATCTAAGACAATTCTAAAAGACTCATGATGGAAAATGCTACCCACATCCAGAGAAAGAACTATGGAGTCTGAATGCAGATCGAAACATACTATTTTCTCTTTTTTTTTTTCTCACGGTTTTTCTCTTTTGCTCTGGTTCTTCTTTCACAGCATGACTAATGTGGAAACATGTTTAATAGAATTGTACATGTATAGCCTATATCAGATTGTATGCCATCTTGGGGAGGAGGGAGGGGAAGGAGAAGGAAAAATATAGAACTCAAAATCTTATAAAAATGAATGTTGAAAACTAAAAATAAATAAATAAATATTTTTTTAAAAGACAAGTAATATTTAAACAAAATAAAAAGACTAAATTTTTCTTTAAAAAAATGCATGTTGCCTGATTGCTAACTAACAAGACAAGGACTAACATAACAATAAAGGAAATACAGAATGTAAGAGATGCCCCAGGAAGTATATAAATACCTGCTGAGTAGAACAGACTCTAAATGTTAAGAGTTCAGAGGAACTGTAGGATTAGATGAGGTCAGTGGTATGGCACCTTTTCCATTAATAAGCCATTTCCATTATTAAGAAAGCAACCAAAATATGGATTTTACTGATGACCATACAATATGAGAATCAGTTTGGCATGGAAAAGAGATGTGCGCATAATATCCACATAAATATTTATGTACATTTGAGTCCTTTGCCATTTTTTATGACCTCTTTCGGACACAGACCTAGCAGTGGTTTTGCTGGATCAAAGGGTATACATAGTTTGATTGCCCTTTGGGCACAGTTTCAAATTGCTCTCCAGAATGGTTGGATCAGTTCACAACTCCACCAACAATGCATTAGTGTTCCAATTTCCCACATCTTCTCCAACACTTATCATTTTCCTGTTTTGTCATGTTAGCCAATCTGATAGGTGTGAGGTGGTATCTCAGAGTAAACATGTAGGGGAACAGCAATTAGGGAAGGGTGTTTTGGTCTGGGAACTCATAGGGATGGTGAACGAAGTCATAGGCTGTTTAAGGTCTTATGGAAAATGGATTAGACCTGTTTTCTTTGCTCTACCACATAGAATAAAGCCAAAATCAATAGAAGAAAGTTTTAGAAAATCAAAATTTGAAAATTTTTCAACCAGAGCTGTCTCAAGGTATAGATGGCTATATCAATGAAAGATCAGATGACCAGGTGACCATGGTAGAGAAGATTCTTGTGTGGGCATGGGGTTTGACTAAATGACCTCTCGGGTTTCTTCCAAATCTGAGATTCTATGAAGTTGCTCCAGCGAGGTCCCATCAGATGACACACTGTCCTGGACAGTGGAAATTAATTGCCTAATGTAAAAAAAGGGGGAGGAGTTGCATATTATCCATGATACATAGATACAGATGCAATCCCTCATTTTCAGGATTCCCTCCAAAAGATTATATTCCTTCTTTGCTCTTTTCCTTAACAGCAGTGACTCCTCTACTTTTACTATTGTTCAAATCCTTTTTTTCTTTTTTTCTTCCTTCCTCTCTCCCTCCCTTTCTTCCTTTCTTTCTCTTTTTCAAAATGGAACCCCAGACATTGCAATAGATTGAAATGGAAAGGGGCGGCAGCTCAGCCTAAAACCCAAGCTGTACCACTATCAGGCCCCACTTTAAACGGTAGAGCATGTTTTGCTGAACTTCATGGAACTTCATGGCAATCACTGCACTAGTCATAAAGAAGGAAATCCAAACCATTGTTACATAAAATCCCGGAAAAATCAGACCCATTTTACTCAGTGAAGAGCCTGTCATCATGTTCTCTATATTGTAGCCCAGCTTTTGTTTATGTGGATGACTATACAAAAAGGCAGATCACAGGAGGTTGCAGCTTCCTTAACTATCCCATATTTATTTTGCAAAATGGATGTTCAAAAAGACTAAGGGTATACATCTAAGGAAATTGTATTGATAATTTTTAAAATATGATTTAAATACTTTAGTCTCAATGGTGAATGGCTGATCAGTCATCACATTTTTTTCAATATGAAATTACCTTTACTTTATAGTCAACAAATACTAAGGAACTTAAGACTGATTCATCCCAAGCATAGCAAGTTTTACGTGGAAGTGGCGAGCAACACTAACATAAACAGGAGCAGATTTTTTTTGGACAGCTCTGTTTTTAATTATAAAATAATGGCTCAATCCATGGACATTCCCATACAGTAAAACTACACAGCATAGGAAACTTTGAGAAATGTAACCACTGGTAAAGTAAAACTTGTAGTTACAGCACCAATCCCCAGGAGATACTGGTTTTACCACATATATTTTGCAATTTACAAACAGTAATAAGTCATTCATTCATCTGTTCATTCAACAAATATTCATTGAGTATTTACTATGGATACTGTGAGTTACTATGGCAGCTACTAAGAATAGGACAAGGGTCCCCTGTCCTCTTGGAGGTTACAGTCTAATCTATTTCTTTATTATTTCCCAAAATATTTAAGATATGTTAGTTCTTAAGGATTATTTTTGAATTAAAAAAGTTACCCTTTCTATAACTATTGTTTCTTTTAATATTGTTACATTTTTAAAATATAGAAATATTTATTACAAAGATTTTTTTTACAACAGAGTAAATCACATGGTCATATTGTAGGAAAAATGAAAAAAGAAGAAGGAAGAGATTAAACAGCAACAACAAAAAAAAGAAAGTTCTCATAGCAATATATTGTAGTCTCCATGAAAGTGCATCAATGGCTAATGCCAAAGCACCAACCTGGTGATGGCATATTCAGTAATGACTGGTAAGCCCTGGAAAGAAAGATGCAAAAGTTCTTTATTTTTTCTAAAGATGTTTAAATGGAACACATTTAGGAACCCATTCTTACTATATAATTATTTTTAAATAGTTTCTAGCTACAAAAGGGTACCGATAGAAATACTTTACCAACAGTCTGCTTAAAAGCAAGTCAGATGGCTTATAAAACAAAAACTTTGCCAGTTTGCTCTTCATATGCTGCATTGAACTCACCAGATTTAAGACTCTCATAATCTAAGATTATAGAGTCGATTTAATTCAGCTGCAGGAGTAAAATTCAGAAATGTCTCTCTTCATGTTCATTTCTAGCTCCTAGTTTATATAATTCAGTTATTGCCATATGAAGACTACTTTCAGTATGTGTTGCAACTTTATGTAAGATGGTTATAACGCTATATTATAACTACTTCTGTGGCTTATATGCTAGTTCATTATATGAAGTGCTACGTATGTGTAATATATTTTTATCTATTCTATAACATGTGGTAATAAATGTGCTCTCCCAAATTCAACCAAAATATGCATGGCAAGAAAGTACTAGATGAGTATCAAAACTTTCTACATATCTCTCAAACCCTTACCATCAATAGTATTATTAACAACAATTATGTAATAAGACTGCTAAGTTTAAGTCTTTAGCCTTGCCTACCTTGACCCTAATAATGAGAAACAAGAAAACCACAGATAGACAAAGTGAATACAAGGAATATCCCCCTACCTCCTTATTTTAGCTAGCATCTTTCTAATTCACTTTTCACTTGGACCATACCTTGAATTTACATTTGAATCAACTTGATTCTACACCAAGAACTCTCAAATTCAGAATTCCCCAGGAAGCAATATCCTTGAATTACTCTTTCAGGAAGTGTTAAGGTATTAGTGCAAATGGAGGGGTTGGGAGGGATATATGGAAGTAGAAATCCTATCCCCACCTGGCTGCACTCTATAAAAGGTGCAAAAGGAAAGGTGAAGAGCAACTTTTGAATTGAGTTCTGTGGCTGGCTCCCTCCTCCACTGCTAAAGTGCTCTTTTTTGAGCTGGCCAGCCTACTTTGTTATATAGCTCCAAGAGACATAAACAATCCTTTCCATCCAAAGTTCCCTGTGTTTTGTCACTTGCCTTCATTGATGGCCAGCAGCAAATATCTCAACTTATTGATGGAGAAACTTCTGCAAACCTTGGAGGGTAGGAAAACTCAACAACAACTCCTTTACAAATGAATAACTAAAAATAATTTATTAAGCACCCACTATGAAAAAGGCACTGTACTAAGTGTTAGAAATACAAATGCAAAAAATATAGTTCCTTTCCTTTTGGCTCCTTTTTTTTTTTCTTTTTGAGACTGAGAATCCCTCTCCCTTCCAGATTGTAAGTACAATGGCCATTCATGGGTTAAGACCCACCACTGAGGATCAGGGTTTCTCATCTGTACCAATTTGCCCCTCCTTAGGCAGTTATGCACCCCAATCCCTGTGCACTCCATCCTCCAGCAGAGGTGAAGGAGTGGATATGCCTATAACATTAGTGCTAAACTTAGTATAGATAACCCATTGCCTTTTAGCCCTACTGCAGCTCGGAATTCCCGGACTCAATCAATCATCAGCATCAACGTCTCTAGTCAGAAGGCCTATAGGCATTAGGCACCATGTTTGCAGTAGGCTGTTACATTCTAACAGGGGCAAATAACACATGTAAGGGAATACCGGTTAGGGAAGAATGTATTGGTCTGGGAACTCACAGGGTTAGTGAATGGAGACATAACAGGCCCTTTCAAGAAATAATGGTGGTGTTGATTTTATTATTGCTTTCAGAGCAAGATATGGAGAGGGAGGAGAAAATGAGTCCTCATCTTAGAAGTGAGGAAACTGGATCCCAGAGGTGGACAGACTTACCCAAAGTCACATTACTAACAAGTGGCACAGCTGAACTTTGAATATCTTTCTCCTGACGCTACATCCAAAATAATCTCCTAATAGAAAGAGAATAATTTAATTCTACATAACAGTTTCCCTTTGACAGGCAACATGGGGCAGAGGGGAGAGGGTTGGTCCCCAATTCAAGAAGACTGGCTTCATGTCCTATCTTGGACACCTCTTGGTTGTCTGACACTAGACAAGCCGTTTAACCTCTCAGTGTCCCCAGAGCAGACTATGAGTTGCCAAGACAGAGGATGAGCCTTATTTGGAATTCTCTAACTGATGAAATTTCAGGTCCAATTTTTAAAAATCCTTTTAATTTCAGTTCCCAAGTTAGCAGCATAGGTAAGTATGAAAACCCATGTTGGTATTATTCTATCAGTGCCAAGTATTTTCAACCCTAGTCCCTTTTGATCACTATCTTACATTTCTCAGAATCACAGGAGTTTAGTGAACAGGACCCTTCCAGTTATTGCCCTTGGAGAAAGGTCTTATGAGTTGAAACATACAGAACAGGAATTTGAGTGCTGTAGAAAAATCACCACATTTGCTGATATCATCTTTTTTGCAACTGTCACGGTCTGTGAATTTTTAGAGTCATCATTTCTCTTGCCACATTTTGCCCTTCTAGGTCTTGCTCATTTTTTCCAAAGATCCTCATCCCTCTACAACTTAAAATCACAACCTTCCACAAAGGTATAATTCCATGGACTTCAGAGGAGCTAATGACTCCAACCAGTCTGCTTAATGAGCAGCATTGAGATGAAAGACTGTCCCTTAGCTATGAAGATGATACTCGTGACCCGTGATCAGTAGTTTTATGAACCTTGAAATTTTATCTCAGTAATAGTAAATACTAATGAGTTCACTGAGTTATTGATGTACCCTTACCTGGTCCCTCTTGTCACAATGGCATACAAATAAATGTAAGACTCTCATGGTTTGGGAGTACAGACTGTAGCCTTGAATGAGAATTTATTTTATGCCCATTGTACAACCCAGCCACCATTTCTATACCAGGCTGCCTGCTCTCTGGCCATTATCATTGGTTCTTCTCCACTAGAATGTTGGATTCAACCCTTGGAATGCCAACCTCTGATAAGTAAGCTTTTGCCTTATCTTTGCTCATTAGAATGTAAGTTTCTTGAGGACAAAGACGGTTTTGCTAGCTTGTATTTATATCCCCAACACTTTAGCACAGCGCCAGGTACCCAGTGAATGATTAATAAAAATTTTCCCTGTGTATAAACATATGTAACAGACATATACACATATAAATAAGCAATACACATGTGTGTATATATATATGCATGTGTAATGTGTAGGTCTATATACACATGCACATATCTGTGTATACATATATGTACACATGTGTATGTTTGTGTGAGTATATATGTATACACACATACATTTCATACATACATGTGTGAGCTGAGGACCAGCAAGGTTAAGTTTTGGTGTTTTTCCTGGGTCTTTTAGTAGTATGTAACCTCAACGGAGTCAAGAGTGTTATATCATAACCAAAAAGAAGTAACGTGATCTCAGCACACATTAAACAAGGCACTAGGGAGGTAGTGGCCACATTGTCCTCTGCCTTGGTCAGACTACAGCAAGAATATTGTGGTTAGTTCTGGGCCACCATATTTTAAAGGCGGCTAGGTCATGCAGTAGATAAAGATCCCTGGGCTTGGAGTTAAGAAACTTGAGTTTAAATGTAACCTTCAGACATGTATTAGCTGTGACTCTGGGCAAATCACTTAACTACTTTCTGCCTCAGTTTCCTCATGTGTAAAATGGGGATAATAATAGCACCTATTTCCCAGAGTTGTTTTGAAGATCAAATGAGATAATATCTGTAAAGTGCCTGGCAAACCTTAAAGTGATATATAAATGCTAGCTATTATTAGGAAAGACGTTGATAAGTCAGAGAGCATTCATAGTAGAATGACTAGGATGGTAAAGGACTTGGATGATTCCGTATATGGATTGGTTGA
Source organism: Vombatus ursinus (assembly GCF_900497805.2). Taxonomy (NCBI): domain Eukaryota; kingdom Metazoa; phylum Chordata; class Mammalia; order Diprotodontia; family Vombatidae; genus Vombatus; species Vombatus ursinus. The sequence goes on from NW_020954580.1 coordinate 29,598,053, forward strand.
AGGAACTAAAGGTTAGTCAGGAGTAGAGAAGACTTAGGGAGGGCATAATAAATCTATGAAAGAATGTTATATGGAAGGCATATTAGACTTGTTTCTGGTTGAGCCTAGAACTCAGAACTACAATCAATGGATAGAATTTGCAGACAGATTTAGGCAAATCATTAGAGAAAATCCTAACCATTAGGCCTGACCAAAAGGGCTCCCTAGAGAGGTGAGCTCCTATTCACTAGAAGTCTATAGAATGAAGTCTGGGTATCCACCAATTGGAGACGTCACAGAAGACATTCTTGTTCTGATGTGCATTTGACTTCATTCTGGAGAGCAATTTGGAACCATGCCTAAACAGCTATAAAATTGTGCATACCCTTTGATCAAGAAATACCATTACTAGGTCTGTGTTCCAAAGAGATCAAAGGAAAGTGGAAACGACCCATGAGTACAAAAATATTTATATCAGCTCTGTTAGTGGTGGCAAGGAATTGGAAATTGAGTAAATGTCCATCAATTTGGGAATAGCTAAACAAGTTATAGTATATGATGGTGATGGAATACTATTTATTGTGCTATTAGAAATGACAAGTAGGATGCTTTAAAAAAGACTTGGAAAGACATATAAATGGATACAAAGTGAAGTGAGCAGAACCAAAAGAACATTGTACATGGTAACAGCAATGTTGTAATAATGATCAAATGTGAAATACTTAACTACTCTGACTGACGCAGTGATCCAAGACAATTCTAAAAGACTCATAATGAAAAATGCTATCCATCTCCAGGGAAAGAACTGATATACTTTGAGTTCAGAGTTGAATGAATTATGCTTTTTTCCCTTTTCTTTATGTTCCTTGCTTTTCATTGTTGTTGATTTCTTTTTGCAACATGGCTAATATGGAAATATGTTTTTCATGACTTCACATGTATAATTGATATCATTGCCTGTCTTCTCAATGTGTGGAAGAGGGGCTAGAGGGAGAGAGAGAGAATATGGAAGTAAAAAATTTATATGGATAATGAATGAATGAAAATAAATGAATGAAAGAAAAAAATTCAAAATAAAAGCAAAAAATGGGTTAGACTAGCTGACATCTGAGTTCCCTTCCAACTCTGGGATGCTGCTATTTTGTGATCTATCTAGGGCCATACTGATTATTGACTGCCCAGGACTAGAATTCTAGTTTTCTGACTCCCAATCCAGTGCATTTTCCCAATAAATTGCTTCTACCTATCAAACTTCCCCTCACCTTTAAAATCATGATTCTGGAGTCAGAGGAGAGGGGTTCACTTCCCATCTCTGTTAATATCAGGGTGACTTTGTGAGAGTCACTTACCTTCTCTGGGGCCTTGATTTCCTTATCTGTAAAATGATAAGATTAGGCCAGATGGCCTCTGAGTTTTCTTCTAGCTCTAAATATATGATCCTCAAATCTTCAACTAAATTTCTAACAGCCTTATGATTTATAAAAAATTCATATATATTATTCTGTCAGCAAATACATAGAAACTGAACAATAGCACAGGTATGAGGTAAGAAGGGCCTGGATTAGGGTCTGCAAGGCAGATGAAAAGAGATAGATTTGAGGGATTATAAAAGAAAAATGATAAAGGAGTGGAGGAAGTTAAGGATGGCTGAGTTTTTTTTTAAATGAGGTGACCCTAAGGTGCCTGAGAGAAACAGGGAAATTTGGGGTGGGAATTATTCTTTTGGTAGAGGGAATGGTGACATTGAGATTGAGATGAATGTGGGCCATCTGGATGGAGCTCAGAGAGAGATCATGTCTGGCAATTGTCATTTCATTTCTTTGGACCTCAGCTTGAATTTGTAAAATGAATGAATTGAGTTAGGTTATCTTCAAGTCCCTGGAACCTCACTATTCTATGATTGTATGATGTAGACTAGTAGTCATACATATTTAGGGCAGCTAGGTGGCATAGTGGAGAGTGCACTGGATTTGAAATCAGGAAGACACATCTTCATGGGTTCAAATCCAGACTGTGTGACCCTAGGCAAGTCACTCAGCTGTGTTTGCCTCAGTCCCTCTGTAAAAATGAGCTAGAAAAGGAAATAACAAACCACTTTACCACTTTTCTTTACCAAGAAAACCTCAAACGGGATCATGAAGAGTCAGGCACAACTGAAACAACACAACCACAGTAGTCATCCATATTAAGATGACAATAGAGCATGTGAAATTTCTAAGGGAAAAAAGTATAGAAAGAAGAGCCAACCGGCAAGGGTTGATTCTTGAGTTATGCTTACATTTGGATGTACAGGAGGACAAAATGGTACTAGTGAATTTTAAAAACGGGAAGGAAACAGAAGAAGTAAATAATGCAAGGGGAGGGTAAGAGAACCTGAATTTGAATTCCCTCTCTGCCACTTACTACATGTGTGATCTCAAACAAGTCACTTTATCTCTCTTGCCTCGGTTTTCTCATCTGTAAAATGATGCAATTGGACTAAATAGTCCTCAAGATACTTTCCAGCTTTATGTCTATGCTCCTATTATCTTATAAGTAGCTGAAAAAATTAAGAAAAGAAAAGCACGCTTCTTCATGGAAGTCAAAGGAGGAGTTTCAAGAAGGAGGAGAGGGTTGGCATTGTTGAATCACATAATCGCAGAGGTAGCGGCAGCTCCAATGATCATCTAGATCAACCTTTACTGAAGTCCCACTTGTGACATTCCCGAACAAGCGGGCCCTGGGATTACTGCTTGGTGATGTCCAGTGCCGGATGACTCAGGGAAGCTTTCTCAATTATGAGACAGTTCTAATTATCAGAAAGACTTTTCTTTTGTTGAACTGAATGCTGCAAAGTGGTTCAAGGAAAATAAAAACTGAGATAATTATATCACCTTTGACAACAGGAAGTCATAAGTGACATTGAAGAGAACAGTGTCATTACAACAATCAGGGCAGAAGTCAAATTACTAAGAAACAAAGGAGTGGATGGTAAGGAAAGGGGAGTGTAGATTATAGCCAAACTGAAATTGTTACACACAGAATATTTCCCTTTTTAAGAAAAAAATTCTGCTTACTTTAAAATAAGTCTGGTTATTCCGGTATAAATTTGGTTTAAACCCTTAAGCCTAGTAAGGAAAATAAGGAAGCATGCTTAATGGATACTACATTCTTAATCTCAAAGTTGACCAAGAGGCAAATGCAAGTAACATCTTAAAAGGATCCTTATGGCCTACCTTCACTAATCCTCATTTTCACTTGACCTCCATCTTCATAGACTACAGCAGGGGGTGGAGGTGGGGATTCAATCACCCAGGTGGAAGAAATAAGCTGTGAAAGCACTTTTAAAAGTATATGGTACTAGGCTATGGAAGAGCCATTCCTAATTTATGAAGAGCTTGTGTAAATGGGTGGTCAGGGAACTCATGAGCAATTTTCCACAGAAGCAATACTACAAATGATGCCTAGTCCAGGCTAGCCTATGTGTCCATTTAATGAATAGTTATTTTATTAATACTTCAAACCTACATGGAGAAAATAAAAATAATAGCTGACATTTATATAATGCTTTAAGTGTTTTACCAACGTTATCTCATGATCACATATGAATTAGTTACCTAATATTATTATCTTCATTTTCAAGATGAGGATCATTGTTGGAAATACAGCCTACTTGTGCCCACCCTCAATCAATCAATCAACAAATATTTAGTAAGCACCTACCAGGCACTGTGCTATTCTCTGGGGACAGAAGTACAAAGAATGAAATAATCCTTCCTTGCAATGAGTTCACATTCTAATGGGGAAAGCAACAAGTACATATAAAAATGTATACAGCATAAATATAAAATTAGTTATATACACACACGCATTCCCAACTAAAGCTAGTTAAGTGTCTGATTTGAAACTAAAGGTTTTGAACTTAGATCTTCTTGAATCCAGGCTCAGGGCTCTTTATCTATTGCACTACCTATAAGAAAGAAGAACATTTTCTACCCCTTCCTGCATTCAGGAATAGCCCTAGAAACACTTGAAATTGGGAAAATGTGTCTTTGACATCTTCCCATATCCTTTTTGTACCCTCTCTGCTGCTTCCCAATTCCTTCCCCCTAAAATTTGGATTCAGTCAAAAGGCCACACTTAACTATCGAGAAGACCACATGTGGCCTCAGGGCCACAGTTTTCCCATCCCTGCCCTAAACTCTCCTGCTAACATGGACCATGCATGGAGCACTTTAGAAGCCAGGCCTGCTTAACACATCAAAGCATTCCATGCTCCAACGTTAATTACCTCCCTTATTCCTAATGAAAATTTCCATCTTCTCAATGTAGTTTATCTCAGCTAGCTGTTAAAATGAAAATTATCTAAGAAAACGGAATGATAGTCTCAGACCCTTCCAGATGTTTGTGTTTTTAAAGTGGATGCTTGTTAATCCAAAAGAATCCCTAATTGGCAAAAAATTCAGACAGTATAAAAAATCACTTACTATCTCTTTGATGTGGATCAAGTAACTTAGACTGTCCAAACCTCGGTTTCTTCCTCTCTAAAACATAGTTAATAATATTTGCACTAACTGCCTTTGTAAAGTTCAAAGTGCTATGAAATGATAAGCTAATGTAATACAGTCAAATGAGGTGGAAAAAATTCATGCAGTATGTCAAAATATCATCCGATCGTAGCTCAGATTCAAAGGGATCATAGCTTTAGAGTTAGAGGAGACTTCAGAATTCTGATTTACAGAAGTGGGAATTGAGACACAGCGAGGTTCAATGACCTGCTCAGGATTATTCGAGGTATTCGGGTGCAGAGAAGAGATTCAAATTTAGGTCCCAGACCTCTAAAGACATCACTCTTTCCCCTTCACCATACTATCTCCTTTCTTTTTGAGCTGGGAGTTACCAAAGAGACAGTCCAGCCTTCCCATGAAGTTGGCTTCCAGATCAACTCCCCTGTGCTATTGTCTTTGATAGCTCCTTCCCTTCAGAATTCAGAGTATTTTCCAAATTCACAGATTTTCTCAAGGTGCCAAGACTATTTACAGTCATCCTCATGACAGCTATGTAAACAGGGTCCCTAGCAGGGTAGGGATCTGGGTGAGGAAACAGAGGCTTGGTCATTAACTTAGGACAGGCCACATAATTTGATCACCAAGAGTTTCCAACTGGAGCTATAAGGGATGATCACTTCCAAATTCCAACATAATGTTTCCTAGTCCAAATAGCTTTCAGTGACAGGTGGCTTAGCCTTGTGGCATCATTACTGGGTGAAGAGGAAGGAAATGGGTCTACCTGTTTTGCAAGGAATTAGTTAGGTGACCCAGAGACAGTGTATACCACTCCTTCAAGAGCCTCACACACTTAGTAATTACCGTTCACCTCCATTTTAATAGTGTCGCTATCAATAGTATATCTCTGGAGGGATCAAGAGATCCAAACCATAGACTAAGAGGTTGACTTTAGAGTTCCTTCTCTAGTACATAAGAGGAAACTGAACGTTAAGTGATTTGCCCAAATGTCTTACATACAGGTAGTAAGTAGCAGAGGCTGGATTTTAAACCAGTTCCATGACTCCAGATCTAGAATTTTTTCTACTATACCACATTGACTCTAGAGTAGGTAGGAAACCCAGAAATTACCTAGTTCAACATCTGCTTGAACTGAAGAATATGAATATCTTCAACAACATCATGGACACAAAGAACTCCCTCCCTACCAATGTAGTTCCCTCCTGTATTGGACAGCTATAACAGTCTGAAATGTTTTCCTTAAGTCTAGCCAAAATACTTTCTTATAATTTCCACCTATTCCTCCTAGTTCTGCCCTCTAGAGCTCAGGGAAACAAGTCTAGTCCCTAACCCACATGAAAAAAAAAAAACTCCCAAATATTTGAAAAGAAGTATCTTATCTTCTCCCCACTGATTTATTGTTGTTGTTGTTGTTGTTTAGTTGTTTTCAATCATGTAGGACTCTTCATGGCCTCATTTGAAGTTTTCTTGGCAAAGATACTAGAGTGGTTTGCCATTTTCTTCTCCAACTCTTTTTACAGATAAGGAAATTGAGGCAAACAGGATTAAGTGACTTGCCCAGGGTCACATAACTAGTGTCTGAGGCCAGATTGAATTCAGGAAGATGAGTCTTCCTGACTCCAGTCCTAGCACTGTATCCACTATGCCACGAAGCTGCTGTATCCTAAACTATACATAGAACCAAGTGCAGTAGAGAATTTGGTTTTTTTGGTTACCACACCATACTATTGACTCACCTTGAGCTTGCAGGTCAATAAAATTCCAGGTCTTTTCCACATGAACTTCCTTCTAGCTATACAGCCCTCATCCAACCCTAACCATAACCCTCATCTAGTTTTGAATATATATTTTTTTAAATCTAGCTGCAGGATTTTGCAGTTTTTTTTATTATATGTCATCTGATTAGAATTTTCTATTGTTCTAGCTTGTTGAGACCTTTTATAGATTTAAATTCTTTCATCCAATTAATTAGCTATCCTTTTCCAGTTCATGTCATTGACCTGTTGGATCACATAGGTAATATCTTTACACGTCACTGATTATGGAAAGAAAGGAAAAAAAGAAAGAAAAGAGAAAGGAAAGAGAAAGGGAAAGGGAGGGATTAAAGAAGGAAAAAAGAAAGAAGAAAAAAGGAAAGAAAAAAAGAAAGAAACCAAATCTAGTCAAGGACAGGCATTTAACTAGACAACTCTATCCCACTACTAAGTTTTGGTACCTTCTGTGTCCCCCACCCCCATCCCTTACCCTTAGCTCCAGATCTTAAATAAAGCACCCTCCTGTCTTCCACATGTCACTTAGCCTCAGTGAGTCTCCATTTTCTCATTTATAAAATGAGAGGAATTGTTCTAGATGACTTCCTAATACCCTGCTCAGCACTAAATGTGTGTGTGCCATAGTTGAGAGAGCTACGACTTTGAGTCAGGAAAATGTGAGTTTAAATCTTGCCTCAGGCACTTAACTGGATATGACCTTGGGTAAATCACTGAATCTCCAAGCCTCAGTTTCCTCATCTGTAAATGATGATAATAGTATCTACTTTACAGGGTTGTTGAATATATCAAATGAGATAATATTTATAAAGTAATTACAAACTTTAGTTACTGCCAGTTTGTGATGTGATTTACCTATATTATCTCATTTTAGCCTTATAACCATCCTGTGAGGTCATTGCTATTGTATCCTCTGAGGCAGAGAGAGATTAAGTGACTTATCCATGGTCACACAGCTAGCAAGTGTGTGAGGTAGAATTTGTTTTTTACATTTAATTTTTTTTTTCAATTATATGTAAAGAAAAAAATTTTGACCTTTTTAAAAAAATTTTGAGTTGTGAGGTAGAATTTGAACCCAGGTCTTCGGCTTCTAAGTCTAACATCCTATCTACTGGACCACCTACCTGCCTCTAATAAAAAATACCTATAGTATATAACTCATTGGGTCATTGTGACAATCAAATGAGATAATGCATGAAAAACATTTTGCAAAGTGTTCTACAGATGCCATTTATTATTATTATTAATTTGGAAATTAAACCCGAACCAAACATCTTCTGTGACTGAAATAACTGGAAAAAATCTACTTTGTGTGAATTCATCAATATGAACATAGAAGGGAAAGGACTTCCTTAAAGATATCTCACACAGTAGCTTAGACTGGGGTCAGAATCCAGAGCCATTTCCTCCGAATCTGACCCCTTAACTGCGTGAGATCTGGGTGAGTTCTGTGTGGCCCCATTGCCCCAGATGACACTCATGCAGCGCGTGTACTATTTTGTAGCTTTGGTCAGGAGATAGCTGATGGCCAGGCACATAGGTCAGAGAGTTGTGTAATGCTGTCCCATAATGGCAATGGAGGTAAATTTTGAAACCATAAAAAATATGTAAACATGGTCTGACCCTGCCTTGGGTTCATAATGAAAGTTGAGTTGCTTTTCAGATAATGGTCGTACAAGTCATACCAAGAGGGTTTGTTATTCCTGTTCACCAAACAATTCTTCTAGGACAGAGTTGTCCCTTGAACTGCAAATGGTTTTCAAAGCCTAACAAAACATTCCACAGTTGGAATAAATGTGGCTCAAACTTCCTTCTTGGGCACCTGGCCTAGTTTCTCATAGGGTGGTCTTTTTGGAAAAAAAAAAAAACAGCTTTCATTGTAAAGCTGTAATAAATAGAATCACAGAGCAGGAAGGGATCGCATAAGTCACTTAGTCCAAAGTCCTACTGAGTGAATGAGTCTGCTTTACAAAATTCCATACGTGTGGGATCCAAAGAGACATAACTAGGGAGGGGGCAAACAAGGACTTGTTGCAGGGTGCCAACATCAGGGATGTGATGCTCTTTCTCCCTGTGGTAGTTCTCTATCCACAGGAATAGAGGAGAGGAAGGAAATAGGTCCCTTCACATTGGTTCCCGTTTAAGGAACAAGTAGAAAAAAGGACTGCTAGAGAGATGGAACATCTCCAGATCAAATGTGGCCATGGGCAAAGGGACAGCATAGCTCCTAAGCATCCCAGGAGTGAGTGGAGGATGAAGTCCTCTAGGCTACTTTCCACCTGTGAGGGACTGCACTGCATCAGGGAGGAAGGATGCTTCTCATTCTACTTACAGGGAAAGATCACTTTTGGGATCCCACAGTACAACGCTCTTCTTGAAAGATGGGAGAAGAGAGGACCATTGTGGGGAAAAAATTGTAGACATTTTTAAAGATAATTATAGTCTACCCAAAAAATGTGTTTTCATTGCCAGATGATATAATTCTGTACTACTTCCTATTTTGACAATGTAGAATCTTTTTTTTAATTCACTCATTTGTATAACAAAGAAAAAAACATTAATGGGTTCACTGTGGATTATATGTTAACTACCAACAAGTTCTGAGATGATTATTCAGTTAAATTCTATTCAATAAGCATTTATAAGGTGCCTATTATACAGTAGGCTATGGGGTACAAAGTTTTGTTCTTAGATGATAACATGTTTTTTATAACTTTTCACATCAACATGGCAGAATTGTTAAATCTTAAAACTGGGTGAAACTCAAAAGATTATCTCCAGAACCAATGTGGCCACGGGCAAAGGGAGAAAGCATAGCTCCTAAGCATCCAGGAGTGAGTGGAATATGAAGGCACAGTCGTCTAGGCTACTAGTCCAAATTGTTCATTTAACAGATGAGGAAACTGAGGCCTAGAGAGGTGAAGTGGCTTGTCCAAAGTGGCATCATAGGATCATAGATTTGCAGTTGGAAGGGATCTTAGAGTTTTTTTAGTGATTTGCCAAAGGTTAGACAGTAGCAACAGATCTTCTGACTACAATTCCAATGGTCTTTCCATTGCACCCAGCTGACCCCATCTCTCTTTTAGATTCTTGCACTAATGGTCTTTTGTTTTAAAAAAATTTATTTATTTAGTCTTAGTTTTTAACATTCACTTCTATAAGATTTTAAGTTCTAAATTTTCTCTCCCTTCTTTCACCCCCCCCAAGACAGTGTGCAATCTAATATAGACTACACATATATATTCATATTAAACATATTTCCACATTAGTCATAGAAGAATTAGAACCAAAAGGGAAAACCATGAAAAAGAAGAAACAAAAACAAAAAAGAGAGAAAATAATATGCTTCAATCTTCTTTCAGACTCCACATCTCTTTCTCTCTGGATGAGGATACCATTTTCCATTATGAGTCTTTTGAAATTTTCTCAGATCCTTGCATTGCTAAGAAGAGCCAAGTCTTTCACAGTTGGTCATCACACAGTGTTGCTGTTATTGTGTACAATGTCCTCCTGGTCTGTTCACTTCACTCAGCATCAGTTCATGTGAATCTTTCCAGGTTTTTCTGAAGTCCACCTGCTCATCATTTCTTATGGACCAATAGTATTCCATTACATTCATACATCACAGCTTATTTAACCATTCCCCAATTGATAGGCATCCCCTCAATTTCCAATTCTTGGTCACCACAAAAAGAACTGCTATATTTTTTTGTACATCTAGGTCCTTTTCTCATTTTTATGACCTCTATGGGATACAGACCTAATAGTAGTATTGTTGGATCAAAGAGCATGTGCAGTTTTATAGCCCTTTGGGTATAATTCCAAATTGCTCTCCAGAATAGTTGAGTCAGTTCACAACTCCACCAACAATGCAACTAATGATCTTTTTATGCAAAACACATTGTATAAAACTCTTTTTCCTTCCAAGACAGAAATGTTTTAGTATAGTTAGTGAGGTAACTATTCTTTTTCCTATTCTTGAAATATGCCTCTGTATAGATCTACTTTTTTAACTTGACCAAAAGAATGTGTTTATGAAATATCAAGACATCTAGATAAAAAATATAGTTATCTGATGTTTTCTCCAGTTGAGATGATGTCTGCATCTGTAAGTTTTGGAACATTGAGGCAAGAGGCTTAATTTTTCAGTTTTGATCCAAAGGTTTAGCTTTGTGGACATATGGCCAAAGTGTGCCAAGTGGATCAACTCAATGCAAGAAAAATCTTGTAGACCTCTTTGCTTCACTGATTTATTTCCCTAATTAAAACCAGTAATTACTTGCAATGTAAGTAACTGAAAGAAAACAAATTAAGAAATGTTCTAACATATGGTTTTGTCGATTGCTATTTAGCACTTTTGTCAGGTACAAGATAAATCTAGCTGGAGAATGAACTTATATGTCTAATCAAAAAGCTATCCCAAGACAGACAGAGAGACAGAGACAGAGACAGAGAGATAAAGAGACAGAAAGAAAAAGACAGAAACAGAGAGAGATAGAGAGGCAGAGAAAGAAAGAAAGACACAGACAGAGACAGAGAAAGAAAGACACAGACAGAAACAGAGAGAGAGGCAGAGAAAGAAAGACACAGAGAAAGAAAGACCCAGACAGAGAAAGACAGAGAGACAGAAACAGACAGAGAAAGAGTAGCCAAAAGGTCCTACACAGCATGAAGATACCCTTTTATAGGTCAGCACAAAGGGATGTCTCCACTTTCACAATTCTGAGCTAATAAGATCATCCTTAGTGCCAAGGAGATATTCTAGATTCTCTCCATGAAGTTGTCAGTGGACATGCCCATACCCTCCATAGTGAACTGTAATCAGATCCAAGCAAAGCCTCACCACTCTGTAGGCTCATCAGGGAAGTCAGGAAAGTTTTTTGATCATTAAAAATGAAATTATATATCCCAGCTTGTTTAAGCTGAAAAGACTGATTTTTCAGGTTAATACTTCTTAGAAGAAACCATCAACTGATTCAGTCATTGACTACAAAGCCAAAGTTACCTAATTCTGTTGCTCAAAATCTGGAACCGGAAGGGGCATCCATCAACTGGAGAAAGATGAAACAAATTATGGCACGTGAATGGATTAGAATAATATGGAGTCATAAATAATGAAATGGATGACTTCAGTGAAACCCAGGAAGACTCATATGAACTGAAGCAGGGTAAGTGAGCAGAACAAGGAGAGTAATTTATGTAATAATATTATAAAAACAAATAACTTTGGAAGACTTAAGAACTCTGATTAATGCAATGACCAACACTGCCCACCTCTTGACAGAGGAGTGATGGTTTTGGGGAACAGAATGATAGATAGATTTGTTTGGTTATATCCGACTCTTCATGAGTCCATGGGCCATACTGTCCGTAGGGTTTTCTTGGGAAAGATACTGGAGTGGTTTGCCATGTCTTTCTCTGGTAGATTAAGGCAAACAGAGATTAAGTGCTTTGCCCAGGGTCACACAGCTAGTAAATATCTGTGGCCAGTTTTGAACTCAGGTCTTCTTGATTCTAGGCCCATTGCTCTATCTACTAAACCATCTAGCTGCCCCAAATGATAGATGGATAGATAGATGGTATTTACAGGTGGGTGGTAGACAGAGAGACAGACAAGATGATAGATGATACATAGACAAATATGTGATAGAAGACAAATGATAGATATAGATATTTTTATATAATCATATATAGTACATTTATATATAAATGTATGTATTACATACATAGATATAATACACACATTTGGGTGTAGCCATTGCAAAAATTTTTTTGCATGATTCCATAGTTGTTATAAGCATTTTGTTTTTCTTAATGGTGGGGGGAAGGAAAAAAGATTTTTGTTCATTAAAAAAACAAAATTCATTCAGAAAAATAAAAAAGAAAGAACATTAGAGGTCATCTAGTTGAAATATTTCATTTTTACTGAGGCTCAGAGATGATGACTGAAGCTTAAAGTTGTTAAGTAACTTAACCAGAGTCACACAGGTGGTAATTTGCATAACAGTGATTCAAACCCACATCTGCTGACTGTAAATCAAGAGCCCACCTTGTTACCTCAGTCCCATCATTTCTAAAATGGGGACAATAATACATTCTGCATCATTTTCATTTTATTTTTTATATTCCACAAACATAATATGAGTATGTCTAACACCATACTATGAGTTCAACAAATACTTAGACATTTTATTAATTATATATTTATATTTGTATATATACATAATGCATTTAATAAATGCTATATATCTCTACCCATAAATGACTATATATTTTATTTATATATGTATATATATATAATTATATGTGTATTTATTTCCTTCATTAAGAATTCAGAGGTTACTTGTATCAAGGATATGGGAAGGTGCTTTGACTAGAATAATTTGGACATGTGTTTCAAGCTTTAGTTCATAGAGGAACATTAGGCCAAGTGAAATAGAGCAGCTTCTACTCTGTTTTCACCCTGAAACATTTGAGGAAACCATTTCTAAGGGGTCTACCAAGCATCAAATATTTCCATGCCTTTTCCACAGGGATATCTTCAGTTTGGGATTGATGTGCACCCAAAGCATGAAATTCTGCCCATCTAAAGAAAAGCAAACTTAGAGTCAAAGGAACTGAGTTTGAATCTCTGGTTCTGAAACTCATCTGTGTGATCTTGGACAAGTTGTTTCAGCCTTCTGAGTTCCAATTCCCTCACCTGAAATATAAGGAGTTCAGACTATTAGACCAAGGCATCTTACAGTCATTCTGACCTATGTCTTGCCAGTGGACTCAGATGATTCTGGAAGAGAAAGTGGGGCTGTTGACTTTGCACAGCTCTACCTCACTTAAATCCAATTCAATCTCAGATCAAGGGATCACCCTCCTGATGTCCTTGGTCTTCTTCAAGAACAAAGGATAAACAACAACAAGGCATCTTAAGCTTTTTTTGTGTGTCATAGACCCATTTGGCATTTTGGTAAGGACTATGGATCCCTCCTCAGAATAATATTTTTAAATTAAGAAAATACATTATGTAGAATGACAAAGGGAACAAATTAAATTGAAATACAGGGATCAAAATAGTTTTAAAATTCAAATTAATGTACCCCCAGGTTAAGGGCTCTTAGATCAGAGGATCCCTGAGGTTCCCTTCAGCCCTGTATACCATGTTCAATAAAAAGAATGTAATTACAATATGGGTCCTGATCATGGATCCATCCAGTATTTTATTATTATATTATATTAAAACCCTAAGGCCTTATTGAGACACAGATACGACATGAGACTTCTCCAGCAGACTACAAACTTGAATAGGTTCAATCATTTTGGAAAATCTTCTGGGGGCAGACCAGGGGTAGATTGTACACCTATTGTCTGAGAACCAGCTTAGCTGTGTTCAGAGAGGTTCAATGCCAGTTTGGCTACAGAATGGTGGCTTTTTCACCCATAGCAACTCATAAAGGCAGTCTATCAGGCTGAGGAGTGAGATGTCATCTTGTGTATAGCAGAAGACACAGGATAGAGATGAAGCTATAAGTGATTTCACTGGTAAAAGGACTTCAGATAAGGAAATTCACTATGCCAATGCAAACTGGCACCTTCCTTGCCAAGTATGGTCAGAAAGTTGCCTAGGGCACTGACAGGTCAAATGATTTGCCCAGCCCCACACAGTCAGATATGAACCCAGGACTTTCTGGCTCTGAAGCCAGCTTTTTATCCACCAGATTCCACTGCCTCTCCAGTCAAGTCCAGGAGACTCAACATCAACAAAAATTACAGATTCATGAAGTCCATACTTCAAACACAGTCTATACCCCCTTTAACTCTGTTCCTATTAAACTATTTGGGTCATACACACTCCCTAGTTATTACTCATGAAAGAGTCAGATATTCTAGTGATTCTCTTGTGGACAACATCTTGAAAACATCCCACAGATGAAGTAACAGTAACCACACTTTAAGAAAAAATAAGCTAATCAAACAATCTTGTATTATGGTAACAGATCACAACTTATTGGGTTTTTTCTCCTAGAGAAAAAAGCCAGAAGGATTCTATTCTGGCTTTTGTGACTTTAGACTTATACATTATTTCCTTTGCCACTTCACTCCCACCTTCTCCAATAAACTCTCAACCAAATGAGAGGGGTAGGGGCATCTGGATAGCCTACATTCCCCCCAAGGTCCAGTAGGATAGGCAGCAGCCAGATGTGTTTAGCTGACAGCCCATGTGAAATTTCCTTCAAAAATAAATACTGACCTAGAACTTCCTTTTGGGGTATATGAGGTCAGGAAATGTTACCAGATTTCACTTCACTATATGTAATTTTGTAATTTTCATCACATTTTCTTCTCTTCATGAAGTTAAACAGAACCCAAGATAATATCTGATGCTCCCTATTATTATTTTTCTTTAGCATAACTAAGCCTGGGCCTATGCTAGCAAAGTCTCAATCTATGAGGCAGACTCTCCCAATGCATTGGGCTGTCCAAGAAGTGGCTGAAACCACAGACCAAAGGACAGTCTTGACATGCGCATGATGTGGGAAAGGCTATTTGTTGATCATATATCATTCTTTTTAATGAGACCAGAGGCAGTAACATGTCTGAATGGGACCCCAGAAATGGTTACAGGGTACAAAAAATATAAGTAACTAAAATTGGAACACAACCTCCATCCCCAGTGCCTCCAAGTGGGTCAATGTCATAAATGTTCAGTTTGACTCACCAATTCAATTCAACATGTTATTTCTTAAATGCCTTACTGTATGAAGAGAACTATGTAGACCTTAAGGGAGTCTAATAAGGGGATGTTACACCTAAATAAATAAATAAATGCAGTGTAAAATAGCCTATATGCAACTGAAGGGGCAGAACTAGAATTTGAGGATGTCAAGGCCATAGGTGTGTTTTCTGAAGAATAATCTGTTAAGGGTAGGAGAGTGAATGGAATTGCTAAGGAAGAATATGAGAGAAAGAAGAGAATAGGGCCAAGGACAGAACCTTGAGAAAGGTTAGGGTCAGGAAAATTAATGGGAGACAGCAACAGAGACGGAGGTGAAGCAGATAGAGAAGGGTGGGTCAGGAAGCAAACTGGGAGTGAATGATTTCTGCTCTGAAGCTGAAAGGAAAAAATATCTAGAAGGAGCATGGGACCGATAACATTAAATGATGCCAGGGAGCAAGGAAAAGGCGGTCTATAAAATGAAAAATGAAATGAAATAACACAAGGAAGATGAGGCCTGTAAAAGGCTGGGGATAATAAAAGTAAATAACTTTGCAAACCTCAAAACAATATTTAAATGGTAGTTATTGTTCTTGTAAAGTTGTCATTGAGGACCTTTGAGAAAGCAGTTTTAATAGAATGAGAAAGATAGACACTAGACTGCAAAGGGTTGAGGAGAATGTGGATGTGTACTGAGTAAGTAGAGACCTTGATTGGAAACATAGTTTTCAAAAAGTTTAGCAGTGAATGGTAGGAAAGAGGAGGAACCATAATTGAATGGGGTAGTAGAATCAAGGGAAGATCTTTTTTGGAGGCAGATGGGAGTCAATAGAGGGGACAGACAATGAGGAGGCATGGAGGAAAGGGAAGAGATGATTGCTGGAGGTAGGTCCTGGATGAGACAGGACAAAATGAGATCATTCTTGACATTAGGAGAGGAATTATTCTTATCAAAGAATAGGGAGATCTCTTCCACTGGTGTTAAGGAAGAAAAAATTATAATGTTGAGAAGTACAAAAAGGGAGTAGAAGGCTTTTCTTTCTGATGTCCTCTGTTCTCCTCAGAGAAGTGAGATTCTAACAAGGATGCTAAAATAAATTAGCTAAGATAAGGGGAAGGGAGTAAGCATTTCTATAGTACCTTCTATGTGCCAAGCACTGTGCTAAGCACTTTACAAATGTTATCTCATTTGATTCTCACAACAACCCTGGGAGGTAGGTGCTATTATTATCCCTATTTTACAGTTAAGGAAATTGAGGCAAACAGAGGGAAGTGGTTAAGTGACTCACTTTGGATCACTCAGTCAGTAAGTGTTTGAAGCCAGATTTGAACTCAGATCTCCCTGACTCCAGGCCTAGAGCTCTAGTTGGACCCAGTGATCCAACTAGATGCCTGAGGGTGGGTGGTAAGCATTCATTTTAGGGCTTGAAGAAAGAGAAGGTTTGGAACACTCAATGTGGGGAACGAGATAGGAAGTCAATAAAATGGAGTAGGATTGTTGAGCGCCAGTGAGGCCCTAACTAACATTATGCTCCATAAATTTATATTAAGTAAAATCAGATCAATTTTGTAACTTTCTCCAGAAATACTTAGCAGCCTGGAAGTGAGTGGAGGAATCATCATTGTGGTTATAGCCAAGATTTTCAAACCCACCTGCACATATCAACAAAAGTGATCATTTATATTGTCCTAAATCCTAAATCCTAAATCAGAAGGGGTCTCTCCTGCCTAGCACGGTCCTGGCTCATAATAATCACTTAATAAATGCTTGTTGAATGAATGAATGAATTGAAGTGGTTATTCAGATATTTAAATGTAAATAAAATTGTATCTCAATGACCTTAATATTGTAGCTAAAATTCTTGATAAATGCTCCAATTCATGTTGGAGACGACTCATGTTGGAGTCTAATCTAATGTAGACTAGACTAAGTGAAGGTTATTTACAACATCACTATGAAAGTCATTTCTCTTAATCTTGTGTCACAGTGTTTTTCCTAATGGTTTACCTTTCTTTGCAGAGCAAATGTTTTCTAGCAAAGTCAACTGTAAAACAAATTTCTATCAGGCGAATGCCCTTTTCTCACCACCATCCATTATATACTACTCTGATACTCTATTTTAGTGTGGAAATTGCTTTGAGATCTCAAAGGTCATGCTATGTTTTCACAAGCTGTGGCAGGACCTAGCAAGCCAAAAACTTGAAGGACGGGCTCAGTGACTGACTGGCTATCTGGTGCCTAAGTACCTGCCAAGCGAAATTCTAGGCAACTGAGACATCATCATCAGGAAGTTGAACTCTATCCACTAAGCTGTTGAAGAAGACTTCATAGAGAAATACAGGGTGAACAAAAGGACTCTCTTTTTAAGCTGAAATGAGAACCAATGTCTGAACCCTGGCCCAGCAAAATTATCAATATCCATTCAACAAGGTAGTGAGTGAACTTGGCTTGAACCCAACTAGCCAATGGTATCCCTATAACTGTAATAACTGCCTAGAGACCTATTTGACTTTCTAGGTTGCATACCTAAGAACAAACTGAATAAAAAGGGACTGTCTTTAATTGATAGGCTCATGGAAGCCTGCATCTTGATTGAGCCAGTGATATAAAAATATTCCCCTATACAAGAGTTCTTGAAATGAGATCCATGAACCTAGGGTTTAAATATATAGTTATATATTAATATAATATATAATTACTCTATAATAAATTATATTTTATAATAAATTATATATTATATTATTCTATATTATATATAATGTATATAGTTATATTATTTGTATGTATATATAACACTACATATAGTATTATATACTAACCTGAAATAGAGTGATATATACATACCTTATATATAATATATTAATAATTTATGTATAATATATATATTAACCTGAAATAGAGTGATATATATAAAACTGATATATATAATATATTAATAATCTATTTATATATATTAACCTGAAATAGTGTGATATATATAAACCTGATATATATGTATAATATATTAATAATTTATATATATTTATATATTATGTATATATTAACCTGAAATATAGTGAAATAGAGTATTTCAGGTTAATTGATTTTCCTATGTGTTTTCTTTATGCATTTACAGTTATCCCTTCCACATTGTGGGGGTTAGGGTCACGGTGTACCCACGATCTGGAAAATCTGCGTTAAATTTTTTGGCCCTCCCTTTGTACCAGGGAAGAAGTCTGAATTTTTTTTCTTTTTCTTTCATGGGGTGTTTACCATACCTTATTATAAAATTTGAGTTAAGTATTTAGTCACAGGCTCTGTGTCGTTTGCTGGCCTTCGCATGTTGTCTGGGGCTTCCACAAAAGTCCCCAAAATTTCCCATTTAATTTCTTATGCTGACCAGAGATATGTCAAAACCACTATGGGGTGAGTTGCAATGTGGCAGGGATAACTGTACAAACATTATTCTGAGAAGGAGTCTGAAGGCTTCAGCAGACTGCCAAAGCAGTTAATGATAGAAAAAACAAGAATCCCTGCCCTGTAAGTGGTCATTTTTCAGGGTTGAAGCCAAGGCTTCCCCTGTTGCTGGAAGGAGAAGCTTATCCCCATTCAACCAATGTTTTTGCCACCACACTGTCCTGGTGCTCCCAGGATTTGAACCCAAGCACTCCGCAGGCTACAGGTACAGAGAGTGGTTTTGATTCATGAAGGAGAAAGACAAATCCACAGGCCCTAATCCAGGACAGTTGTAAAGAATTGAAGTATTCCATTACCAAACTATGTTCCCATAGAAGATTCCTCCCAATAGAGTGAGTTGAATGTTTCTGTAAGGAAAGGCTCATGGTAGTGGTCAGGCCTCTGGCATTCCGAATGTTGTAACACTGGGGGATTTTGTAAACCCTTTCAAAACTTTGCAACACTTTCACTACCTCCCCGCCCCTCTACCATCACTTCCTCTCCCCCTTCCCCTTTCTTTCTTAGACCACAGGAATTTCTCCCTTGTTTAGGAAGCTCCTGAATTCCTACTAAAAGTTCATGGAACTTAGTTTCCCTCCTCCTGCTTCCTTTGCTGGGCACTGGCAGCATCTAATAGAGCTGAGCTATAAGTCATAATTCATAAAATTAATAATATTAAACAAAAACTTGATCAATAGGTGACTTGTTGCATCCACCAAACTCAGGTTTCTTGGGTTAGAGATGACACTCTTGCCATCCAATAAAGCTTTGATGATAAAGCCAATCATCAGTTGGCTGGTGTTTTACTAGTACTAGTGTTTATGAATGCAGCATATCCACATTGTTAGTCCTTTACTCTCGAAGGGAACCAATGATATCAACAGGGTGATGTCTTGACTTGAGCATGAATTAGGTTTAAGTGAGACAGAGTTTTGCAAAAGTTGTCAGCCTCACTCTCTCCTCCAGATTCATGGAAGTCCAGTGGCAAGACAAAAATAAAGATGACTGGCGATGGTCCAACTGTCCATGTAAACTATTGTATTCTCTGCAAAGAAGTGTTTTATTTCTTGCACTATAAGATTTTACATGCTCCTGAATCACTTTTAAAAATGCATTTGGTCATACTACTAAAAACTCTATGACCTTGAGTAATTATTTACCAAAGCCCACTTCTATGTACCTCAGTTTCTCTAATTGTAAAATGAGGAGATTGCTCTATATGACCTCTAAAGTCTCTTCCACTTAATCAATTAAAAAACAAAACACTTAAGTGTCTAATATGTGCCATGACAAAAAGACTACAGTGAAAATAGTCCTTCACCCAAGGAATCTAGCTGACGGAGGCAACACGTACTGGTACATACAAAATGTGTACTGATATACGCATGTACAAAATACATATGTATAAAAGATACATGGTGATTTTGAGGAGAAGTCACTGACAGCCACAGGTATCTAGGAAGTTCTCAGGCAGTAGGTGACCTTTGAGCTGAGCCTTAAAGAAAACCAGAAGCACAGATGAGGAGACAGTGCATTTCAGACATAGAGGCCAGCCAGTGCAAAGCTGTGGAGGCAGGAGATGCTAGTGCTGTACAGAAGGAACAACATGAATGCCAGTTTGGCTGGACTACAGTTGGCGTGCGTGAAGTATTCTGAAAAACCAAGTAGCGTCGTGTCTCACCAATCCTAGAAGTTTCACTGAATCACAGAACCCTAGAATTAGGAACCTGGGAGTGCTACAGTCCAGGAGTCCACACCACAGAGCTACAATACTTGAGATCATTCCACTAAGAAGTAGTATAATCATTTCCTGCCAGGGAGACTGCTACTTCAAAGGTCACACAGATAGTTAATGACAGAGACAGGATTTGAATCCACATCCTTGGACTCCAGTGTTCTTTCTACTATACTATGTTTCTCCTACAAAAGTTCATTCCACTTCTCACCCTCAAATGGGTAATCTTCTGGCAGCAAATTAATAAATTATAATAGATGAACATGCTACTTGCTGCAATGGTGTCTGTGTAAGATCACCATCCCTTGTACCATTCCTTTTCATTCTACTGCTTTCCCACTATTGATCATCTCCAATTTATCTTCCAACATCCTCTTTGCACCTATTTATCTGCTGTCTCCCCATTGGACTGTGAGCTCCTTCAAAGCAGTGACTGCCTTGTCATTCTTTGTAGCACTGAGCCCAGCACCTGGCACAGAGTAGGCAGTTAGTAATTATTCGTTGAGTGACTTATTAACCTAAAGGAAAGCATTTACCTTGAGTGAACTCTCTGCAGAGACTTTGTGGGAGATCATGGCAAGATTCCATAGGATGAAGTGTGTATAAATTGTGATTTGCACAGTTGGAGAGAGTTCTCATATTGATGAGATCACAGATGTGGTAGAGTATTAAAATTATACCTCCATTAAAATATTAGATTGTAATTTAGTTAATATTTAATCCATTTCAACCAATTATGAAGACAGCATCATATAGTGGAGAGAACATTGATCTTGGCGTCACAGAACCTAAGTTTGAATCCTGGGTCTGCCATTGCTTACCTACATAACTTGAGGCACTCTGGGCCTCAGTTTCCTCACTTGTAAAATGAGGGGACTGGATTAGATGGCCCATAAAGTCCCTTTCAGCTCTAAATCTAGGATGCCTACAATCTCTATGTCATGGGCTAGTATATCCAAGAGCTGGACGGATTTCAGCTAGGAGAAGCAGGAAGAGAGAAGAGAAAGACAATGAGCATGTTCTTCCTACCCCTTGCATTTGCTCAGGATGGACATGTTAGTGTACATTCAACCAAGTCCAAAGTTGGTAGAAAAAAAAAAAATCAGACTCAGCCTTGGGAAGCTTTAACACAATGAAAAGAGTAGGGAGAAATCCGAGCTATAAAGCTGAGTCTACGTTAGCTGCCAAGCTTTTAATTCCCTTTAAAAGTACCTTCCAGGGCTGGGGTTAAGTCCGAGCGCACCCAAGGCAGCATGTTTTCACATGACTAATACATTGCTATGGGCACGACTGTGAAACCTATGACTTGCCTCCAGTGAAGCCCTTCCCTCACCACAATTGCACAAAAATCCAAATGCAGTCTATAAACAAGCCAGCTTGACACAGAACATGTATTTAGAGATTCCAGCCCCACAAAGCACTAAGAGGTTCAATCTACCATGTCCCCAGTGTCAGGGAGCTAATGCCTTTGTCTGGCAGTGGGACAAAGTGCCCCGGAGCAGCAGCCAGTGGGCATAATCTGGCAGTACTCCATGGGGCCAAATTTCATTCTTGGTGGTGCTGGGCAGGATGCCAGGCATCACCCTCTCTGGTGAGACGACAGGGCAAGGTGCCCGAGGGTCTCCAGACAAAAACATCTGTAGGAGTCACTGAGTTGTTGGTTGCCTGAGTTCACCCACATGGAAACACAGAGAGTAAACTCCTCTGCCATTTCCAGGACGTGTCCCCATGACTGGGAGTCACCACTTCAGGCTCCCAAACCTAAGCACAGGGTCAGCCAGCATGGAAATAACTGAGCGGGAAAAAAAGCTTTCAGTCAGCAGGAGGCAGGATACAATATTAATAGTAATAGTTAGCATCTGTGTGCTGCTTTAAGGCTTATAAAAAAAAGGCTAAAAATCTGAATGGGCCAAAGAGGCAAGGGATGACTCGTGATGGGACGTAAAAATCAATGACGTAGGTTTTTTTCTATCACTGATTGAAAAGTGAAGAACTATAATTGAGTATAGCTGTAATAGATGTATGTATACATGCATACATAGATGTATATATACACATGCAAACATACACACTAATAGATAGATATTTAACTTGAGTTCTTCACTTTACATGTTATATATACAATATATCTATGACAAATTCTTCACTTTTCGATCAGTGGTAGAAAAAGCACACATACACACACATATTGGTGTGTGTATATATATATATAATATATATACACATAACTTACATGACTGATATGAGCACATATATTTTGTAAAGACACCAAATAGATCGATTTTTTTCATATCAGTCATAGCTATATGAGTTCATATCAGTCATATATATAATGTTTATGAGTCATATTATATGTATGAATGTGTGTAAATATGTATGTGTGTGTATATATATATACATACATACATAATATATATATGCTTTTTCTGCCCCAATTGAAAAGTGAATAACTCAGATCATAGATATAGATATGGGTATATAGTATATATACATATGCATATATATGCAATGTGATGAACTCAAGTCATATATCTGTATGTTTGTGTACACACACACACACACACACATATTTTGTAAAGACACCACATAAACTAAAATTTCCCCCTCCCACTGAATAGATTCTTTTAGACTTCTACAGATAATCTTTAGACTCTATGACTTGACTTTACTTTGTGAAATGGAAAAAGACCTACTTGTCCATAGCAGAGTGGTCAATGGGAGCTAAGTCAAAAAGGCAAGTGTTAGTTAAAATAAAACAATTTACCTTTAGCAGAAGAAATGTAAAAAATAAAAAATGGAACCAAAAATTCAGCATGGAGCCAACCACATTAAACATCTTCCCCAACAAGAACTTAAGATGATGCCTATAAGTAATAATAATTCACATTTATATAGTATCTTTGAGTTAACAAAGTGCTTTACATACACATATTATCTTATTTGATTTTCATAACAACTCTAAGAGTTAGGTGCTATTAGTATCCCCATTTTACAGATAAGAAAACTGAAACTTAGAGAAGCTAAGTGAATTACCTGGGGTTATGTAAGTAGTAAATGACTTTTTTTTTTTTTTGGCTTTTTAAATTTTTATTCATTTTGAATTTAAATGTAAAAAGACCAAAAAAGGAACATTTCCATGTACATAGCAAAACATAAAAAGAGGATTCAATATAAAACCATGAATTTCCATTTCACACTGCTTTCTTAGATACAACCTATCATTTTCAAAGCTACCCTTGTTTTTCTGTACTTCCTTCTAAGTTTTCTTTTGTTCTCTGCTCTGTACTTTTTTTTTTCTCCCTCCCTCCCCACCCCACACTGGAGAAGGCTACCATTAGACACAAATATATACATTTATACATACATATGGTTAAACCATACCCTCTATCTGTATGTATATATACTTATATATATACATATTCTGTGTGTGTGTGTGCATTTCTATTTATCAGTTCTTTTCTCTGGATGTGGATAACATCTTCCTTCATAGGTCCTTTGTAGTTGATTCTAGCATTTGTAATTCTCAAAATGAGTTAGTGACTGTCATTCAAAGTTGTTCTTAGAACAATATTCCTGCTACTGCATACAGCATTCTCTTGCTTCTGCTTATTTCACTCTTCATTATTTCATGTAGGTAGTAATTTTCTAAGATAGGATTTGAACCCAAATGTTCCTGATTCTTAAGTACAGATTCCTATCCACTATGCCATATTGACTCTCATCCATATTAGTTTGCACATGGTTATTCTGCTATATTGAGAGAGAGAGAAACAGAGACAGAGATAGAGACAGAGAGACAGATATTTCAGAATAAAACATTAATTATATTGAAATTCTCTTATTTGCTAACTAGGTTAGCAACAATTTACTGAGTATCTATAGGAGGTTACTTTACATGGTTATTTGCCCAAATGAATGTGTGTGCACCTAAGTGAATTTCAGACTTTCTGATATTGTAGAACCCTGCCTCGTGGTTTTGGGGTTTTTTTTGTGCCTGGGGACTCCACTGGTTAATTGGACCGAGGTTTAGAGGTAAAGAAGCAGACACCAATTAAATATAAAATGTGCTTGCCATGACCATACTGCCATTCAAAGAAACTCAATATGTACCTCACTGAGCCCTTGGGTTCATGGAACTCAGCTGAAAAGCCATTGATCCAAGTGAACATGGGTCTTTGGTGTATTTTTAAATAGATCCCAGACTCAACTTGAGCCTGGCTATAAATCACTTAAGATTAAGATGGGTTGACCACTCACCATGCAACAGTATGTTTATATCCATTGGCTAATTAAAAGTTTATAAAGCTCCTCAGAGAAAAAACAATGCATACACCAAAATAAATAGCAGCTCTGACATAGGGAAGCAAATTTGTGTCTTGGTCTTGTGACAGGTTATATCTCACAGAGTTCACTGTTGAGAATGTGAAATTAGAATTGTGCTCAGAATACAAATTGCAATTGGTCTTCCACTCTGGTTCTCAAGGGTCCTTGGGAGGAGAACAGAAATTCTCCTAAACTCAGCAAATACAATTTTTAGCTTGTGATAATCTGCCAAGTCAACATTGCAGCCATTAGGATGGCTATGTTAAGCACCTGAGAATCTATCCTCCCCCTGGACTTTTAACTCTAACATCCACATTCGACAAAGTCCTACTGGTATTTTTAGTTATAAAATTCTCATTAGAAGCAGCATGGTGTAATAGTTAGCACAGAAGACCTGTGCTCAAGTTTTTGTACTTTGGGATCACGGATTTAAAGTTGTACATGACCTTGGAGACAATCTAGTATAAGCCCCTTATTTTATAGAGGAGGGCCTTGCCCAATGTCACGCAAGTGACAAAACTAGGTTTTAAAGCCAAGCAGTTTAATTCCAAATCCACTGCTCCTTCCACTACTATGTGACTCCAAACAAGTCATCTCACCTCACCAAGCCTCAATTTACTTATCTGAATAATCTGCAAATTGCAGCTAATAATACTCTCACCATCTGCCTCATAAAGCTGCTAACAAGAAAACATTTTAGAAAACTTAAAGTGTAGTGTACATGTGAATTATTAGTTGCATTAGTAAATTGGCAGAATTATAATGAAAATATACATACATATTAAGGATGCATTTCCTCTGAAGAGTATTAAGCTTTGTAGAAAGGTTGAGTATTCGGTTATGAAAACATATGGAACATGCATGTAATGACATCAGGCTTTCTTCCTTGACGCCAGCTAGGCTTTTGATGTGGTGATGTTCTGAAGCCATGTGACACCAGTTTCAATTGTATGATTCATTTGTTAACCTTTGGAAATGCTGAACAGATATGAATGATCCAACATTCTACCCAGATGTGTGCTAAATGGTACTTCTGGACAATTCCTTCAGTTTTTGGTTCTTTCTAACTTTAGGAAGTTATTTATTAATCTATCAAAATAAGAAATTAAAGAGATCCTCAACAACTGCTTGTATAATTTGAAATTTTACTTTAGGTGAACTCCCATGTTACTGATGAATTACAATGAAAATTCTTATCAACGTGCAATCATTCTTTCAACCATGTCTGCACAATATAACAATCTACATCAGGGGTCAATAGATTACTGCCCCTCTGCTTTTGTACAGTCCTCAAGTGAAGAATTTTTTTTCAATTTTTAAATAAAGTTAGTAGGACCCCTGCCTTATATCACTGAGCGGAAATGGGTCTTCACTTTAACATCTGATCACAAAGAATAGAGAATCTCTTGAGTACAGCATTAATCCTTACTCGATATCTTGATGCATCTATCAACAGCAAACAGAGGATGTAATGGGAAGAAATGCCCCTGAAACCCTTTCAGAATAGAACATAAAACATAGAGTTTCTTTAATATCCATTTCCAGAAGACAAGGAGCCAGGTCACAAGGTTCTTATTTAGGATCCCAGATAGTGAACTAGAAGGGACGTTGTGTGTTTCAGTCATTTTTCAATTATTTCCAACTCTTTGTGACCACATTTGGAGTTTTCTTGGCAAAGATTCTAGAGTAGTTTGCCATTTCCCTCTCTAACACATTTTACCTATGAGAAAACTGAGGCAAACAAAGTCAAGTGACTTGTCTAGGGACACACAGCTAGTAAGTATCTGAGGCTGTATTTGAACTCAGGAAGATAAGTTCACACCCAGCACTCTATCCTCTGCACCACCTAGCTGCCCAGAAGGGAACTTAAAAAGGACCTTACAGATCATCCCAAGCCCATCATTTTACAGATGAAGAAAATAAGGTTCTGAGAAATCAAGGTGACATGCCCATGATCACAGAGACACTAAGTAGTAGAGCATCATAGGGCATCATTTGTTTAGAGAATTTAATTTTTAAATAGATGACAAAGGCTGCATTTTTCATGATTTTTAATTTCAAAATTCCCTCCTTGCTCTTTTTCTAGAATCTCTTTTTCTATTGCCGATTTGTTGGATGCTAAGCATCATCATTATCCTTATTTATTCATAACAATCTTAGGATGCCATCAGGCCCATGAGTATGGATTATTTCTGTCTTTGTATTTGTAGGCTTGGTACCTAGCTCATTTCCTGGTATATAGCAGGCACTTAATAAATGCTTATTAATAGAATATCCAGCATTTGTTATAAATTTCAACTAAAATGAAAAAGACTACATAAAAGCATACTTCATGACCTATCCAGGAAAGTGTTATGAATCATTTTAGAAGGATGGGTTTAGTTTTGGGGATTAGGAGGGGATGGAGAGATGCTAAATGATAGTTTATTGCAGCAGTTTATAATAACACTCTGATAGTAGTCTCTTGTCCCCTTCATACCTCAACCACAGTTCTGAAAAACACAAGAAAGTGAATAAATTTTTCCCCTGTGTAACTTCATTCCATTTCCCACACACACACCTAATACTATGTAGATGACTTACCACACTCCCTTCTTCTCCGCCCACACGCACATTCAGGGGACCTTAAATACTCTGCAGGATTAATTGGTACTTTATGGTAGCATTGTGACTCATTGATTAATACACCCCCTATTTTGCAGGATTAGTAGAGCACTTGGTGTGCTCTTCACATTTCTTTTAATACAAAGAAGTGGGGGGGTCAGTCTATGTCCAATCTGCTCCACAATGCACCAGTGGTGGCAGAAAAGGAGTCGATTGCCCATTTGACAAAGGGCCCCTTAAACTACACGCCTGTGTTGATGCTGCTGCCATGTAAAACTGGACTGGATAATTAAGAAACGGTGGGATGGGAGTGGGAGGTGTATAAGAGAGACAAACATATGAAAGAGACATACAGACAGAAACAGAGACAAAGAGACAGAGACCAAGAGAGATAGACAAAGAATGAAAGTGAATGAGAAAAAAGGGGAAGGAGTCAGACAGACAGACAGACAGATACAGAGACAGACAGAGAGATAGAGACAGAGGAGAATGGGAAAATTGAAGTTAAATAACCCATTGAACAGAATTAGTGTTCCATGATTTTTTAAAAAACACTTTTTATTAATACTATTTATAAAAAATATTTTTATAAAACATATTTTAGATATTTTAAAAATATTTATATGGTATTTAAAATATTATAAAATACTTTATATTTTTAAGTACTTTAAAATACTTTTTACTTTTTATGATAAAAATATTCATTAATAAAGTGTTAAAATATTTTTTATGGTTATCTTTTGTTTTTGTTTCATCTTCATTTCTAAATGTATCACCTCCTCTACCCAGCAGGCCATTCCTTATAACAAAGGAAAAGGATTAAGAGGAAAAAAAGATAGCTCAGCAAAACTAGACAGCACACCAACAAAATATGACAATATATAAACCCTTCCACACCCATGATATTCCACCTCTGTGAAGGAGGTGCATTTTCTCATCTTTTCTTCAGGGTTGTTATAATTATACAACATTCAGTTTGGTTTTTTGCTTTTGTTTTTGTTCTTTTCATTTACATAGCTGATTATTGCACACATAGGTTTATTGGTTTTGCTTACTTCATTATGCATCAGTTTACATTTTCCCATGCTTCTTTGAATTCTACACATCCATTGTTTCTAATGGCACCATAATATGACATCCCATTCCATTTTTGTCCCCAAATTTGTTTGGCCATTCAATAACTAAACAGATTGTTAGTCATCTCTTTATTTCCAGTCCTTTGTTACTACAAAAAGTGCTGCTATGAATATTCTGGTGTATATTGGATCTTTCTTTCTGTCTTTGGTTTCTTTGGGATGTATGCCTGGGAATCTCTGAGTCTAAATGACATTTAAATCATTTTCTTAGTATAATTCCAAATTTCTTTCCAGAATGGCTGGACCAATAATTCAGAGGTCCACCAATAATGTATTAGTGTGTCTACCCATAACAGGTTGATTTGATGTTACATAAACATGGGATCAGAACAGAGAAGAAATCATAGAGGGGGAAAAAACAGTTTCAGATGAATAACAGTTAAGTTCTACATACCCATATCAGAACATTTAGTTTGGAATATAGAGATTATGTAGAAATTTATTAAATTTTAACTTTAAATTTAAATGAAGTTAAAGATTTAACTTTAATGTGATGAATAAGATATTTAGAGGGAGAGGAAAAAAACATTCTGAGACCTAAATTCAATCCTTAGATATTCAAGTACCTAACAGGAAAAAAAAACCCTACTTTTATTATTTATTGCCTTTACTTAGTCAACTAATCTAGACATTAGTCTTCTCAAGAACTCTCTTACTCTCTACTCCTATTAGCTTTGTCATACATCTCATACAAAATTTCTTTCTGGTTTTCTGCTACAGTGCCTGCAATTTCACCATTAAAGTTGAATTCCTTTAGATCTTAAAAGAATCTGAGCCTCTACAAATTCCCTATTAAAATTAAATTCCCTCCCCCAGGAGAAGTAACATCTTATGCAATGATCAACCAGCTCTTTCAGCTGGTTATGACAAATAATTGAGAGCAAAGTCCTATAGTAATAAGACTCAGACCAGCTAGACAACTTAGTGGACAGAGCAGACAGAGGCTCACGGAGGCAGAAAGTCACTGAAAAGGAAAATGGAAGGCTGACAGACACAATCTGTGCCTTTAAACATGGTCATATTTAATATTATAAAATATTATACTACTATAATTCAACTATAAAAATATTTTATTTAAACTTAATTTTTAATTAAGAAACATTGAAAGGCAACCAAAAACAAAACAATAGAAACTGAGTGCTGCAAAATTATAATGGTGCTGAGGTAAGACCCCAAGAAATAAGAAGGATCCTCCTCTAATTCTTCATAGATGTAGGGGACTATAGGGATGGAACACTACATATAAAACCGTAATTTTCCAAGATATTGATTAGTTTTTTATTTTTTATTTTTTCCACTTAATAGTGTTTTATTTTTTTTCCAATTACATGTCAAGATAGTTTTCAACATTAACTTTCAGAAGATTTTGAATTCCTAATTTTTTTCTCTCCCTCTCCTCCCCCCAAAGACAGCAAGCAATCTGATATAGGCTATACAAGTACAATCATATTAAACATATTTCCACATTAGTCATGTTGTAAAAGAAGAATCAGAATAAAAGGGGAAAACTATGAGAAAGAAAAAACAACAACAACAAAAAAGAAAATAGTATGCTTCAATCTGCATTCAGACACCATAGTTCTTATGGGGATAGCATTTTCCATCACGAGTCTTTTGGAATTGTCTTAGATTATTGCATTGCTGAGAAGAGCTAAGTCTATCAAAGTCAGTCATTACACAATGTTGCTATTACTGTGTACAGTGTTCTCCTGGTTCTGCTCACTTCACTCAGCATCAGTTCATGTGTGTCTTTCCAGGTTTTTCTGAAATCTGCCTGCTCATGACACTGATCAGTTTTGATGAACTGATTGCTTTTTCCTTTTTTTTTTTCCTAAGGGATTATTCTCTAGGGGAGAGGGAAACTTTTAGAAAGACAGGTAACATAAAAACAAAACATTAATTAAATATATATTTAAGAAGAAAAAGAAACCTAAGGCCATTGTATTGTAGGGCATTGCATATAGGGAAGGAGAATTGTGTGGATGAAAGAGTAACAATAATAACCAATATTTACATAACTCTTCAAAATTTATCAAGAGCTTTATATGCATTATCATTTGATCCTCATAATAACCTTGTCAGGTAATTACTGCAGGTATTATCACACCCATTTTACAGATGAAGAAACTAAGACTCAGAGAAATTAGTTGATTTGCAAATGGTTCCACACCCAGTAAGTATCAGAGATAGGATCAGAACATGTCTGACTCCAAAACCAGTCTGGTATTGACTAGAACTACCTGTCTCCCCAAAGTATTGCATGCCAGGAAAAATTTCCATTTCCATTTCCAGCTTTGCCACTAACAAATCTTGGGAACCTTGGCAGCACATTTAACCACTGAGTCTTGGTTCTTCATCTATAAAAGGAGAGGTTTGGACAAGGTAATGTCTGAAATACCCTCCAACTCCAACATTCTATAATCATCAGCAGAGGATAGGGATAGAGGCTGAACCTGTGAATTCAATGATTAGAGACCCAGGAGAGGAAATTCCCTCTTCCAATGCAGGTTATTATCTTCTCTGAAATTCTTAGAGAACTGCCTAGATCACCAGGAGATGATTTGTCCAGTCACACACAAGCAGTATATGTCAGAGGCAGAATTTGAACCCAGGTCTTCTTGGCTTCTTGAAACTTGCTCTCTGTCACCTACACTAAGTTGCATTTCTTACGATGTTTATAAATAAAGATTACACTCTTGTTACTTTAATTATTTCACGTGTGCTCATGCCACATCATCAAAATTACTCAATTTGTTGTAATGCCACATCACCATGACTTCACCCCTGTCTACATAGAGAGGTAGCCCTTTTCTTTGTCAAGGCAAAGCCCTCTACAAGCCCAAGTGATCCCATTCCATCCTGTCTTCACCAGCAGATTGCCCCTCTATCATGTGTACTCTTTTACCAATCTGCAATTGCTCCTTGTCTACTGGTTGCTTCTCTACTACCTACATGACCATACTTCCCCTATTCTCAAAAAAAAAAAAAATCCTAACTGGATCCATCCATTCCTGCTAGCTATCATTCTAGCTCTCTCCACCCTTTTGCGGCTAAACTCCCTGAGAAGATCATCTATAATAGACATCTTTACTTCATGTCCTCTCATTCTCTTCTTGATTTTTTGTGATCTGGTTTCTGACCTCATCATTCAGCTGAAACTGCTTTCTCCAAAGTTACTTTTGTTTTTGTTTAGTCATTTTTCAGTCGAATCCAACTCACTGTGACCCCTTTGGGGGTATTCTCAGCAGAGATATTAGAATGGTTTGCCATTTCCTTCTACGGCTCATGTTACAGATGAGGAAACTCAGGCAAACAGAATTAAATAACTTGCCCAGGGTTACACAGCTAGTAAGTGTTTGAGGCTAGACTTAAATTCAGGAAGATTAGTCTTCCTGACTCCAGGCCCAGTACTCTATCCACTGTGCCACCTAGCTGATATATCTATATAGATATAGATACATGTGTGTAGGTATTCAACAAATTTCCCACATATGCATGCATATATGTATATACATATATACACACACATACATACCATCCTTATCTATATTCATTAATTCACTAGCCTTCCCACACATGCCATCATCTGGACAATAGTCATTTTTTACTCCCTTTGTTTTTCTAGAATGGGTTGCTAGACCCATCTCCTTCACGTTGCTGCAGATTCCAACAAGGAAGCTTCATGTTGTTCTGAGACAACCTGTAGAATGTCAGTAGTGAAAAAGAGTATTTCTAGAACTTCACTATCCAATGTGAATCAGCCCTTCCTTGTTTTGCACTACCCAGCAAAGTGGATTGCTAAATTAAATCTTCAGAATAGTCCAGTTGTATTATCTCCTTTATCAGAGCTTGGTTTCCTATGAGATTGAAAGCAAGCATTTTTCCATCTTGTCCCTACAGTTTTTTCTGACATTGTAAAGTATATAAGACAGTTACATAGAGAACAGTGCCAGACCTAGTAATGTTTGTGCCTGGATCACAAGCATGTATCACAGAATAGTCTCCTATCTAATGGCACAGTGGAGTTGGAAAAAGAGGGACAGAACACTGCCCCCTGGTGATGGAAACAGAGAACACATAACACCAGGATGGAGCTACTGCTGGGAAACCAGCAAGTGGAAGGGTGAGGGAGAAGGGCAGGACTGGGGACGTGGTAACCTTGATAGCTTTTCATCTTACCTAATTATTCTTGCTAACTAGGTACTAAAATCTGTTGTTTCTACACTGCTAAAGGATTCTAAGTGCTATTCTTGCCCTCTTTACTTGGGACCCTCTAAATGTGGCACTCTAGGGCAAAGTACTCATGGACTGGCTCTAATTCCAGCTTGATAGAAACCCTAGAGCTGAGGAATTAGGCATTCTGGGCTCTAGTCCTGGTTCTGCCCCTAGCCGTAAGATATTAAGTAAATTATTTCACCTTTCTAGGAACATTTCCTCATTTATTCAAATAAGATAATCTATATAAGGTGCTTTGCAAACCTTAAGCACTATATGAATATTAGCTATTATTGTTTGTAAAATGAGAAGATTAGAACAGAGGATCGCTATATCTCCTTTTAGAAAAAATAAAAACCTCTGAATGTCTACTAATTCAATTTGACAAACATTGACTTAGAAAATAAGCACCTTGAAGGCAGGAACTGTTTCATTTTTATCTTTGCATGCCCACTACCTCCCACAATCTCTGGCACTTATTAGGTACTTAACAAATTCTTGTTGATTGATGATTGCTTGGTCTCTTGTCACTTCGTCTCTTTTTCTCTTGGGATTTCAGTTTTTTCTTCTATAAAATGAGAGAATTAGACAAGATAATCTCTAAGGTTCCTTCCAAGTCTGAAAGTTGTTGTTCTAGGAATTTTCTTGAATTAAGATAATTCTCTATCTCTTTCTTTCTGTTTCTTCGTCTCTGTCTCTCAGTCCCTCCCTGTCTCTCTGTGTCTCTATCTTTTTCTCTGTCTGCTTCTATTTCTCATTCCCTATTTTCTCTCTGTATCTCTGTTTCTGTCTTTCTACTCTCTCCATCTCTTTCTGTCTTTCTTTTTTCTCTCTCCCTCCATCTCTGTTTCTATCTCTCTTCTGCGTCTGTCTTTCTCTCTTCTCTAACCTCTCTTTCTGTCCTGTCTCTGTCTCTCTATCTTTCTGTCTCTCTTTGTCCCTTTCTGTCTCCTAGTCTTTCTTCTGTCTCTGACTCTCGGTTTCTCTCTCTCATTCCCTCTCTGTGTGTCTTGCACTCTTTTTCCTTCCCCACCTCCTATCCCATGTCTATCTGTAATCTAGGTGATTTTAAACAAGGAATATACACAAGACCAGTTTAGGCGAGCTCTACATGATGATGGTAGTAGCCTATGACTCCATGAACATCCAAGCTATAGCTTAGAGATGAGTTCACAAAAAGAGAGATTAAGGAGACATGCCCCGTTTTTCTTGCTAACCTTGATTTCATCCATAACACAACTCCTGGCTTTACAGGAACAAAATGAGAAGCATATAGATGGAAATGGAGAACAAGAAGAGAGTCTGAAGTATAATTGTGAAACTCATGAATAATGAGAAATCTCCATTTCAAATCAACATGGGGAATCCTGTCCTTGCTTTCAGGTGGAGAGCTCAACAGGCTAATGAACACATGCTAATTTGCTTCAATATAACATCATGGCCACCTTTACTGCTCAGCATTGACCCAGACAGAACCATTTCTTAAAAATCTTTCTCTCCCAAGAAAGAGGATTGGAACTTTATCTCCATGCCTGTAGATCACAAGTGTCAAACTTATAGCCTATGACCTGCAAGGGGCCTACAAAATTGCCAAGTACAGACAAAACCAGATTAAAATTTGGAAATTGTTTAATAAAATAAATAAAATACAATACAACATAGATGATGTTAATCTATGGTTTTCTGAAGGAATATGCAGTCAGAGGGATCCATTTCTATTTGAGTTTGACACCATGCTTTAGAAGGAAAACTATATGCCTAGACTATATACCTACAGAGCAAGGATCTTTAACACTTTTATATCATGGAGCTCTTTGAGGGTGTCATAAAGTCTATTAATCCCTTCTCAGAATAATTTTTGAATCATTATTAAAGGAAATGATTACCTTTATTTAGAGATTAGTGAAAATCAAGATGTATTTTTTTTTCTAACCCAGGTTCAAAGACTTTTTGAAATCTATCTACAAACCCTTTCAGATTAAGAAGCTCTACTATAGACAGCAAACATACAAGAGGAAAAGTTTGTAGAAAATGGAAAGGAGTCACCTGTCTAGACAAGGGGATTCCAGGAACCAGAAAATATGTATCTACTTTCACTTAATCCTACATCCCTTTACAGAACAAGGAGTTGAGGAAAGAAAGAGAGAGAGAGAGAGAGAGAGAGAGAGAGAGAGAGAGAGAGAGAGGGAGGGAGGGAGGAAGGAAGGAAAAGAAAAAAGAAAAGAAGGAAGAGAGGAAGGAAGAAAAAAAGAAAAGAAGGAAGAGAGGAAGGAAAAAAAAAGGAAGGAAGGAAGGAAGGAAGGAAAGAAGGAAGGAAGGAAGGAAGGAAGGAAGGAAGGAAGGAAGGAAGAAAAATGCCTAAAAAGAGTTAGTTGCCATCCCACAGAGGTCCAGATGAATAACACATGCACTTCTGTGTACACGTTGACCTTGTATTTTTCTACATCATTTAAAATAGAAAAGCTAGTGTCTATTTTTCAGGGTCTGCAAAGGTTATTTTTATCCTCAATTATCATAACCAAAATAGCCAACTCTGCTTTTGGAATAAAGGAGTGGGTGGCAGGTATTTAATTAGTTGTTAAGAATGAACCAAGACTTCTTTCAAATTAGGATGCTTCTTGCTTGCTCCTTGTTGCTTTAAAAAAAAGTTCCCTTTGTCTTCTGTTTTCCAGGAGGACTTCTTTGAAAATCTGCAGAGTTTCTAAGTTTTCATCAGAAAGCAAGGGAGTATTGGTATGTACTGTGCTTCCCTGGGTCTTTGCTTCCATCTCTGGCTCTCACCATTTTGACAGGCATCCTTGGAATGTCTGAAGTGACCACACATTGTCAGACTTCACCTAGTCTGTTTTCAGGCACCTCTCATCAGAGAGAAGGCCCTATATGTGTGTATCATTCATGCAGTAGGAGAGCTAAAGGATAAGTACTTAGTTGCCAAGTTGCTAACACGCAACATTAGCGCCAATGGCACCTGTAGGGGAGCAGGTGAAACGACCTTGGGGGGTAAACTACACACATATTTGTTTGTTCAGACTGGTGGGAATGCAAACTACCATGTGATATTTCACAAGCCACTTGTGCCCTGACCAGCCTGCTTGTCGAAACTCACACCACTCCTGGAACTTGGAGAATGAATCTATCAGGGAATTTTTCTCTAAACCAACAGTAGTTATAGAAATAATGAACATTATTGCCCTTTCTCTGCCCAAACTGTTTATTCTCTTATTTTCCCCTACCCATCCACCCCTAGGCATCTTTTCTCCTTCTTGTATGTCACATATTCTTATATAACCTATATCCAAGGGATCATTAACCTTGCTGTCCTTGAAGCTGTGGGTGTTAATGTCAGTAAGCTAAGATGGAATCATATTAAGTATCTCAAATTGCCAATTCTCTTTACTTCCTGGATATTTTATTTTTCCAGCTTGATTTATTTCCTAAAAAGGACCTAACTGCATTCAATAGTAGAAAGAGTATAAATCACAATTTTAAAAAATTAGCCCTTTTTCCCTAATACATAGATTATGTTCCCCTCTGGCTCCTTACTGAAATCCAGAACTTAGAGGAAACTGGCAGCAGGACAAACATTCGATTTGGGATCCAATTAGGGCAGACGTTCCCCAATGGTGTGAGCTTGGATGACTCGCTTAGCCTTTTTGAACTTCCAGTTCCTCATCTATAAGATGAGGAAAATAAAATGTGTATTTTACCCCCCCCCCAAAAAAAAGAGTTGTTGAAAGGAAATCATTTTGTAAACTTTACAGCTCCACAGAAAGCCAAGTTCTTATTTAAAACTGTGGTAGCTAAGTAGGAGACTAGCTTTAAAAGCCTGAAACTGGTATCTACCAACATAATTGGCCCTGGCTTTCTTCAAGTTTCAGCTAAAAGACCACTTTCTGCAAGAAAACTTTCCCAGGCTTTCTTATGTTAGTGCCTTCCCTCTGAGATTATCTCCAATTTATCCTATCTTATTTTCATGAAGTTGATTGCAAGTTGTTTCTCCAATTAGACTGTGAACTTCTTGAGGGCAGGAACTGTGTTTGCTTTTCTTTGCATGTCCAGCACTTAGCATAGTGCATGGCATAGGGCAGGCCCTTAATAAATGCTTCTTGTTGCCATAGGAAGTATTCACTAAATACAACATTTTTGTCAAATCAAGTCATGTGGAATAATGGTCACGCATGAGTAAGTCTGTACTTTCAGAACTGATTTAATGAACTCATTCATAGGACTATAAAGCCAAAAGATTTATCAAGAGGTCATCTAATTCACCCTCCTGTCTCTAATCATGTGACATCTAAACCATCTAAAAGAAATGTTTACCTGTGCTATTGGAAGATATTGAAAGATTTCTCATGCCCTTCTTGTGGTGGCAAACCCTCCATCCCTACAGCCTCATCCACCTGACTGGCAAGCTCTTCCCCAGAATCTTCATTTAAGTGAAGTGAAACATCCACTCTCACTTTAAACCTGAACCAGCCCATGACTTTTTATCTTACTTTACTTCTCCACCTTCTCTCCCATAGGTTCTTCCTCCAACTCTATACTTTTCAGCTCCCTTCTATGTTAGCTTGTACCACTAGAATTAAGCTCCTTGAGGGCAGGGCTATTTGAGTTGTATTTGAATTCTCTGGGATTAGCACAGTACCTGGCTCACAGGCTTAATAAATGTATCTTTTTTGCTAAAGTTTTAGGTTGGTGGGGGGTTTTTTGGCCCTGAGAGAAGGTGTCAAATGGGAGTTCATCCTCCCCATAAAATAACAAAAGCATTTTAAAGTAAAAAAAAAAAAAAACAATAGTAATCAGGTCTAACCTTCACCTGCGCAGCTAGGTGGCAAAACAGATAATGTGCCAGGACTGGAGTCAGGAAGACTCATCTTAATACTTAGTGTCTGTTGTGACCCTAGGCAAGTCACTTAACCCTGTTTGCCTCAGTTTCCTCATCTGTAAAATGAGCTGGAGAAGGAAATGGCAAACTACACCAGTATCTTTGCCAAGAAAACTTCAAATGGGGTCACAAAGAATCGGAAACAACTAAGCAACAACAACAACAAAAAAAAAACCTCATTTTACAGATGAAGAAACTGGAGCCTACAGAAGGCAAATGACTTGCCCAAAGTCACACAGCTAGTTAGTGATGGCACTCTGACTAGAGTCCAGAGTCATCTGCTTTCTGGTCCAATGTTTATTCCACTACTAGGATACTTAGAGTATTAAGTATATTTTATTGCATTTGAATTATTTTATAATCACCCATCCGCATAACATGCATGTGGTATCTCAGTTAAACAAACCTTCATCTTTAGACCATGCTAGCAGACAGTTTATAACATCATTGGAATTTGATATTTGAAATGGAAGAATTCTGCCGACTCTGTGAGTCTGATGGTCAGAAGACTAACTCTGACTTAGGATGGCAATGTTTAAATGCCCTCACTCACTTCAAAAGCAATTTCAGTCTGTCTCTGGTCAGCTGCTCTTCACTGGGCTATTTGGATTTTGTTGTATGTTCCTGGACATACATGGCTGCTGACTGAGACTTAGAAGATTCTGTGGAAGGGTATTTTTTATTGTAACTCTGCCCCCCTCACACACATTAGAAAATCTTCTCCAGGTTCAAGACTCTTTGTGGGTCAGCACCCACTGAAAACCATCAGAATTCTCCACCAATAACTTTATTTTTTACCAGGTAACTACAAGACAGATGAATATGGGGACAAAGGAGGCATTCTTTGGGGTATGGGGTATGCATAGGTTGACATATCACCAGTGGGAGAAGGCCTGTAAAGAATAGCCCCAGTGCCTAGCATATTCTAAGCACAGAGTTGGTACTTAATAAATATTAATTGATTGATTGATTGATTGATGTGTTACCAAGATAACGCTCCTGTGATACTGCAGGCCACCTAATGGTCTCTGGTAAGATCATCACATGAGGTGATTTGTCTCTCTTGGGTATTGCCTCTGCTGGTCTCAATCTTGTATTTAAATCCTAAGGAATCTTAGAAACTGTTTAACTCATTCCCCCATCCTTATTTTGTATGAATTAACCAAGTCTCAGAAGGGTTAAGTGACTTGCCCATGATCACAGTGTTAGGAAGTTTCAGAGGCTAGATTTGAACCCAGGTTTGGCAGTGGCATAGGGCAAGGTCAATGGCAGAGGTAGAATGAGGGGGCCACGAGCTGCTCTCACTTTGGCTCAGATCCTCATCATCTCTTCTCAGACCAACAATCCTTCATGCCCAGACTTCACCACCAAAACACAACTGGCTTTTCCCTCTGCCGCTGGATCCTCTGGCCACTGGAGAGTTCTTCTCAGGTGTTAGAAGTAGAATTTCAATCCAGAATTCTCCTGATTTCAAGTCTTGCATCTTTTCCACAAAAACTCAGAGTCAACTACTGCCATCAGGAGATAGTAGTACTATCTTAGCGAAGGAAACTTGGAATCCAGAAAACTTGGATTCAAATCCTGACTCTTCTATATACTACTTGTGTGATCGTAGGAAAGAAAAATGCTTTACCTATGGACCTCAGTTTCCTCATCTCTAAAATGAAAAAGTTATGCTCTAGTTATCCAACTTTAAATCCAAAAATCCATAATATATTTACTGATTTCTAGTTAAAGATCAAATGCTATAGAAATGCCACTAGCCTAAAATTTTTTTAAAAAATTCAATACCAATTCAAACTACTTCAAATAATCTCAGACTGCTCCTTTGCGCTTGAAAAAAAATAAGATAAAATTTGGGACAAAGAAGAAAGCAGGTTTAGATAAAAATCTAGCAAGGTCATTTATTTATTCATTCAACAAGGATTATGATGTTTGTTTTCAGGGAATATGATATAGTGGAGAGAGCACTGGTCTCAGAATCAGGAAGGCCTGGAATCAAGTTCAGTTTCTGACAAATTCTGGCTTTGTGTCTCTAAGCAAGTTACCACCTGTCAGTGCTCTAGAAAATTCTAAGACTAAAAGTTGGAGAGCTGATACTGATCTCCACTGGCAAAAGAAGTTTCTTCATTGGGAGTTCCCCATGCCAAAGAAATCGACCACCTAACATCAATCCCCCTGCCAAAATTGCCAGTTACTGTGTTAAGTAAGCAATGAAGATACAAAGAAAAAATACCATAATAATGAAAGGATGGGCTAGGGAGAAAATGGTATATAGTACAAGAGGATAGGGGGACACACAACACTCTCAAAATGTTCCATTAGCCTGCTATTTCAGAGTCACATCAATGAAAAAGAAAAAAAATAGTAATTTTCTTTAGAGCTACTAAGCAGATGGCTACAGCTACATTGGACAGATGTAGGGAAGAAATGAGGACCTCGTAAAAATTCTGGTAGCTTATAGCACTAATGGATTCTCCTTTAATGTGGAATAAATTTGGAGAATTAGTTTTCATGCTGTTACATGTCTCATCATCACTGGTCCAGTTGCACTTGACTATGAAATATATTAGCAGTGGGAAAAAAATAAAACATAGCCAGAGTCATAACTAGAAAATTTGCAGTAGGGGCCAATACCAAAAACTACACCTGGGATGAGTGGGGACATGAACTATGTCCTCAGTAGAAGATGGGGGGCGGAGTAGATCAGGTGAGGGAAGGATTTCACCCTAGCTACCTGTTAGCATCAGGGTAACTAGATGGTGCAGTAGATAGAGTAGATAGAGTGTCAGGCCTAGCGTCAGGAAGACCTGAGATCAAATTTGACTTTAACTATTGACTCGCTAGCTATGTAACCATGGGCAAGTCACTGAACCCTATTTGCCTCAGTTTCCTTATCTGTAAAATGAGCCAGAGAAGAAAATGGCAAAAAGCTTTCTTCGCCAAGAAAATCCCAAAATGGGGTCATGACAAGTTAGACACAACTAAACAACACACAACAATATCTGTTAGCATATCATCCTATTTTAACCTATTATTCTTGCTAACTAGACACTAAGCTCCATTTTTCTACGCTGCTGAAGAATCTCAATGCCCTTCAAAATCAGTAACTTGGGCCAGTCCCCTAATTACCCCACCTTAGTTATGTCTCTTCCTGTAGCTATCCTGAAAAAAAAAAGATTTTCTAGACTTGGATCTTTTTTAAGAGCACTGGGGACCTAGCTTCCTACAAGACTATTTAATCAGAGAGCTCTGGATGCAGTGAGTGCTAAGTACTATGTGACAGGCGCCGGGCTGGGCACTGCAGGTGATAGAAAGGTTAGATAAGGCACAGTCACTGCCAACATGGAGCTCACTCACTCTTTCTCTCCAACAGAATATAAGCATGTACAAATAATAACAATACAAAATAAATTGCAATAAGCTCATTAAAGAGGTACAAATTGAATATGAAGTCTGAAGGGGGAAAATCTTCCCAGATAAGAGAAGCAGGAAAGCTTCGTGGAGATCACATATTAATTGGACTTGAAAGAACAGTTATGAATTCAACTGGCAAAGGGAAGGTGAGAGGACACACTAGGCATTAGGAACATTGTGAGCAAAGTTATGAAAGTAGGAAAGTAGTTAAATGTCCAGGGGACAACAACATAGGGTACACTTTGGCCAAAGAATATATGTTTTTTATATATGGAATATACACTAGAGTATATGGAGGGGGAAAATATGAGATAAGGCTGGAAACATAGAATGGTGTCCAGTTGTGGGGGAGTTGGATGCCCTCAATGACTTGAGTTAATTCAAGCTTAAAATATTGAAGTGTCAGGGATCATTATAGAGAAATTTCTACATTCAAATGAAACACAAAGATAACACTTGAAAATTACTGTTTTCCCCCACCTACCTCTTCTGTTTTGAGCCCAATCAATGTACCTCTTTTTTATAATTGCAAAGTACCGCCCACCATGAAATTTTGAAACCACAGAATGATGGTGGAAAATATGTTGAAAATCAACATATCTGAGGCCCAAATGCTCCCGTGCTTTTACAAGTCTGCTCTTTCTTCCACATCTTTTCTCAGTGCTAACACAGAAACAGAATTCAATGGAATGCTATAGTTTTTTTTTTCTAGAGGGCCTGAAAACAACTAATTTCCTTTTATTTCTGCCCAGTAGTAGAATAAACCCTTATATTTCATTATTTCTCTAATTTAAATAATAAACTAAATATCCCATTTACCTTTTTCTCCTTCCTTCCAATATTGGCTTTATTTCTGTAATGGTAGAATACAGACAAGATATATTTTCCCAGACAATACCTTAGGTACTGCAGAAGCAACAGCAGCCCCACATTTGCCTTGTCATCTTACCCTCTGCTAATATAGGGCACAGGGCATAACATTAAGTATTTAAGTACCCAGCAAAGAAGATTTTCTCTACAGCTGTCCACATGTAGCACAAACCTGCCATGCCTCCAGTTTAAAAACGGTGGGAAAGAAGGAAACCTTTACTGACCCAAGTTCTCCATTCTATAATAAGATATAGGATATGCTCCAAAATTACTAAATTAGGAAATTTTCTTCTCTATGATCTTGAGCCCCCATGCCCACTTATAGGATCTCTCTTTCTCATTAATGAACCTTTCAATTCATTATTATGACAGAGGCAATCCACACTTTGGCTACTCTCATGTTTTTATTTTTAAAAAAATTATTAAAAAACACCAAAGGAAAAAAACAATCCACATTGCACTATGTATATATACATATTATATTATATTATATTATATTATATTATATTATATTATATTAT
>NW_020954580.1:29640164-29659498 GCF_900497805.2 Vombatus ursinus
TTATATTATATTATATTATATTATATTATATTATATTATATTATATTGTATTGTATTGTATTGTATTGTATTATATTATATTATATTATGTTATATTATGTTATATTATATTATATCATATCATATCATATCTTATATCATATTATATCATATCATATTATATCATAGTATATTATATTATGTTGTTATTCAAGCATTTCAGTTGTTTCTGACTCTTCATGACCCCATTTGGAGTAGTTTGCCATTTCCTTCTCCAGCTCATTTTATAGATGAGGAAACTAAGGCAAACAGGGTTTAAGTGGCTTGGCCAGGGTTACATAGCCAGTAGTGTCTGAGGCCAGATTTGAACTCATGAAGATGACTCTTTCCGATTCCAAGCCCAGTGCTCTAACCACTGCACCACCTAGCTGCTCCTCCATGTGCAATAGAGGAACATAAAAAAGGACTATTTATGGAACTGTGAACCTGTATTATGAACAACCTGCTTTTCTTAAATATATAATAAATTCAACATGTAACTTTTGAAGCTGTCCTGCTTACCTGTGATTCCTTTTGACTTTTCTTCTGTTTTCTTCATTGCATTAAAAAAAGTTTCAAAACCCTATTTTCTTTTTGTTCTTTCTACTTTTGACAATCCTACTCCTATGTACTGTCTTTCTTCTACCTCCCCCTCCCCTTGGGGGAAAAAAACCAAATATATATAGTGAAGCAAAATAAATCCAGCTGTGTCCAAAAGTGTATATTTTCTTTGTCTTAAGGTTATCATCTATCAGGAAGTAGGTAGCATTCTTTACTGGTTATCCATAATGGCTGGTCATTGCATTGATTAGAATTTGTAAATCTTTCAAAGTTTTTGTCTTTACAATGTTATTGTATAGCTTGTTCTCCTGGTTCTACTTGTTTCACTCTCTATCAGTTCATGCAAGTCTTCCCAAGTTTCTGTGAAACCACTTCCTTCATTATTTATTTCTTACAATAAATTTCCATGACATTTACATACCATAACTTTTCTAGCCATTCTCTAATAGATCAAAACCTCTTTGGTTTCTTTGCTCCTACAAAAAGAATTGCCCTAAATAATTCTGTACATTTGGGTTATTTCCCTCTTTCTCACCTCTTTTTTCTTTTCTTTTTTCATGACTTTAAGTATAGGCCTAGTCATGGTATTGCCAGGTTAAAGAGCACACACAGCTTAAAAACTTTTGGAGAATACTTTGAAATTTGCTTTCCAGAATGAGTGAACTGATTCACCTTTCTCCCATGAGTACATTAGTGGGCCTGTTTTCCATAATCCTTCTAATAATTGTCATTTTCCTTTTTTGTTATCTTTGCTAATCTAATGAATAGAAAGTAAGATTTCAGACCTACTTTAATTTGCATTTCTCTGAATATTAGTGGTTTGGAACATTTTTTCACATGTTTGTTGGTAGTTTGAATTTCTCTTTTGAAAATTGCCCATTCATATCCTTTTACTGTCAGTGGGGATGGTTCTTATTCTCATAAATATGAATCTATCCTAGAGAGATATCTTAGAAATGAGACCTTTATCAGAAAATTCCTATAAATATTTTCCCAGTTTCCTATTTCTCTTCTAATTTTAACTGCATTGGTTGTATTTCTGCAGAAACTTTTAAATTTTGTGTAATCAAAATTATCCATTTTATCTACTGTCATGAACACTTCCCCATCCATAGATCTGAAAGACAATTCCATCGTTGCTCATCTAGTTTGTTAGTGATGTCACCCAAATCATGTGTCTTTTGGGAGTTTAT
Organism: Vombatus ursinus; assembly: GCF_900497805.2. Classification (NCBI taxonomy): domain Eukaryota; kingdom Metazoa; phylum Chordata; class Mammalia; order Diprotodontia; family Vombatidae; genus Vombatus; species Vombatus ursinus. The sequence continues at coordinate 29,641,937 of NW_020954580.1, forward strand.
CTTGGTGCGTGGTATAAGAGTTAGTCTATACCTAATTTCTGCCAAATTTCTTTCCAATTTTCCCTATAGTTTTTATCAAACAGTGAGACCTTATCCATGTAGCTGGGATCTTTGGATTTATAGAACACTAGGCTGTGTACTTAATAGACTGTTACACTGACTGACCTCTCTATTTTTTAACTAGTACCAAATAGTTTTGATAATTACTTCTTTATAGTATAATTTGAGATATTGTTACTGTTAAGTCCCCTTACCTTCTACTCTGCATTCTTTCCCTTGAGATTATTGGCATTTTGTTCTCCAGATAAATTTCATTATTAGTTTTCCTAGTTCTACTGCTAAGTTGATTTGCTGCGTCACTAAATGATTAATTTACATAGTGTTGTCATTTTTATTATATTGGCTTAGCCTAAGCATGAGTAATTAATACTTCTCCATATCAGCCTTCATTTCTGTAAAGAGTGGTTTATATTTGCATTCATATAGTTTTCATAGACCTTTACTTTGAAACTTAGAGAAATAGCCACTTGCGTACATTTTCCTGCCTTCCCCTTTGCAATAGTGATTTATTTCCCTCAGCTAAAACTTCTGGAATGAAACAGAGCTTTAGTAACATCTGCTATGCTATATTTTCTCTGATTAAGGGTCTTGAAATTGAGAAGTGAGAAATATAGAATGTTCTCCCCTAAAAGGAACCTTAAAAGTCATCTACTACAACCTTTTCATTTGACAAATCCAGAAACTAAGGTGGGAGGGGGAGGCTGCACATAGAGACACAGAGTAAGTGCCAGAGCCAGAGCTAGAACCCAGGTTTATTCCATCCTAGTTCAGGATTCCACCTCGCTGACTCCTCTGAGGTGACATCATAAGGACTATGACCCCTGGAAGAACTGGAGCATTGAACCTTTTCTTTCTTTGGTCTTATAGAGGCATCTCTCTCAGGTTCTCCCTCCATTTCCTTTGTCTCACTTTAGTTGCCAAGAATTTATTGTTTAGATCCAGGAGAGATCCTAGGATACTAGAATATTAAATGTAGCCATCAGGATACTAAAAATATAGTAGGCTTACAATAAATATTTGTAGAATGAATGAATGAGTGAATGAATGAATGAATGAATGAACTTAAAAGCCTGTCTTTCTAGGAAGACGATAGGGCATTTTGGCTTTGCCACTTAGGATCTTGGATCTCCAAGTCTCTCCAACTCTCTGTTTCCTCAACTATAAGAAGGGCATAATAATATCCATACTACCTGCCTCATCGGGCTATTATGAAGATCAAATTAAATAACATCAGTAAAGAATTTTGTGCCTGTAAAGCCTTACATCAGTGTAAACTAATATTATTGCTCAGTCCTATCACCTTGAAGAAACTTTCTTTGAAAGCTATAGCCTCCATTTCTTTCTCTTCTTTGCTTTTCTTTGTGTGAACATATGTGCATGGGTCTCTGTGTTTTCTATTTTCAAGTATCTTAGCCCTATTCATCTGTGTCCTATGCACCATTGCCTTTACAACATCGCTGTGTGGTTGTTAGGATTTATCAAAATTACATCCTCATGCAAAGCTTTTATCTGTTTAAGCTAATTTTCCCAGTTTGAATTAACAGAGATTTATATGCTTTTGAGATAAAATCCTCCAAAGTAATCAATGTCAATTTGAATCCTCTTTGCACAATATATTAAATTTCAATATGTCAAGAATCTGGGATCCTATCACTGTGGACACTTCCCCAGTTGATACAGATATCAGCCTTTTCCTTATTCCTTAGGAAAAAAGCATGGAGGGCTGGAAAAGACAGTGGCGTAGGACAAAGCAGTACAGCCTGGTTCTCCTATGCCTGCTCCAACAAAGATCCATCCAAAAAAGAACACAAAGTAGTGATCAGGAAATCCAAAGAAAAGTTACAGTGAGTCTTTTTTTCCAGCATAAGATTATAGACACAAGTGAGTCTGCGGCTGTTGCCCTGACCCTGGAACAGGATCATGGATTCAGCAGACAAGTATAGATCAGAGGTAGAAAGCCACTGTCTCTCTAATCCAAGAGCAGAATCAAAGATCTAGTCTAATGTTACAGATTAGAAGTGAGGCTTTGCCTCTCTGACCCCAGAGATTGTCTAGGCCCAGGCATGAGTAACCAGGGTACCAGCCTGTAGCTCTGTTGCTCTGACCAAGTCCAACAGATATATACCAGAACTCCAACCAGGTGCAAGTCTGAAGTCGTGCTTCCCAGACCCAAACTGGGGTCTGGCACCTACAAAGCTCAGACCAGAAGTGCAATGATTAAAACTATGCCCTAAATCATCCTGCCTGAGTCATCTCTGAGATCCTTGAAGAACGCTGCACTTAAAATACAATAATAGGACCCCCAATAGATATTAGGAGCAAACAGGGCCCTAACATTCCTTCCAGAAGTGTTCAGAGCTTCACCTTAACACAAAATTCCACTTTGGGAAGTACATTTGGAAGAATAAGTAAACAAATTAACAAACAAAAAGATACAGACAATACAGAGATATTATGCATACCCAAGGCACAAACCTAGAAGAAAAAATAGGCTTCTGAGCAGCTGTGTCCAAAAGAAAAAAAAAAGTCATCACCTGGTGGTCATCCTTTTTTGACCCTACCTACTTTGGTCTGACAGCAATGAGAAAACAATCCATTGCCAAGTCCATAGCTTGAGCCTTTCTAGCATAGTAGGACCTTTCAGAATACTCATTTAACTGTAATAGCTTTTACGAAAACAAAGTCTCCATGGTGTCTAGTTTAAGTTCCATATAACAAGCTGTCAAATGCCATGATGCTATCATAAAGAAGAGTACATAAAGAAGCAGGGACCACTGGGAGTCAGCATGGGTTCATCAAGCTCAAATTATGCAAAACTAACTCAGTTTTCTCCTGATAAACATAGAATTCTGAACTTGGAGATAATAGAACTGGATTTGAATCCTGCCTCAGACATTTAATAGCTATGTGATCATGGGCAAGTCATTGCATTACTAATAGCCTCCATTTCCATATCTATAAAACGGGAGCAATAATCTGTGTCCCATATAAGTCACAGGGTTGTTATGAGGAATACAGTTTTCAAACTTCAAAATGCCATATAGATGTGAGTTACTATTATCACTTTGCTGAAAGAGAAACACCATGGTATACTAGAAGGTATACTATATAGAGAAGCCTTAGAGTCAGAAAGACTTGGGTATAAATCTGGCTTCTGATATATATTAGATAGGTGACCATAGGCAAGTTATTTAACCGCTCATGTTTGTACCTATGGAAGCAATTTTCACACTAGAAGTGTTCTACACCAATGAAATTACATATCTGCAATGTAAATGTGTATATCGATACATGTACATGACTGAAATATAAAGAGATGTGCATATGTATATGCATACATACAGAATTTCTCTAATGATATATCGGGATATTGTTATAAACATAGTACCCTGGTTTTAGCAAGGAATTTAGCAGGTTTTCTATTTCTATCTTTGTGTACAAAATGGAGAAATATATATTGGAAGATAGCAGTTTGTTCAATTCAGAAATGGTTAAATAAATGAGCCCAAACAATATTGATTAATGTTCACTTGAAAAAAGGCATGTAGTGAAGTGTCACAAGGATTTTTCTTCAGGTTCCTTTTCTTCAATACCTTAATTAATAACTTGGATGAAGATGTAGATAGCATATTTATTTATGTCAGTTTAATGGGAAAGCCAGTTAACATTTTACTTGACAAAATGGTGATACAAAATGATCTCAGGAGACTGGGATAATGGACCAAATCTAATAGGAGAAATTGAATAGGGATAAATGTGTAACATCCTGCATTTGCATTCAAAAAATCAACTGCAAAAAGTAGAGGAACAGGGAGCTATGATTCAACAGGAGCTCATGTTAGAGGCAGTTGTCTGCTCAGTGAGTAGAGCACCCAGCCTGGAGTCAGGAAGACCTGATTTCAAATCTGGCCTAAGACACTGACTGTGTGTCCCTAGGTAAGTCACTTAACTCTGTTTGCTTTAGTTTTTCAACCATAAAATTGAGATAATAATAACACTTACCTCTCAGGGTTGCTGTGAACATCAAATGAGATATTTGTAAAGCACTTAGCACATAATAGGTGTGTCAATGCTTCTTTCCTCTTTCCCATATAAATGGGAAGATTCTCTCCCTTCCCTGCCCCCATTGTGAATCAGGAAATTGAAAATTGGAAGGGACCTCAGAAGCCAAAGGAATCCCCACTACAAGTCCAACCAGTGATCATCTAGTCTTAGCTTGAAAAAGACCTCAAGTCCAGGGCAAAATAGACCCTGGTGTCTTAGTGAACAGTCTGTGTCATATAATTCAACAAGGTGACATGACACCCAAAAAGCTAGTGCATTTAAAGGCTACATTAATCGAAGTACAGCAGCAAGAAATTGCAAAATGATTTTAATGACTCTGAGCTTCTCCTTGAAACAAGGACCCAGTTTTTCAATACTAATATTTTCCCAGTGTTGTGTCATGCTCACATAGGTGCTGTGACACGGCTTGAGGAAGGGAACTCTACCACCTCCAAAGAACTGAAAATAAGTATTACCTGGAGATGAATGGAAAAATGAACAGTCAGGGTGAGACCAAGACACCTACAGAGAGGGAATTATGAAGAATTAAAGAACATAGTCAAGCGGCAAGTATTTATTAAGGAACTTTCGTGTGCCAGTGACTAAGTTAGGCTCTGTAGACACAAATACAAAAGAGAATCAGTCCTTGACCTTAAAAAGCTTGGATTCTACTGATGGAAGAAAAAATGCTATCAGAGAAAGGTTTCAGAAAAAAAAAGATCATAGGGTCATAGGCTGAAGGAGACCTTAATGGTCATCGGGTTCAATCTCTTTATTTGATGGTTGAGGACTATGAGGATCAGAGAGGTTAAATGACTTTTTTTTTCTTTTTTGTTCAGAATAGGAAGGAAACTCAGTGGTCATCTAGTCCAACTCATATATAAAAAAGAATCTCCTATACAACATACCCAACAAGCAGCCATCTAGCCTTTGCTTGAAGATGTCCAGTGAGCGAGAGAAAACAAACTACCTCTCAAGGCAACTACAGTAGTAGTAGTAGTAGTAGTAGTAGTAGTAGTAGTAGTAGTAGTAGTAGTAGTAGAAGAAGAAGAAGAAGAAGAAGAAGAAGAAGAAGAAGAAGAAGAAGAAGAAATAGTAGTAGACGGAAGAAGTAGTAGTAGCAGTGGTAGTAGTAGTAGTAGTAGTAAGCAGAAGTAGTAGAAGTAGTAACAGTCATCAAAATAGTAGCTGTTGAAGGAAAAGAAGTAGCAGTCCAATGTTTACTTCAGTTTTCTCAACTGTAAAATGTGGATAATACAGATCAAATAAGATAATATTTGTAAAAAAAAATGCTTAATATAGTACCTGGTACAGAATTGGTGCTTTGTAAATACTTATTCTTCCCCCCCCACCCTTCCTTTATAGTAGTAATAGCAGCAGCAGTAACAGCAGTAATAGAAGGTAGTAGTAATATTAGTAATAGCAGCAGTAGTAGTAGTAGTAGTTGTAGTTGTTGTTGTTGTAGTAGTAGTAGTAGTAGTAGTAGTAGTAGTAGTAATATTAGTACTGGTAGTAATAGAAGCAATAATAGTAATAGCAGTAACAAAGTAATAGCATTGCTAACATTTATATGGTGCTTTAAAGTTTACAAAGTATTTTTACATATATTATCATGTTTGATTTTTACAACAACCCTGTAAAGTAGTTGCCATTATTATTATCCTCATTTTACAGATGAAGAAACTGAGGCTGACTGAAGTTAAATGACTTATCCAGGATCTCCTGGTAAGAAATCATCTGAGGTCCTTCTCAGACCCTCAGGTCTTCCTGACTGCAACATCTCTTAGCTATGTAGGAAGAAAGGTAGCCCATTCCTTTTTTTAAGATAACTCTAATTGTTAGGAGAGGCAGCTAGTTGGCTCAGTGGGAAAAGTACTGAGCCTAGAGTCAGGAAGACTTGGGTTCAAATCCAGCCTCAGATACTTACCAGCTGTATGACTTGGCTAAGTCATTTAACCTTTGTTTCTCTTAATCCACTAGAGAAGGAAATAGTAAACCACCCCAGTATTTTTGCCAAGAAAACCTCATGGACAGTATTGGCTTGATCTGATCCAAGGGGTAACAAAGAGTCAGGAATGACTGAACAATAATTGTTAGGGAGTTTTTTCTCACATCAAGCTTCTTGGCAGTTCTGTCCATTGCTCCTAGTTTTGTTTTCTGGTACCAAGAAGTCTAAAACGTCTTCCATACGACAGTTTTTAAAATACTTGCAAATTTAGGTCTGATGTAAGGGGATAAAAGCCAAATACTTCGTAACACTTAGAGTTTCTCAAAAGTGTAGTGGGTTGCTTCAAGAGACTGTGGGTTTGCCTTTACTGAAGGTGTTCAAGCAAAGGTTAGAGAACCATTTGTAAGGTATGTTATACAAAAGATTCTTTCTTAAATACAAAGTGGATGAGATGTCTCCTGGGATTTTTTCCAACTCTGAGATTCTTTGATCCTGTGAAATTACAGAAACTGATTGCAATTCTTTTTTTTTTCTTGGAAGTCTTTAAGGTAAGGCTGGATAACTGCTATTCAGGTATGTTATAGAGGAAAGGAGTCAAGCATATGACCCATCCAGCCAATGCACCCCTCAACATTCCCAAATACAGGCAGAGTCAGATTAAAATGCAATTCTAAAATATTTAACAAAATAAATAAAAATACAATAGAATATCAATAATGTTAACATGTAGTTTTCTGAGTCAAGATATGGTCTGCAGGAATCCGTTGTATATGGTTCAGTGGCCCTATTTCTATTTGAGTTTGACACCACTGTTGTAGAGGACCTTTTTTCATATATAGGTTGAATTAGATGGTCTTGAATTCCCTTCCAACTCTGAAACAATTTTTTTTAAAAATGCTACTTAACCTTTCTGGAAAGGGGCTTCTAAAGTCCCTTCTAGCCACAAATCTATAGCCTTCTGATCCCATATATTTATTGAGAGATCACAAAACCTCATGATTCTAGGCACAGTTTGCAGAGGAAAAAGGTCAAGACTTTAACTTCAACTATCCATCTGTCCCAGTTGTCCTAATGGGAAAAATAATGGGCAAGTTATCCCACAGACTTATCTGATGCCAGTTTTTGGTAGGGCCACCCAGGAGCCCACCCAAAACTAAGTTTTGCCTGACTCATCATTTCTTTTCTCACTTCCTCCTCATTTTTACCACTCAGTTTTTCTTGTTCATGTCAGCAGAGACTGACTCAACATATGTAACACATACATGTAACTATACACAGCTGGAATCTAAATCCCTGAAAACATAGCTGCCTCAACTTTCTATGAAATCATCAATGAATACAACCCAGACACCTTCATTGATGTCATCTTTGGTTCACAAAGCCTTCTTTTCCTCTCTATTTGCTATTTCAGGCACATTTTACATAAGGTTTTTCAGTTCTCTAACTTCAAATAAGTGACTGTCTGAGGTTAGAAGGAGCACCACACCATGCTTCCAGCATCCTTCATCAGAATACATTTTAAACAAGGGGCAACCCTTAAATAGTAATGATTATATAACAGAAACCGCACACCTGTGCCTCCAAAAACTCCCTAACAAAGCTAGACTGTCACTTTGAATAAGTGAAGAAGCCATTTAAAAATATGTCTGAGACCTGGTCAAGCTACTTGCTTCGAAATATTATTTGTGACTCCAACAGTAAAAATGTGCAACTTCCCCCTAGGTTTTAAGCTTCCCTAATGGTGATTCTGTAATTGAATTTCTGTAACAAATTCAGATCTCATTAGTGATTTGGGACTCCAGACATTAAGTCTTGACTGAACTGCATAATAGTCTACACACATTTTATTTCAGTTTAGTATTTGTACCACTGTAGGCAGGAGTTACATGGGGACACCATGAGGACAACATTAGCTCCTTTGGCTAGTGGCTACTCTGGTCAAAAATAGGGTAAGATTTATTCTTTATGGGCCTGGAAAACCACAATCACCCAACACTGTGTGTGAAAGGTGACAATGGCCTGAAATAGTACAAGACCATGAAAAGTAATCAACGGCCATGGAAACCATGCAGATTTCTGACCCAAAGTTGCTAAATTTACCATTTCCTTCTAACAGATAGATGAATCTTATTATCACCTCAAGTAATGGACTGCTTCAACAAAGAATGAGAGTTAATCCAATAGATACTGCCTGGGAAATTGGGAGTGGTAGTGTAGGTTAAGCTATTTATTTGGTTCTCATAATAAATAGGTGCCTGAAAGGAAAAAAAAATACACCAACTTGCTTTCCATTGTTACCATCTGGTTGCCAGAAGCCATAATTAACACCCTTGGAAGTTGTGAGCAGTTGATGAGTGGAGCTCAGTTCTCTGCAGCCCCAGCAATGTTTCTGCAGCACTTCTCATCAACATGGAAACTTTCCAAAAACCACAGTGGCTGGATGAGAAGCTCTCTTGCAATTCTTATTTGTAGATCTGTTTTGTGGTTTATTTTTAAGAGGTTGAAGACTGGGCTACAGGCTCTCCAATATGAACAGTTCAGCATCATTCAATTCAACAAACATTTTTAAAGATATACTTTTAAGAAATTTAATGCAAATGATGTCATGGTGGTTATGTAGGAAAGGAGCAAAGAGCTATGGAAACCCCAGGGAGGGTGAAAGCAATTCTAGTAAAAAAAAATAAAAAGTATCAGAGAAGGGTTCATGGGGAAAGTTGCACTTGAGTTGGACCAAGGAGAAAAGGTTCAATAGTCAGAGAATGGAAGTTATCCTTGGAGAAATGCAGATAAGCAAAGGCATGATTACAAATGACAGTGGGGTATCTTTTAAGGGGAATAGCTCCTAGGCAACTTGTGGTTACTTTCACCTGATATCTGAACAAGATACCACATGGACTCAAATGTTAATGCCCACATAACTCCACAGAAAGTAAGAGACAGAAAGGATCTCAAAGACCATCTAAATCAACCTGCTCATTTTACTCGAGTGAGGCCCCAAAAGGTTAAAGTGACTTACCTAAAACCACAGGCACTGTGGATAAGAGGATTGGAATCCAGGTCCTCTGACTCATATTGACTCCCATTGAATTAAACAATATTAGGATCATCATCTTCAAATACAATAGACAGACAGATGGAAGGACTGCTGAACAGAGGGAGGGATGGGGAGAATGAAATAGACAGAGACAAAAAGAAACAGAGAAGACAGACAGAGGGATACACAGATACACAGAGTGAAACAGTGACAGAGGGGGAGAAAGAGAGAGGAGAGGAGAGGAAAGAGAGAGAGAAAGAGAGAGAAAGAAAGAGAGAGAAATAGAGAGAGAAAAATAGAGAGAGAGAAAGAGAGAGAGAGAGAGAGAGAGAGAGAAAGAGAGAGAGAGAGAGAGAGAGAGAGAGAGAGAGAGAGAGAGAGAGACACTGCTGGACAAAGGAAGAAAGAGGGAGAAAGAGAGCCAGAGACACATAGAGACAAACAGAGACAGATAGAGACACAGAGAGAAACAGAGACACAGAGAAACAGAAAGACAGACAGAGACACACAAAGAGAAAAAGACAGACAGATGGACAGAGACAGAGAAAGGGAGAAACAGAAACAGAGAGGCAGACAGAGAAAGTCCTGATGAGTGTAAATTCTGAGGGACAGTCCCAGATTGTCAACACAATGCCACTCAGGCAGCAGAATTGGAATGTGTAAGCTTTCTCTTCTTTGCAGAAGTGAGAGACCATGAGTATGGAACATTATGTATATTATGAACTATGTAGTTCTCAAACAAGGGACAGATCATAGAGTCAAGTTGAGAGAAGTCATTCCATCAGCTGAGCTACAGACAACTTCTGCTAGGGAAAAATGTAGCTAACTACTTTAAGGTGAAGCAGCTAGGTGGTACAGTGGATAGAGTCCTGGGCCTGGAGTCAGGAAGACCTGAGTTCATACCTGGCTTCGGAGACTTACTAGCTATGTGACCTTGTGAAAGTCACTGTTTGCCTCAGTATCCTCATCTGCAAAATGAGCTCAAGAAGGAAATGGCAAACCATTCCATTATCTTTGCCAAGAAAACCCCATGGATGGTATGGTCCACAGGGTCATTTGGCATTCTGGTGAAACCTGTTGTTCCCTTGGGGGGGAACAAGCATATATTAAGCACCTACTATATGCCAGGCACTGTGCTATGCCCTTTACAAATACTATCTCATGTAATCCTCACAACAACTTTGGGAAGCAGATATTATTATCATCACCTTTTTACAACTGATGAAACTGAGACAGACAGAAGTTAAGTGACTTGCTCAGGATCACACAGCTAGTAAATGTCTAAATGTTTGAACTCAGATCTTCCCGACACCATGCCCAGAATTCTTATCTTCTGCGCAACCTAGCTGCTCTTCTCACAGTGGTTTTAAATGTGCAAAATAAAATGCATAGGATTGCAAAAAAAACAATTGTACTGAAATATATTTATAAAAACACATTTTTAAAAAGTGAATTCACAGATCCCATGTTAAGAATCCCTGCTCTAGTGCATCATCCTGTGTATGCCACAAAGGTCAAGTATTAAATTACATTGAGTAACCTCAGTGTCGGATAGTGGGGCTAAGGAACCAAAACCGTTTTTATTTCTGATTTTTAAAATTATGTTTTTATTTTGTTTGTGTATACTCTTTGGTTTACAACTCAGCAGAAGCATTCAGTCATTTTTTTTAACCCATATTTGTATAAATCTGTGGTCAGAAACCATTTTCTTTTGGTTTTGTTTTAACTTCCTACACTGGTGTCCCAAACAGACCTGCTACTCCAAAGAGGACCACAATGCATCTGTTGTATTTCTAGAGTACAGCCTGCAACACTCCCAAGTGTGACCCAAAATAGATTAACATAGAATTGGAAAGTATTTAACAAAATAAGTAAAAATACAATAAAACATGGATAATGTTAATATTTGGCTTTCTAAGTCAATATGTACCTCCAGGGATCTTTACATATGGCTTAGTGGCCATAGTGGCCAGTGTCTATTTGAGTTTGATATACTGTCCTAGAGAATTTTAGTCCTTGACCATACTGCACTCAATGACTTAGAAAGATGTTTCAATCACCACTTTGGTCCACCTTTGTAAGAATGTTATGGTATCAAGTGATACTGCCCTCATATGTCTCCACATGGCTCTCAGCATGTTACAGGCAATGTGTCATACTTCTCCCAATTTCAAGCCTCTCTAGAGTCATATCCTTTGGACCTTCCATAGTGCCTGATTTTCACACGGAAGGCACTCAATAAATACTAAGTAATTGGTGTTTTTACTGATAGACAAGGAATGAATGTTTAGGAATCTTTGAAATTTTCAGTGTCATTCTCTCCAAAAACTGATAGAAGAGAGAAGAATCAATCTCATTTTCTTCTCAGTCCTACCTTATGCTCAGCCCCAGGAGAAAATTGCTATGCTGTACTCAAGAATCTACATGATTCTGACTCTGGTATTTTTGTACATATTTGAATGGAACATAAAAATTGCTGGAGAGAAGGCAGGGAATTATTCTCTGGCATCCAAAGAATGAATACCTCATTGGCTCTTCACCTTGATGGGGGTCATGAGCTGGACAGCTAGAGAACAAAGCAAATTTGGGCTGTGCTTCATGTACAAGAGGTACTTTCCCTGTACCATCTACACAAATTCTCCTTTTACAATGTGTTATATTGGTTTACAGGAACCTGTTCTTCAACCTGAAGACCAAAGAAATTGGGCTTTTTGTATCAAAAGATGATTGAAAAAACAAGAAAACAACATACATAAAATAAATGGAAAGAACAGCAACAAAAATTAAACCAAACACTTTATTAAACTGAACAATTATAACATGGCCTTAGAGATGAACTGAGAAAATGTGCTTTCCTTCCTTCTTTTTCAAAGGTGGGAAACTGGAGGGGGAGGGAAGAATATTGTATATACTGTCATAATCAGGCTGATTTGTTGGTTAGTTTTGTTGAACTTCTCCCCACACACTTTTTTTGTCACAAGGGGATGGACAGAGGAGGATTATGTTGAGCAATAAAGGGGATATCAATAAAAAGCCTGATAATAAAGGATGGGGCAAATGGGATTGGCTCTGGCCAAAAGAACCTGAATTGAGGTCACAACACAGTTTTATAAGCATAGAACACAGAACAGAACAAAAAAATCATGTAATTAGCCAGCATTATGGAAGTGAGAGATCACGATTAGTTATATCAAAGAAATCAGGCATAGACTCCACATGAAATCCTCTCTGTCAATAAAAAAAAGATATCAATAAAAAGCTTAAATATAATTGAAGCTTATGGGAAACATAATTGTATTTTAGTGGAAAGAGAGTGTGAATGACCTTCAACATACTGGCTCTGCCATTTACTCCTTGTGTGACATTGGGTGATCAGTTCCTCTCTGGGCTTTAGTTTCCTTATTTGTAAAATGAATCAATTGGGCTAGATGATCTCTGAGGCTTCTTCCAACTCTAAATCCTATTATTTTATTTAAAGTATAGATTTCTGACTAGATGAATATAAATGTGAATATGTGACCAACTTTCCAGGATCCTATTACATTGTCTTTTCAAATTCCATCTTTAAAAGCTAACTTTTCTTTCTTTCACACCTTTTGAATGATGATTTGGTGACAATGACCAAATGTCTTCATTTGCTTATTATTAAACATCTCCCATTGCTTTCTCAAGAAAACCATGTACTGCCCTATTTTGCTCTAGAGCAGCTAACTCTTCCCACAGCTCTATTATGGGCAGCAAGGAAGAAGTAGCTCTGTTTTATTCAGGGCACAAAAAAGAACTCACCTCCAGGAATAATAGCAGTGCTCCTGTGTTGCCCTGGCCACATCATCCAGAGTCCCGAGCCACTGGCTATGACCAAGCAGTATGGAGCAGTGTAAGTTATACCACTGTTCTCCTACTGACTGAATTACAACAGACTTCCATTATATATGCATAGTAGCGACTGAATTGACTGATAGTAGTCTTTCCAGAGAGTGTACTCCCAGAGCTGACCTAAGGTTGATGAATGACCTTCCCTATAATCACCTGCCTTTTTCATTCAGCCAATTAAGTATTAATAAAGTACTTATTATGTGCTGTGCTAAGCACAAAAGTTACGAAGAAAGGCAAAAGAGTGGTCCCCGCCCTCAAGGAACTCACATTCTAATGGGAGAGATGATATGAAAATAAGTGTGTATATATAAAATATATGTGTGTGATATGATATATATGACATATATATATATATATATATACATTTATATGACGTAAACGGAAAGTAATCTCAGAGAGAAGGCACTTGGAGGGTGGGAGGAAGGACAAGAAAGGCCTCCCAAAAAAAAAGGGATTTGATCTGAGTCTTGAAAGAAGCTAGGAAGACTAAAAGGCAAAAGAGTGGGGGGAAATCATTCAAGGCCTTGGAAGTGGAGTAGCCAGTGCAAAGGTAGGGTAAAGGAATATAAGATGTCATTTGCAAGGAGCAGTAAGTAGATTGTTGCAGCTGGAGGGAAGGGTTGTTGTTTGTGCTTCATTCTCCAAAAGGACCATAACATCAGTAAGGTGATGCCATGACTTGCAAGTGAATTGGATTTAAGTGAGGCAGAACTGTGCAAAGTTACCAGACTCACTCTCTCCTCTAGAGTCATCTGGGTCCAGTGGCAAGAAATAGATCAAGATGACTAGAGATTACCCCAGATGCAGTGGGAGACCTTGGCCTTTTGAAGTGTAAGAAGACTGGAAAGGTAGGAAGAGATTAGGTTGTAAAAGAGTCCAAATGCCAAACAGGGAATTTTATAATTGAAACTAAAGATAATAGGGAGCCACTGGAGTTTGTAGAATAGGGGATGACATCAGACCCCTTTAGGAAGATCACTTTGGCAGCTGAATGGAGGATGGATTGGAATGGAAAGAAATTTGAGGGAAAATGATATCCATTAGGAGGCTATGATCACATTCAGGCAAAGTAGTTCTGTATCATTCAATTTCAGCTAATTCCTGAATCACTTAATGAGACTTCTGAAAGCATGCTTCACACTTAAGGTATGACCATGGAAAACTTTTGGAGATTCTGCCATCTTTCACTCATGAGTCTTTTTTTCTCTTTTAAATAGTATTTTATTTTTTCCAATTACATATAAAGATATTTTTAACATTCTTTTTTAAATAAAATTTGAGTTTCAAATATTTTTCCTCCCTAAGCCAGTAAGCAATTTGATATAGTTATATATGTTCAATCATGTAAAACATATTTCCATATTAGTCATGTTGTGAAAAAAAGAAACAGAACAAAAGGGGGAAAAAACTAGGAAAAAATAAAGAAATTGAAAATAGTATGTTTTAATATGCATTCAGATTCCATCAGTTTTTTCTCTGGCTGTTTCACTCATGAGTCTTAACTATATCAGAGAAAAGGAGACAGAGAATGGGGGACAGTCCATAGATGTTGCACATCTGAAGAACTGATATTTTGGAGAATTATCTCTTAATGTCATGTATTTTTATTAATTTTTGATCCTGTATTTTATATTTGATTTTCTCTTCTCTGGGTGAAAAAGCTTATGTGTACATAAGTTCAGCCTCTCTCTTTCTAAAGAGAGATACCGAGAATATAATTGCTGTTAGTTAAAGAAAAATTCTGTTCTCAGCGCTCTCATAAAATGTTATCTCAGCAATTCCTGCAAGGTTTGTGGGGTATCCTTGAGAAGCTAGGACTACCTGACCTTGGCCCATCTTTAACAATTAAGGTGGGTTCATCTAATCCCAGTCACCTGTATTTGCCCTTATCAGATCCATAAAATTCACAAAAGCATTTGTTAGGAATAAAGAGAGGAGTTCATGTGGAGTCTATGCCTGATTTCTTTGATATAACTAATCGTGATCTCTCACTTCTGTAATGCTGGCTTATTACATGATTTTTTTGTTCTGTTCTTTGTTCTATGCTTGTAAAAATGTATTGCGCCCTCAATTCAGGGTCTTTGGGCCAGAGTCAATCCCATTTGACCCATCCTTTATTATCAGGCGGCATGCCCCTGTTAATATATGATATCTTGTGTGTAGAATTGCCTTAGTTTACCTTTTTGTTAAGTTTCATACGTGACTTTTGCAGGTAACTTGTGAAATTCATTTTAATCTCACTGACGTAACCACATACCACAATTCATGTCACTCATGAACCAAGGGGTAACCACCAAAGGACTCCATACATTTGTTCTAGTGTTAGTCTGAATTCACTGACACTTCCACTTGCAGTTTGTCAATGTCTAAAAGTCTTGAAGGGCCCATCAAATAAAGCGGGCTCCTTTCACTTTTCTACTTCAGGACACACCTTAGAATCTTAGAACATCAGAACCAAAAGGTGCCTTAGACATTGTCTAGTCCATTGTCCCTTGTTTTAATAAAAAAAAAAAAAGTAGGTGACATTTATACAGAGCTTTAGGGTTCACAGGGTGCTATGATCTCACCAGATACTCACAACACTCTGAGATGGATGGTGAAACTAACATTATCCTCATTGTACATATGAGGTAACTGAAGTTCAGAGAGAAAAAATTACCTAACTCAGCATCATAGAAGTAATATGTAACAGAGTTGAAATTCAAACTCATGTGTTTGAATTAAAAATCCAATATTCCTTATACTTATAACAGTCCAACTAAGAATTCAAAACACATACTTCATGCTCAGAAAAATTGCCTAACTGCATCTTATTGCTATCAAAACAAAAGATATAGCAAGGCTCTATGCACTTCACTGACAGCTACTAGGTATGCCTCTTGTCCTCATCTTGAGATGTGTCCCTGAGCATGCAAAGTTTGTTTGGTGTTCTTTAGTCACATCTTACAGC
Source organism: Vombatus ursinus (assembly GCF_900497805.2). NCBI lineage: Eukaryota > Metazoa > Chordata > Mammalia > Diprotodontia > Vombatidae > Vombatus > Vombatus ursinus. The sequence goes on from NW_020954580.1 coordinate 29,657,849, forward strand.
TCCACCAGTCCTTCTCTCTCTTTCTGTCAATGTCTTGTGTCACCCCTACTCTCACCCTAGAGGCAAGGTGCTAAGCCTAATCATCTTGCACAACTTTTAAACCACAATTATCTCTCTGTACCAGGAAATTGAGTCTCTAAGACCATAAATGACTTCAAGAGAATGACAGAGTCTTGACTAGAACCCAGATCGCCTGACCCACTCACAAAACTACCTCCCTATGTTTACATCACTTCGATAATCTCAAAATCTCAGACATTTTCCTCCTTGTTATATTATTTCCGAGACAGCTATAAACACATGGAAGCAGGGACTTTTTGTTGATCTGGCACAGTGGAGATTTCTTTTCTGGTACTATACACATTTCCATCACTGTGTAAATGTTTATTAACTATTATAATCATCTCTCCATTGACTCATAATAAATCCCTTTGTAAAGGAATGATTGCCAAATTGATAAATCATTGATTCGGAAAACCCCAGCAACCTTTGAGTTCACGTATTGAATATGGATGGCATCTTGTTGAAAGACAGTCTTTAAAGATTTTGTTCTACAGAGTCAAATGCTTTTTTCTTCTTCTTATAATCAATTACCAATATACAGAGTGGTATATTGTATTCTATATCCCTTTCAGTCAATTGTGTCACTGTGAAAATATTGTCTTCTGATGAAAAATCATCTTACAAACTCCTGCTCCCTTCTCAAATTGTATCAAAATAAAAGTAGTGGAGTTCTGACTATCCATGGGAAAAATTTTTGTAGAATGAGTAGTAGAAGAACTTATGCTGAAGGAGAAGAAAAAAATGAAGAAGGAGTAGGAATTGTGAAGGTAGTTTGGAGGTCATCTGAATAGTATAGAAGGCCAACGGTTGAATTTTAGGCAGATAGTATTTGGCAAGACTTGAGTAATTGTTAGAGGATTCAAACCTAAGAAAGAGAAATATTAGATCTGAAGGAGAAGAAGGGCTTCTGTTGAAGGAGGAATCTTGTCAATCATATCAGATGGACTTTAAACTAAAAAGGAAAGGGGTGAGGGGACAAAACTGACTACATCTATCCACCAAGTTACATATAAGAGAGAGACAGAGAGAAGACAGAAACAGAGACAGAGAAAGACAGAGACACAGGCAGAAAGAAAGACAGAGACACAGACAGAGACAGTAGTTACAATGTAGAAAGAAAAATAGAAGTAGAGATGCCCAGAAAGTCACAGGAAACAAAAGCAAACGAGATAGCAATAGAATGGATAGTCTCAGACACACATATGCATGAAGTATGAGTGATAAGCAGTAGTAACAAGAGATGCTAATGCAAAAAAGGAAATAGGACCTCATGTGTATCACTTGGACTTGGTGGAATGCAACATATTACTGGGAATGAGACATTTTACTGGGTTATTTAAAAGAAACAACATGGATAAAGTGCGGTGGAAGGCAAGGTGCAGAGTAGCACTCTATATTGAGAAAGTATACCCATGGGAGGAAATTTAGGAACCAGAGGGGGAAATGTAGTGGAGGGCATTTGGGCAAAGGTGAATGGTGACAGGAACAGAAGAAGATGAAAAGTTTAGGAAACAAATCAGAAGCCTAGCATGGACATCTGCTGAATATCTCTCTCTCTCTCTCTCTCTCTCTCTCTCTCTCTCTCTC
>NW_020954580.1:29659598-29858161 GCF_900497805.2 Vombatus ursinus
TCTCTCTCTCTCTCTCTCTCTCTCTCTCTCTCTCTCTCTCTCTCTCATATTTATTGTCTTTTCTTAAAGCATGGAGTCCTGAAGCTAAATTATTTTCCCTCTCAAAATGAGATAATAGTCATAAAGCAATTAGTACATTGCCTGGCACAGTAGGCACTTAATAAATGCTTGTTTCCTTCCCTTCACTTCCCATTCCCCTCTCTATGCTGTCTCTCCAAGAGCAAAGAAACAGAAACTTGGGGCACCTGGGAAATGTATTCCCACACATTCGTTAGTTAATGTAAGACTCTGTAATCTCTTTTACTGTTGTCTTCCCAAGAGGTCTCCTTAAAAACTGCCTTTAAAAGTTGTGTTAAAGAATGAAAATGGACCTGGGAATCTCACCTAAAACTTGGTAAAACAGCGAATCAAGTCCTACGGGCAACCTTCTGTAAGACCATTATGGATTCGCATCTTCTACCAGGGTCTAAAGACTGAAATGACTGGGATTCCCTGGTGACATCCCTGGGTCTCCTTTCCCTGTCTTTCTGCCCTGCTTTGGAAGTAGCTATTCGTCACAGTCCCCCTCCGGCTCTTTGACAGGCTACCCCAATTTTGAAAGTATTAACTGCTTCCCAAGCCTGGGGGGTGAATGTTACCATAGTAACCTTCCCTTGTTAAATCTGCTTCCCCCTCATGCTCTCTTGGGTGTCTCCAGTTAAATCATGTGTCCTTTCTTTAAACTATAGAAATAAAAAAGCCTACTGCTTTCAGCTTGACCTGGCTCATATAATTTTTGTGCAAGGCTCCTTTAGTCACAACAGACAATTGGAAGCCAAGGTATGGAGACAGAAATGAGCATGAAGTGTCTGTTAGCGAGTAACTGGGGTTAAGGATAAGAAAGTAGAACCAGCTAGATTGCAGTAGGCCTTCAATGCCAGAATGAGTACTTGGGACAATGAGAAGCCATTAAAAAGGATTCTAAGCAGAGGAATGAATTGGAAATGGTATTTTGGGAAAATTAATCTGGCAGTGGTGTGTGGGATGATTAGGAGGAGAGGATGACTAAAGTTACAATGACAAGTTAATAAGCAATTTCAGTGTTCCAAGTGCAGGGGTCTGAACTAAGGTTGTAGCAATGGGAATATAAAGGAAGGAACAGGTATGAGAGATGTTTCAAAAGAAGAAACAATGAACTTAAGAGAATTGCTGAATGGGGACTGAGTGGAAATACAAGAAGGAACCGTAGATGATTCTAAAGTTTCAAACTGGGCTGACTGCAAGAATGGTGATATTAGTGATACTCATGGAGATGTTAGGAAAAGAAACAGATTCGGGGGAACAGAAGAATTTTGTCTTAGACATGTTGAGTATGAGATGATGATGGGAAATCCAGTTCAACAACAATTTCAACAGATGTTAGATACCTATGCAATGCAAAGCACAACACTAGATGGTAGGATTTTGACACAATTTCTACCATCAAATAGAGATGTATGGGGTGTTTAGGAGGACTGGCACCTCTGGTATGAGGGTTTGCCAAGGCCTTTCCAGGACTACTTATCCACCTTTGGTGTCCACATGATTTACCCAGCTCTCACCTGTGCCTCCAAGAAGCTGTAGCATGCACAGTGGTCACACCCCAGTAAACCATCTCAGCAGGTGGGCTAAGCTAGGTAACTGACAGGCCTCAAACCTGTTGGTGAGTTAAGTGGATGTCTAGTCCAAATATGTGAAGACTTTCCCCAGTGGAATGGGATGATGAGAACAATTTGTTCCAATGGCCACGAAGGTGGCTGAAGCAGGTGCTAGGGAGCACTTAAAGCTTGGTCAGACATCAAAGATGTCAAGGTCATCTGTTGCATCCTGGGCCATTGTCAGTCATCTTGACTTGTCCAGCCACTGGACTTGGATGACTAAGGAAGAGAGAGTGAAGCTGATGACTTTGTGCAACTCTGCCTAACTTTAATTCAGTTCACACACAAATGGAGATATCACCCATGATGTCATCAGTCCTCTTAGAAAATGAAAGGCAAGCAACAGACACCACCAAAGAGTTTACATTCTGTCAGCAGGAAGTGAAGGAGGAATAATATAATATGGATATGAATAAATATAATACAAGCTAGGAAAGGTCAGGGCAGAGAGGAAAGGCTCAGAAAAACGATCAAGTTTATTTGAAGAGGGAAGCAACATTTAATCCAAGTTTAAATATTCTATAGGTAGCTGGAGATAAGGAATTAGAGTTTGGGTGAGAGGTCAAGACTAAAGATATAGATGGAACAATGATTCCAGAAGAGTTAATAATTAAAATTATGACAAAGTATGAGTTCTCTAAGGTAAAATGTTTAAAGATAAAGGAGAAGTTTGGGAATTGAGCCTTAGAAAATGTCCACAGTTGCTATAGAAGGGAGTGGAAAAAGAAATTCATGACAGAAACATGAGAAAAATTGTTCTGAGAGGTATGGGGAGAACCAAAATAACGGTTCCTGGAAGCCAAGGATGGAAAATATCAAGGAGAATGAGGTCAGCATCAAATGCCATAAAAAGGTTAGGGACAACGAAGACTAAGTATTGGATTTGGCAAAAAGGAGGTCACTGCTTACTGGTGAGAATAGTTTCAGTGGCAGTTCAAATATTTTAAAAGTTATAGTAAATTGCTTTTGCAATTTTCTGATAGAAAACAAACCTGATTATTCACAAAACCATGTGCTTATTAAATTTTTTAAATAAGATTTATTGTTACCTTTTATTTCTACATGACAGTCATTTTTTGGATACTGCTCACAGGAGTTGAATCTTTCCTCATAATAAAAAAAAACAATGAAGTAGAAATATATAATACAAAACCAACATTTTCAAACTCTACATTTCAAAATCTGATGACACAGGGGAATTTGCCTACTTTTCCTAGAGATGGAAGCAGAGGTAAAGAGTACAGCTATCAAGATCCATGTCTGATCAGTCTTGCCCTTCTTTTCACCTCAAAGATGTCACATGGGATTTTCCAAATCCAGAGGAAGCTCTGCACTTAAAAGTCTGTCTTGTATCTAAATATCACCACGAGAATTTATTTACTCTTCTGGGTTAGTAGAGACAGTCCAGCACTGATGACGAAGTGTGGTGGGGCATAAAGAGTATTGGATTGGAAGTCACGACATCTAGGTTCTAGCGCCTGCTCTGCCATTAACTGGTGGTAAGTAATTAGGCAAGTTACTTAACCTGTATGAGGCTCAGTATCTTCAATTTCAAAATGAAGGCTTTGGACTAAATTATCTCTAAAGTCCCCTCCAGCTCCATAATTCTACGAATCTATGATCTCACGAAAGGAAGAACTGTGTTGGAGGACATGTGAAGTTACCTTGAAGCATGGAGACATTCAAATGCTGTCATGGCAGGGGTAGAGGACTCAGATATAAGTGACTCCTGGGGTAGTGGAAGAAGAATTTGGATGAAACAGCTATTGAACAGTTCATGCAATCCATGAGATGACTATTGGGCATGGGGGAGTGAAAAGAGTGCCAGTTTAGGAGTAAGAGGAACTAACTGGCTCTTAATCTTGGCTACTGTGTGACCTTGGACAAGTCACTTAAACTCTCCTAGATGCAGTTTCTTTATCTGCAAAATATGGGGCTTGGAGTCAAACCCCTTATTTTCTATATCTCAGAATCATAGAATTTCAGAATTGTAAGGGAAGTCTGTGGCCACCATGTTGTGCCATCCCTACTTCCCCACCTCCCACCCAAGAAACCTCACTACAATATACCCAACAAGTGATCGTTTTGTTTCTATTTTAAAACCTCTAATGAGGAGGAAACCTTTCCAGGTAACCCAGTTCATTTTGGGACAGCTCTAATATTTAGAAAGGTTTCCTGATATCATGCCTAAATTTGTTTCTTTGTAGCTTTCACCCTCTGCTTCCAATTCTTCCCTGTCGGGTCAATCTTAACAAATTCAACTTCTCTGTCATTTAATAGTACTTCAAATAATTCAAGACAGCTATATCCCCCCAAATCTTCTCTTGTCTTGGCTAAATTCCTTCTGTTTCATCAACCAGTCCTCATATGGCATGGACTCAAAACCCTTTACCGTTCTGGTTTCTCTTGTGATAATTAAATAAGATGATATTTTTAAGTACTCTGCTAACCTCAAAATACTAGATTGGCTATTTTTTTTTGCTATTATAATTTTTGGGTTCTGACTCTATTATCTGGTGTATTATTATCTATTCCCCACTACTACCACTAACAGTTTTGTATCATCTGCAGATTTAGTAAGAATTTTGTTGTTTAGTAGATCAGCTGTGTCTGGCTTTTCATGACCCCATTTGGGGTTTTCTTGGCAAAGATACTGGAGTGCCATTTCCTTCTCTAGCTCATTTTATAGATGAGGAAACTGAGGCAAACAGGGTTAAGTGACTTGCTTAAGGTCACACAGCTAGTAAACATCTGAGGCTGGATTTGAACTCAGGTCCTCCTCACTCCAAAGCTAGCCTGTTATCTATTGCACTACCTTGCTGCCCATAGTAAGAATGAGGTCTCTGCTTTTATTCAAGTCATTGGTCAAAATATTAAAGCATAGTTCTGGAATTTTCCCTGAAAAACTCTTTCCAGGTTGACATTGAACAATTAATGACTAATTATTAGTCTGTTTATTCAACTGGTTTTAGATCTATACAATTATACTGTTATCCAGCTTAAATTTCTCTACTTTTCCAAAGAATAGCATGGATGAATTTATTTAGGCAAATTATATTTGATAGGGAAACTGAGATTCAGAAGAGTTAGGTAATTTTGCCCAAGGTCATACAGATAGTAACTGGTAGAGACAGGATTCCAACCCAGGTCCTCTGTCTCAAAATCCAGGATTTTCAATATTGTCCCATGCCAGTTTAAAGAAATATTTTTCTATGCTAACTTCAAATCTGTTTCTTTTTACCTTCTGCCCACCACCCCCAGTTCTGCCTGCTGGGGCCAAAAAGAACACGTTCCTCTTCTAGTTTGCTCTTATCAACACCATCAATGCTCCAAGACAACCACTATGTTTACCCCAAGGCTTCTAATTTTTTTTTCATTTTTTCCTTTTTGGAGATAATCAAGATTAAGTGACTTGCCCTGGGTTACATATCTAGTAGGTGTCTAAGGCCAAATTTCAACTCAGGTCCTTTTCACTTCAAGACAGTGCTTTAACTACTGTGCCACCTAGTTGCCACTAGTCTTCTCTTTTAAGCTAAATATATCCAGTTCCTGCCAATGAGACTCATGTACCATGATCTCAAGGCCCCTTACCTCTAAGCCACTCTGCATCTACACTGTCCAAATCATCAATATCCCTCCCAAAATGCAGTGCTCAGAACTCAATACTATACTGCAGACTTAGTCCAAGCTGAACAGAATATATTGAGGTTATCATCACCTCTACCAATGCAACTCAAACTCCTGCCAGCTCCACCAACTGCTATACCATACTGCTAACTCACAAGGAGCCTACAGTCTACCAGAACCACCAGGTCTCTCTCTGAAATGATGCCATCTACAGATGTCTGCCTCATCTTGAACCCTGAAACCAATGAGAATGTCTCTTTCAGTTCTAAATTTATATTCTTGATCAACTAAACTTTTGGCAATACATAGAACAGTCTGTAACCAAGCTCTTGGATGATGTTGTTCTGTGAAGTTATTCTGAGTTATATGTGTTTTCCAAACAGAGCACCAGAAGATACTTCTCAGGTAGACTTGTTAGTCACCATAGGGACACATGCCAGGATGTTGTCAGTACTTTTCAGTACTGTAATTAATGGCTATAATTTACCAGTCAAAGGAGACTAATTATCCAAGTTCCGCTATGGTCCTTGAGGTATACAAAAAAAGCCCATGAAAGTCAGCTTCAGTAGCATGCATCCAGGGAGACTCAGAGAACATGAACTAGCCAACTGCCACTTTCCATAGATGGTAGAATGAGTCAAAGACATTGATCTTTGTTCAGAATTTCTGAGAGCATCACAAAAAAAAATGGCACCAACTTGTTCTCAAAAAATTCCAAGGGATCATTATCTCTTAGAAATACTTGGAGATCCAAGGAATTATAATAACTACACACAAGAAACTTAAGAGAGGAAAGGTGCCCTGTATTTCATCAGATTCAAGTATTTGATTGCAACATTATGAATGATGGGAACATGAATTGTAGATTTCCTCTCTGAAGGCTAGCTTCATCATTTGTAAGTCCATGTAATTTTTGCCCTGCACAAAATATTGCAGCTAAGCCTGGGGAAAATCATAGCTGTCTACTGGAAATTCACTTTGGTGTGTAAATAAGTAGCTATGAACGTGATTCACTCAATTATTTCTCTTCTCCCCTGGGCACACAATCAATTTGGAGCCTTTAAGTGCCATTTATTCTAAATGTAATATCACACACAACTGCACACTTTGCATCTAGCTTGAGCGTGACTCCTCGAAAGGGTAGGTCAGAATCTCAGAATTAATTTATCCCCACATTAGAAGTGAGTGTGTTGGGCTTTGGCCCTTGCAACTGCCGAAATTGATCTTTAAAAAAAAAAAACAGACTCACAGGTTCAAGAATAGTATTTCATGAACTATCATTTTGTCTTGCAGGAAGCTAACCCAAGCCTACAGTTACATGATAACAGAGTTCCAATTCTGACCGGATCTAAAGCAAGACATTTTAATATCTGGAATAGTATGTCAGTTAGTGACCCTTGACAAACTACACAAGGTGAATTGGTTTCCCAGAGTACTCCTTCTGTCTAATTCAGCTTCAACTGCTGGATGATTTAAATACTATCATTTTCTTCTTTAAAAAAATAGTCAAATGTCATTCTTATTTATTATACACAGAAAGGATCATGCAATTTGGTTTAAGAAATACATGGAAAACAATAAAAAAAATTTTATGCATGAGTTAATTTTAACTACAGTGTGAAATTGTGTGCCTCTCATTTGTACTTTCACATTACACCTTATGTTATTATTATTTGTGGAAATGTCTTCTTTTTCTTCCTAGACTGTAAATTCCTTGAGAGCAAGAACTTGTCTTATTCTTTTTTATACAAATATAAAGAAGCCATGTTCAAATAGAGTGACTCCATATTTCCTCTGGACATTCAAGCTGAATGACCTGGAGATACCTCAAATTCTGTTGTGTCCAAATGGGGACTCATCATCTTTTCCTCAAAAAATCTATTCAACTTTCCTTCTCAGCTCTGTTCCTGGCTGCCAGACTTTCAAACCCTGTTGTTTTTTCCTAGAACTCCCCTCAGTGCCTATTGTCTCCTCTCCCTGGAACATCTGACCACCCTTGCAGCCTTCTCAACCGAGAACATCTCTGTAAAACCCACCTCCTTTATTTATTTTTTTAATTTTTTAAAATTTTATTTATTTTATTCTGAACTGAAGAAATAATACAAGCATTTACATAACATAGTAGAATAGAAAAAAAAGACAATTGCATAGGAAACTGCAAATCTACTATGTACAACTTGTCATTACTTTTAAATATATAACAAAGTTATGAAACTTTCATTTTTCCCCCTTTTTTCCTTACCTCCCTGACACCACCTGCCCCCCGCCCCAGCCTCCTTTTTTCAGTGGAGCCCAGACCAGCTTTTATTAATTACTCTTCTAGCTCTATTCCTGGCTTCTGGACTTGAAAATCTTGTCCCTAGCCACTCACTTATCCCCATCCTCTTCTTTAGCTCTTTTATATGTTGTCTTCTCATGTTAAAATGTAAGCTCCTTAAGTGTGCAGACTGTCTTTTTGCTCATATCTGTTTCCCTAGGACTTAGCACAGTGCCTGGAACATAGTAAGCACTTAATAAATATTTGTTTCTTTCCTTTTTCTTTTCTTCCTTCTTTCCTTCCACCTTTTCTTCTATCCTTTCTTTTTCTTCCTTCCTTTCCATCTATTTTCCTTCTTTTCTTCTTTTTTCCTTCCCTGTTTCCTTCTTTCCCACTTTTCTTCTTTCTTCCTTCCTTTTTTCCTACTTCCATTTCTTTCTTTCCTTTCCTTCATAATTGATCTCTCTGTCTGAAGTCTCTCCTCACTCAAATACATCCTCCAGTCAACTGCCAAAGTGATTTTTCTCGAACACAGATTTGACCATTTCATTCTCATACTCAAACTCCAAGGGCTCTCTCTTGCCTCTAAAATAAAATACAAATTCCTCTTTTAAACTTTTAAACCCTTTCCAATTTTGAAACTTTGTACCAGCTCATCTTTTCAGCCTTCTACATAACTCCCTGTCTGGTATTCTATGGTCCTGTCAAACAGGCCACATTCATGGCATGCCATCTTCTATTTCTGTTCCTTTTCACTTCCCAATTCCTGGAATATACTCCCTCCTCACCTTTGACTCATAGAATCCCTCACTTCCTTCAACACACAACTCAAGTACCAACTTGTATCAGAAACCTTTCATCAGGAAAACCCCCTAACTACTATGCGCTCCCTCCCTAACAACCTTGTATATATAAATGCAAAATAAATACAAGGGAGTTAAATCCAAGGTTGTTAGGGAAGGAGGGAGTAGAATTTGGGGTTTTTTTCTATTGAAAGATTTCATCTTTCTCCTGGTTGAATACAAACTCCTTAAGAGTAAAGGTTGTTTCTTTTTTGTCTTTGCATGTGGTGCCTAGCACATAGTAGGTGTTTAATAAATGCTTGTTGATTGTTCATTTGTGTCTCCCACAAGACTTTGGAGTAAAGAGCTCTGTTCACTAGGGAATGTATCAAAACGACTTTTTTTTCTCTAGAAAGATGAAGGGGATGAAGAAAATAGAAGAAAACAGCCATGGGGGCAAAAGGCATGGGATTCTTTCTGCAATCATCCCACTGGAGCTTATGGACATTGAATCTTCCCTTTCCCACCCCCTCCATGGTGCCAGATATTTAAGTACAGATGTGGCAGCCTGGTTACAGCTGATGAGGCTTTTCTTCTTCTTGCTACCGACAGACTTCAGTCTTGAAGTGATCATACCCCATGAATCTATAGATACCTAGCCCCTGCTTTCCTGGAAAGGATACTTCAGAATCTTGAAGAATTGCTGATCCAGTGGTAAGACAGCCAAGACAAGAAGAGGCAGGACCTTCAATGTGATGAGTGTGTTTTAACCCACCACTCCCTGCTTCCCTAAATGGGCGACTGGGCTAATAGCCACAACATAGGACCAAGGCCAAACTGGACTGGCATCCTTCTGGCCTTGAGAGGGAGACATCTTGGTTTGGGAAATAGGCATTGGAAATGTGTGCTTTTTAGTGTATTTTTTCTGGCATTTACCTTGAATTTCCATTTTGAGTAAATTTTCTATTATTCCATAATTATGTGCTCCATTGATATCCCAGCAATGCCAAGGGAAAACAAGGAAGACATTGGGTGGACCCTCTGTCCACTTATCCAGGAGTCATACAGGATGAGCAGACATGGAAGTGTTACCCGCATCATTGGAGAGAATACGTAGGAGAACACATAGGAGAACACAGATACATGTGAGCATTAGAATATTTTGATCCCTTGATTATATAACGCTTATGTCATGCAATGAATACTATAAAAGCCAAGGGAATTGAGATGAGGAAAAATAGGGGCTTGTGGTAAGATTTAATGTAGATATGAAGCCAAACCTGGTACAAACAACTAGAGGTGAAATAAAAGTTTCGCAATTGTGTCGTGTCTACCGCAAAGCTTTGTGCACAGTAAGTCTGTTTCATCATCTGACTGCCTTGAAAAGTAGAATAGTTGGTTAGCTCAGTTTCTTCTGTATTGACTGGTAATATTACATCACAAAAATGCAATGTAACTCTACAGGATTTGCAGTAAGCATAATAGGTCTCAATCTAGGGGAAGCCTTAGACATCATCTTTCCAACACTTTAATTTTTAAAAATGAGGAAACTGAAGCCCATAAAAGTTTATTGTGTTGCCCAAAGTCATAAAGAATCAGGAGATTCAGAATTGGGATTCAAACTCAGCTCCAACGTCCAGTGTGCCATGCTGACCCCAATATGTTTATTTATATTCTTAAGAAGTGTAAGTGTGAGGGGAGATGGAAGGCAGTACCTTAGTGGAGATGAAATGGGTATAGAAGACAAAAAGAGAAAAGGGAAGATCATTTTAGAATACCTTGAGATGAAGAGATTAGGGAAATTGGAGGAAACAGGAAAGGATTTGTAAGGAACTCATATAAAAAGAGTATTATTTAACCTTACGCAACCACAACATGCAAGGCACTCTGGACAGTCTGGCTGGGATGAAGGAAGTTTGTGGTGAAAGGGGGAAAATGGTTAAGAGAGAAGTTGGGAATGCTTCAGTGGGAGGATGTAAGAAAAAATTGCTTAGTAAATGACAATACTCCATTTGCCCAACTGAAAAAGCTCAGGGAGCTTACCCAGAAGAGAGAAGAGGTACAGTACAGTGCTCACATCTCCCATACATTAATTTTATTCTCTTTTGTAGTATAGTTATTTGTGTATATGTCCTTCCTCCTTAATCTGTAAGCTCCATGACAAAAGAAAGAGTGTCTGGGAAGGCTTATAGGAACCTAATGCAGAGTGAAACCAACAGAATCAGGAGATTAATTTATACAATAACAATAGTACTGTATAAACAATTAAGACATGTGATCAGTGTAATGACCAACCATGATTTCAAAACTCTTCTGATGATGCATGCTACCTATGTCCTGAAAGAGAAGTGATAGAGTCACAGTTAGAAATGAGATATATAAATGTGTATATGTATATACCCATGTAGATGTACATATGTATATATAAATATAAATATATACATATATGGTTTTAGACATGGTCAATGTCAAAATTTGTTTTGCTTGATTATCATCAGAATGCAAGTTCCTTGAGGTCAGGGACTGCCTTTTGCTTCTTTTTGTATCCCCAGTGCTTGCCTGGCACATAGTAGGCATTTAATGAATGTTTATTTATTGATTTGTTACAAGGGTTCTTGCTTTTCTTTTTTTTCTTTTTTCACTGGGAAGGAGAGAAAATCAAATTTTGTTAAATGGAAAAAATACAATTTCATTTTTAACAAAGGCACAGCTTTTTGGTTTTACATTCCCCCAGGGCTGGCAAAACATTCTGCATTTTTTAGATGCTTAATAAAGATTTGTTGAAATGAATTAAATTGAATGTAATTTCATGACAAATCCAGCAGGGAAAGAGACATCTTCTCTTGCTTGTGCTACCCTCCTCCCTCCCTATTATCAAGTCTTCCGTGTAATGACAGGCAAATCTCTACACCTTCCTGTTGTTTTAACACCCATCACTTCTCCACAGCAGAATCCTAGCAGCGTCCACGTCATGCTCTCCATTGCTTACTATACACTGGTTAGCAAACAATGGACTAGCACTGCTCTCTGCTGTACACACGATGTGCTCTGGATATTGGAGGATACAAGTTGTGACTAGGTGGATTAAGGGGAAAAATCATCACTGTGTCTCCTCAATTCCCAAGGGCGCTGTTTTTCTAATTCAGTTGAAAGATTAGAGAAGTCAGCTTTCTGATTCCCGTGCAAAACTGGCCCCATAATGTACAGGTCACACACATCATTCATTATGGTATCTATCCAAACAAAATGACAAGTGAAGCACTTTGTAAACCTTAAAGTAACAGTAGGTTCTGATTACTGTAGATAATGAATCCTGAGAAGTGGTTCCATGTATTCAAATCCACAGTATTCAACGTTATAATTAGGTAAAATACAATCACTGGTTCCAGCCTGATGGAAATAGGCAATATGAATTTCTATGCATGTGACCACTTCATGTGATTCATTATTTGCACTAATAAGAACAGAGATAAATGTTAGCTAGGAGTGTGATGAGGAGTATTTTGCTTTTTCCCCTGTCACCAGGAAAAAATAGCTAACAATGAAAGAAACATGAAAAAGAAAAAGAAAAAATATTTCTGATGCAGGCAATTTACTTGAATTCTTGTTCATGCTAGAAGATAATTTGCTGTTCTGTTTATGACACACTAACGAAGTTCATACAAATTAATTTTTGAATTGTGTTTCTTTCCACAAGATTAAAAATTTATAGCAATCAGGCCCTGGCTGAGAGAGAGAGAGAGAGAGATGGTTCATTCATATTAATGCTTCACCTGATGACAGTGCCGCCCATATTACAGGAGCTACAAACCGTGGCAGGGAAGGCCAAGACAGGAATGAACACACTTCTTCCTTTCCGCAGTTTCTAATTTGCATCCAGTTTTAACTGCCACCTAATGGAACCCACCCATGTGAGAACATCTGCTCTGAGCAGGTTAATCTTTGGTCGTCTTTCCCTAACCCCTTGTTCTGCTCCACAAATATCCATGTGCTGGAAATTTGCATTTCTATTTGAAATCAGCTACAACTTGCTTATTTTGGAAGACCCTGTAGCATGGACCAAAATGAAGGTATAATCATAAGCTATCAAGATAATGACGATTTATTTCACCAGGAAGCACTGGGTGATTGCTCCCTATTCTCCATTTGACTGCATTCCAGGATAAAATGTAGCTGCATCCTGAAAGACAAAAGATGATCCATAAAATTCATTCCAAAACTTCTGTTCCAAAACAAAAATATACTGAGAAAGGCAAATTCAATTCTGGGGAATTCAATGAGCACTTCCCAAAGGTTTGAGCAAAAATAAATATCTGGAAAATAATAATAATGATGACGATAATTATAATATTCAGTCATTCCATCATGTTCGACTCTTCATGGTCCACATTAAAGGATTAAATGAAATGATGTCAGTGAATGGTCCCTAACAAATGGAGGGAAACACAGCCATTGTGGGCTCAAGCTGATGGCAATAGAGAGATACTGCACAAACTCTTTAAAGAGGAGACTAAGTCTGTTTGGCTCTGGGAAAGGGAATATTCCTTGGGAGAGGGCGAGAGAATATTTCCAGAGGAGAAGCACATTATGTTATCAGTCATTTGCCTCTTATTCTAAATATGTTTATCAAAGACTCCATTGGACAGCTTTGGAATGAGCACAAGGTGCTACAATGAAGAGTGGCTTGTAACCAGGGGAGTTCCTTAGAATACTTTCTCTTTTCTAGGTTCTCATAACACTGGCTGTGAACACTCATATGAACTCCTGGTTCTCCTATGTATTTAACAATTTCTTCTCAGTCTCCTTTGCTGGTTCATCATCATCCATGGCATGCCCGCTAATTATGGGTTTGCTCCAAGGCTTGGTTTTAAGTCTCTTTCTATTCTCTCATCATACTTTGTTTCTCTCTGTAACCTTATTAGCTCATGTGGGTTTAATTATCATCTCTATGGCAATAACTCCTAAATCTCTATATCCAAACCTAGTCTCTCTCTTGAGTTCCACTCACATATCTCCAACTGACTTGAATACTTGAAAGGCCCCAGAGATATTTCAAAAGCACCGTGTCCAAGACTAAACTTGGTCTTTCCCTAAAACTTACCTATCTTCCAAACTTTTATAGAGGGCACTTCTAGTCACCCAGTTTTGCAACCTTGTCATTGCCCTGGACTCTTTACTCCTCACATACCAATCACAGTTGCCAAATCTTGTCATTTCTCCCTCCACAGTAGCTCTTGAATTCATTTCTTTCTCTCTACTCACACAACCATTGTTATAATTCAAGCCTATATTTCTTCTTCATACAACTATTACAATAGACTCCTGTCTCTAGTCTCTCCTCTCTCCAAACTATCTTCCACTCAGCTGCCAAAGTGTTTTTCCTAAAGTACAATTCTTGCCATGTCACTTCTCTAATCAGTTGGGTACCAATGACTTTCTGCTGCCTCTAGGATAAAATATCAACTCCTTGGTTTGATCCTCTAGATTCCTGCACAGTTTGACCCCAACCTACCCTTCCAACCTCATCAACCTTCCCACACTCTCTGGTCCAGCCATTTTGCCCACTGGTGTCTACTTGTACACAGTCCTCATCTCCATCTCCAGCATGATCTCTTAGCATGTTCTTTTCCCTATGCCTGAAATGCATTCCCTACTTATCTTCCCCACTTAGAATTTTTGTCTTCTTCAGAAATGTGCTCAAGCCCCACCTTCCTCATCCGTTGAGCTGCTAGGGCCCTCTCTTCAGTTAACTTTGCTTAAGGTTAGCTATGGGGAGATGTCAAGATAAGAGAGACACATTATAAAGAAAGCATTCCTAATTGGAGCTGTCTGAAAGTGAAATGGGCTGCTTCATTAGGTGGTGAGCTCTCTGTCACCAGAAGGATCGCCTTCTGACCACCTGTTGGGAATATTGCACAGAAAATTCTGGATCAAAAATAGTAACATCACTTTGGACTAGAATGGCCTGCAAGTTCCTTCCAACTTAAGGATTCTGTGATCACTCACTCTGGAATATCCATCAGTCCCTGCAACCTTCTCACCCTGGAACATCCCTCTGCCATGTAGTCCTCTTCTCACATAAGTGAGTTCTGTTTGGAACTCCCTCCATTTTAGGGAGTCAGCCAGGGAAGCTGAGGAGTTTGGGACATGCCCAAGCCAGTCAACTTTCATTCATCTCCTGGCTGTGCTTCTGACTTTGTGAACTTGAGCACAATGTTCCTAGTATGCCGTTGAATACACTTTTCGTCTCTCTTTTATGTATTGTCCTCTTCAATATGACACCAGACTACTTTTCTCTTATTGCTTCCTTCCATGTCATCTAAGCTCTAGCCAACCTGGACGACTTTCTGCCTCCCTCTGCCCTCATAAAAATACCTATGGTTCTTACTTCTGTGTCTTTCTCTCACCCATAGCCATTCCTTAAAGCCTATCTCAAATGTCTCCTTCTCTATGAAACCTTTCTGATTCCTCTTATTGATAAACTTATAATACTGTGCATTATGGTTCTTTTTACCTGTTTTGTTCCTGTGCTAGTGTGCAAGCTACATGAAGGGAAAAGTCACATCTTTTCTAAACTTTATAGCTCCCCTAGCACCTGGCATAGTACTTGGCATACAAGAGGTTTCTTATTCAATAAATGTTTATTAAATTGGATTGGCCATAGACTTAGATAAAATAGTAATACACTTTATATGAAAGAACAAATGTCTTGCATAGAGGACATTCCCATTCCTCTTTTGTGCCATTGCTTATATGGTCCACCATGTCTGGAATGTGCTTTCCTCCTCATCTCCACCTTGTAGAATCCTTCGTTTCCTTCAAAGCACTATTCAGGTACGTTTCCTGTTCCAGGAAATTCCAGGTATTAGAAATATTTCTCTCTTGAAATTGTTTTGCCTACATTTTGTAATTATTTACTTGTATACTTGTATTTCCCCAGTAGAATGGAAGTTCTGTGAGGGCAGGGACTGGATTCCCTTTGTCTTTGTAATTCCAAGGCCTAGAACTGCACCTTATACACAATTTATACAACAGTTTGTGGGATTAGATTGGACTCAACTCAACTGAAGGTAGAAGGTGGGTCATGAGTTGGATGCTGAAAGCTTGCTCTTAGTAAGGTACAATAAAGGGAGTACAATATTCCAGCTGCCATCTCTCTAAGCCAGAGTTGGAGGGAATCATGAAAATATTCATCCCTAAGAATCATTCCCAGTATCTTCAGTTACACTATGCAAATTTTCCAGCAGTCACTTCTAAGTTATCATGGACATGCCCACTCATTTAGGTCCACATGGTGCTTTCTGCTCGTGAAAAACATGGTTGGGAAAGAAACCTAAGGATCATTGAGTGGAAAGTGCACTCAATAGCACTTTGGTTAGGATAATTGCTGTGTTTTTGAAATTATAGACTTATGAGGTGGCCGCAAACAAAATTCATGACAGACATTTGACACTGAGAAACTTTGCTATCCAGGGGTGAAAATTTCACATTTCCCCCCAAAGTGTGGCTTTCACTAACAAAGGAAAAATTATCTAAAACCACTATTGTACATTGTCCAGATTCTCTTCTTGTTGTTAAGTTCTTTTTACAGACATCAGGTTTGTGACAGGCACAGTCTTCTCTAGATTGGTTTACTCCTTGATATGCTGCTTCCAAACAATTGATCCTGCATCTCTCAACAACTTTCAGAGCTCACAGGATGCCACCTTCTTCCTGTTCTTAACAAGTGTACCGGCATTCACTTCTCGGCTAACATAGCCACACACATTCATTTTATTCCACAGGGGCTTTCTTCTATCATCTACTAACTTGGTCTTTCTTCCTCAATGACTTAAACACCAACTCAGAATTCTTATCATCCCCTTCTGTCATCCTGAGGGACTTCCATGTCTACTATGATGCCCCATCGTGCTTGGGAATTTCTATATTCACGGTGATGCCTCTTCATCTTTGGCAACATCTACCTTCACAGTGATGATCTGTGAATATGACGACAAGGCAGGATGATATCCTGCCGTGACCCTTTGATTTTGATTTCAATGACTTCCCTCTTCCTTCCACTTCATCTGCCCAAAAGCACCCCGAAACCTCCTCATCACTAGGAACCAATGCCCCTCCCAAAGCTCCAATTCTGAAGTTCCCTTTTCTTAACACAATGTACTTATCAAAAGACAGTGGAAAGCATGCTTACTTGGAGGCAGTGGAATGGGTTCATATCTTGACTTTGCCAGTTAATACTCCTGTGCCTTTGAAATGACTTAACCTCCCTGGCTTCAATTTCCTCATCTGTAAAGTGAAGGGGTTGAACTTAGATGGTCTCAGAGACCCCTTCAACCTCTAAATTTATGATCCTACAATCCTGTGATCTTTCCAGATTTCAGTTTCCTCATTTGGAAAATGGGAGTGAGAAAGGAGAAAGATAACCTCTAAAGCACCTTTAATCTTTAAATCTAGAATTCTATAATTCCACTTCTCCTGTACCCACAATTCCACTGAACCTACTCATTGCCTCCATCTTGGCCTATAGGTCTTTTGCCTTTTGCTATTCTTGAAGTCCATCAGTACACATTTGCTTTCATTTGACTCACTACTCAGCCTAGAAGGGTCAGACACAACTGAATAACCACAACAAAAACTGAGCCTAGATCCAAGTCAGTCACTTCATCTATGTTTTCACTAACACCCTTTATTCTTATTCTCTTTATCTTTGTGCCATACTTAATTTAATACCCAGTTATATAAAATGTCATACTCATTCCCTATTATGCACAGGATATGGTCTCAGGACTTAATAGTTATATTGCATTTGCTGATGTTGAGGTCCTAAAACTTCAAGTTGTGGTAGCTCTTTAGTCCAAGCATGATTTCTATGCTGGCCACAACGACAACACCCAAAGCTATCTGACCTGATAAATCAATTGGATTTTTTTCTTGCTATACCAACCTTATCACATGCAAAGGCAAAGAGGCATGAAGACTATTGCATATGGGCAAAAGCAAATAGACCAATTTTCCAAGAATATAGAATATGTAAGAGGAGGAGGAATTAGGTGAAATCTGTCAAGAAAGAGAATCCAGATGTGAAGGATTTTATACACCAAGCAGGTGTTCATATTGTATCATTAAGATAACAGAGAGTCACTGAAGCTTCCTGAGCAGCATGGTCAGACTTGTGCTTTAGGAAATATAAATAAAGTTTCTGGCACAAAACACTCCATCTCTTAAATAGGAGTATTTTCACTGGTTGTCCCCCATGCCTCTCTTCATTCTCAACCTCTTAACTAGGACAACCAGAAATTGCAAGAAGGCCAGTGTCATTAGATCACAGAGTACATAGAGGAGAGTAAGGTGTAAGAAGACTAAAAAGGTAGAAAGGTATTAGGCAAGAAAGTCAAAACAACTTTATTCAGATTTTATTTGGATTTAAAAGTCAAACAACTTTATCCTGGAACTCCTGGAGTTTCTTGAATAGGAGGATGATATGACCAGATCCATGCATTAGGAAGATCAGTTTGACAATTGAGTAGAGGATGAATTGGAGTCAGGAGAGAACTTGAGACTGGAAAACCAACCAAGTCTATTGAAATAGTCTAGGTGAGAAACGATGGGGGCCTCCACCAAGATGGTGGCAGTGTCAGAGGAAAGAGGGGGCCATATAAACGAGAAGATGGAATACAATGGGATCACTGGTGCAGAGAAGGATTGGCCTTAGCAAGAAGGGCCCCCTCTTTATGTGTAGAGGGGTGAAGGAGAAGATAGTTATAGAAAGTATCAGAATAATGTGAGGGGAGAAATAGAGGAGAAAATGTAGCTCTTAAGAAATGGCCTCAGTTTGTTTTTCTTTTTTTTCCCAGTGAAATATGAGTCAAGGTTCTCAGCTGAGAAAGTGAGGGAGAAAGAGCTATGTAAGGTTTGAGAAAGGATAAAAAGTTTGGAAAAGCTCCTGTGGAGAGTAGGATAGTGAACTGATTAGGGAAAGTGTAAAAGGAATCCCTCAATACAATGAAGGCCCAAATGAGTTGATGTACATTAATTTGAAGTGTACCTAATCAAACCAGTTTTCAATGGCATGTGAGAAGGAGCAAAGGGAGTATATGTTGGCAGTAATCCAAGGCTGGGGTTGGCAGGACAAGATCTTCAATAGGATCAGTAGAGAAGAAACTTGAGAGAAGAGAACAGTGTAGAGTTGAACTGGTTCACCAAGGCATCAAGAGAAGAAAGAGAAGAAAGAATAACCAGTGCAGGGGTGATTACCTGGGAAATAACTGAGTGGCATAGGGTTTGGACAAAAGGCAAAGAATAGGTTTAGGGGATGCAAAGCAAAAGGAGGAATGGGATGCCAACAGAATCTCTGGGTATACCTGTGATTGGAGTGAAGGAGCAGGCCATGGGAAATAATTAAATTGAGGAATTGAGAAATTAGGGTGTTGAGGCACTATTAATATGTATGTTGAAGTCCCCTAGTATGAGGGTGGGAATTGGGAAAAGATAAAGATTGAGTCAGGCACTGAACTCACTAGGGAAGTGTTATAGAAGTCTAGACAAGTACCATAATCTTGACTGGGTAATCAATAGGTATTGAATGAACCTCAAAAAATGAAAGGTTACTGAGTTATGGTAGTAGAGGGAAAGCCTAGAAAAGGCAATGGGTAATAAAGATTATTCCAACTCACTCACTAGGTCTAATGAGTTAGGGGGTATGAGTGAAAGTACAATTAGTAGTACAAAGGATAGGTAGGGAAATTATGTCATCAAAAGGGATCCAGATCTCAGTGAATGCATGAAAATGAAGGGAGCAAGAAAGGAAAAGTTTTAAGATAAAAGTAATTTTTCCCCTAGTAAGTAAGCATTGCAAAGAGCATAGTGAAAGGGTTGCATAGATTTAAAGTGAGATATTGGGATGGGGTGGGGAGGATGGCTTGAAGAGGAAAGGAATAAGGGAGTAGTTGGGTGGGAGATGGAGAACAGGATTTGACCAATGCCAAACAGGAGTTTGGACTCACTGGGATGGGGTGAGTATGACAGGGAGGCAGAATGATAATCAATGAGGAAAGAGTTCAAGTTGGTTATCATTGTCCATAGTGGTTTAGCCTTGGCTGGAGCTGTCCCAAGGTATCAGGCAGCTATGTGTGGTTGGAAGGGGAAAGGAGAAGAAATGGAGAGTGACAGGGTAGGCAAGGCTACCCTTACAGAGTTCTAGGTGGCTGGAAAGGGTGCCTATAGTGTATGGAATATGAAGGAATGGCAGCTCAGAGTGACAGACACAAGCAAAATAACTCCTATAGAGTTATGGGAAGCCCTCAAAAGTTTTTTAGTCTTATTAGGAAGGTAATATATAAACCCATGAAAAGATAACTAACCATATAAGGCAGCAAATGGTGAGTTTCAGATGTACAATAAGGGCTGTCAGAAGAGTCGAAAAATCACTTCTATCTGGAGAGCTGAGGAGCTGAGACTTGAATTGAGCCTTGAAGGATGAATGAGATTTTGACAGCAGAAAAGGAGGAGGACAGTCTAGGCAAGAGGAGCAGCTTCTTGGGGGAAATCCATCTAGAGTAAGTTTAAGTGGTGTGAACCAATTTTTCCAGATATAGCTCATCTCCTGATAGGCATCAAGATTCATCATTTGCAGAGCTGAGAGTAAACCTGAAGTAACAGCAATTTTGAGACTAGTCTTATGCTAATCATGAGCCTGCTACATCATAACTTCCAATTCACTCCATGCATCTATCTTGGAGTAGAAGACTTGTTAAGGTCCCATACAACTCTAGATGTGGACCAATGACCCTAAAAGTCTGTGCTCATTAGTTTAGCCTTTACTGGAAGGTATAAGGTAGGAATCACTGAAATGTTTCTAAGGTCCCATATGGGCATTCAGTGGGAAGAAGACTCAGGCCAACATAGAAGAAAATTGGTTGGTAGACTATGGACCCTATTTGCATGCTTCCCCTTTTAAAGAAGGTCCTCATTTGCCAAAGAGAAACAGAATACTTCCTCAGATCACCAGAGCATGTCAGCTTGTTGCAAAACATCAAACTCTCAAGTTTTCAGTGAATTCTAAAACTATGTCAATTACCCCATCCCTAGAATGAAGCCAAAAGCTGCATTATTTTCATGTCATATAAAAACAGTCAAAATTCAGAGCTGGAAAATTGTGTGGGGGCTGATGTTTGGTGGTAGAGCCAGTTATTATGCAGTGACTCACAATAAGTTTCCAGAGCTACCACACCTTAAAGTTAAACTCATTCAAACCAGACAGTAAATTATTAGCTGAGATATTTTTGTAACCATACTTTGGAGAATTTTATCTAATTTTTTTAATAGCAATATGGTCACATTTTAAAAAGACTCATTGAATTCTTTCCAACCCACCTTCTTTTTGTAGAAGTGGTCCTTCAGTGTGTTTAATTTTACAAGCACAATTTAAAAATAACAAAAACAAAAATATCCTCATTCTGTATTTTAAGCCATTTGTCAGCTGACCAGTTTGGTCAACCAACAAACTCCTGGAGCATCAGCTTTATCATGGTAGCTAGTTGAGCTCGTAGTCTAAGCCTGGTTCCCTTACCACAAAGAAGATTCAAAACAAGGCTTTTGTGGTTGACTGGCAGCATCTCCACCAGGTAACCCAAAAGGAAGTCTCCTCAGTGGTGGAGCCCAGCAGCAACTGGTGCTAAATGGAAGCCCTGAATGAAAACCACAAGATTTCTGAGGGAGGCAGACCTGAAGTGCAGCGGGGAAGATACTGGGTGTAACTGTGCCCCAGAACAAGTCAGCTACTGTGCTGTTCCTTATGCTGTTTCCTGTCCTGGTCACCTGGGCTAAAACACCCTTACCACTTCACACAAGCACCCATCCCCTCCCACATAGGGGAATGAAAAGAAGAGCCTGGAGGTGTTGCTTAACAAAAACAGCATGCTTACGTATACCACACGTACACACACACAAAAATCTCTGGAGCCAAGTATTCATAGTCACTAAATCGACTCTGTTTTGTGAAGTTCATTTTTTTTATCCAACTAGAGCCTCAGTTTTCTCACCTGTAAAAAGAGGGTAATGGACTAGATCAATGATCTCCAAACTTTTTGAAAGCATACACCCGGTCAGTAAAAAAATGTTGACCACAATTTCCAAATATGTGTATATTTACTTATTTATAATTATATGTGTGCATGCATGTATGTACTTCAAGATTCAACTTAAATCCCACCTTCTACCAGCTTTTTAGGTCACCGTCCCTATTTCTGTTAGAGCCTTCCCTCTGATAATATTTTCCACTTATATAGTATATATCTTGGATGTACGAATTTTTTGTGCTTTATTTTCTCCATTAGAATATGAACTCCTTGAGAGCAAGAACCATATTTTTTACCTTTCATTGTATCCCCAGCACTTAGCACCATGTTTGGCATATATAGTAAGTGCTTAATAAATGCTTGTTGACTGACTGACTGTAAAAGATTAATTTCATGCACTATAAAATTTACACAAAAATATAAACTAACAAGGATGACATTAAGACAAAATGCTGCTTGGCCTTAGAGTGGATAGGAAAGCATTAGTTTATACAGGGTTACATGGTTAGAACCACATTTTAGGAAAGTCACTTTGTCAGTTGTGTGGAGTCAGGAGAAGCTTAAAGGAGGGAGAGTTCAAGTAGGCTGTTGCAATAGTCTAGGTGAACAGTGCTATGGGCTTGAAATAGAGGAGTGCCAGCCATGAGAGAATATTGTGGACAGATATTGTGGAGAGACAATGAGATTTGGCAACAGACTAGATATCTGAGGTGAAAGGAGTGACATCAAAATTGGAAATCTGGCTGACTGGAATGACATGATACCCTTAACAGTAATAGGAAAATTTGTTTTTAAAAAAAAGTGGTTTTCTTTGGAATGAGGAGGGGAAATAATGTAATGAGATCTGTAATGAGTATCACCACCCATCCAGATCTCCTTATCTTGTGAGATTTACTCTTTCCCACCCAAAACAAAAGGGGAGAATTGACTCTCACTCACTGGTCACTGCCCTTCCAGATGGCCTACCATAGCCATCAAGTTGTCTGGGGACTAGGAGTTGCTACGCTGGAGGCAAGATAGTACCCAATGGTACCTGAGCAGCTCCTACTGCTGTAGCTGCCTGGGTCGTGGCTAGGTTATAACTGCCCTGAAACACCATTGCACAAAGGGTAGAGAGAGTAGAGTGGGAAAGTGCTGGAGGTTTAGGGTGGGTGTGGTTATAATGTAAACAAGTCCCATGGTTGGCTATTGCAGGGAGATTAGATGTCTCTAATAGGTTGATCTTCCACTTTCCTAATTAGTTGATCAAATGCTCCTTGAGGGCCATGTTCCCCTCTTTGTAAATCCCTGGTTTAGATGATTTCTAATTCAAATCCTTGAATTAGGATCCTATGATCCTAGGAACTAAAGACTGGTGACACAATGATGATTTTTTTTTTTGCAGTAGGAACTCACCATCATCAACAATACAGAAATTCACATAGCACATCAAGGTTTGCAAAATGCTTCATAACTTCATTTGATCAGCACCATGTACCAAGCTATGGAGGGGCTGCAACTACAGAGGCAGAGGGATTGCCCACAACAAAAAAAATCACAGAATTTTTGGCATACTGACCCAAAGGTTGACTGGCCTGGAAACTCCCCAAACTCCTCAACTCCCAAAATGGAGGTCCCAAGGGGAACTCACTGATGTCGAGAAGTCAGTTCCTAAAGTGACTGGGAACAACAGCTACTTTCGGACCAAGTATTGTGGCATTTCTTTGGTCACAATTTAAGTTTAAAAAAGAATGAATTGGATAGATGTAATTTAGGATGCATATTTTTTAAATTCATATTCTTTCCAATCCCTGCAAGATAAGTGGACTTTACAAAGTCTCTTTTCTTATACAACATGCTTGCATTGTAATAATATCCTAGAGAGATGTTTCCTCTTCTTTTTTTTTATAACAAAGCAAGCTAATGAAGTAAATAATATGTTGCTGGTGTTTAAAAAGCCATTGCCTGCTGGGGAGGGGCCTTTGATGATGCGGAGGCAAGCTGGAGAGTTTCCTACTGTCAGAAAGCCAAACAAAGCGTGTGAAACAGGGCAAAGCATTGTAATAGGAGACAAGAGAAGGATGTTAACCTACCACAGACAGAGTACTGAGTTTTTTCCTGGTTACGAATACTTAATGTGTACACCTCAGTCATTAAGAATTGGAAGGAGGGGCAGCTAGGTGCTGCAGAAGACAGAGCTCTGGCCTTGAAATCAGGAGGACCTGAGTTCAAATCCAGCCTCAGACACATGACACTAGCTGTGTGACCCTGAGCAAGTCACTTAACCCCAATTGTGTCACTGAAAAGTAAAAAAAAAAAAAAGAATTTGAAGGGAAAGCTGACAAATGACTTAAAATGGCAGTAATCTTTGTGGTCTCAAAAAACAAGAAAATGGATGTCTGTTGGTGAATGATGGAACAACAGTCACATAAATATAATGGAATAATCTGGTGATGTAAAAAATGATGAAAAGAAAGGCCACTGATCAGAGGAAAGTCATCATACACACAAAATATTTATAGTAGATTTTTTTGTGGTAACAAAGAACTAGACACAAAGCAGGACCTCAACAATTGAGTAATGGCTAAACAAATTATGGTAAATAAATTAATGGAATAGTATGTGTTATGAGAAATGATGTGTTATTTCCCCTTATTGAATGTAAGTTCTTGAGGGCAGAAAATGTTGGCATATTTCTCTTTGTATCCCTAGCACTTATCACAATGTCTGACAGACTACTGGTATTTAATAAAAGGTGTTCATTGAAAAAATAAAAAGAAATTTTAAAATTTTTGGAAAAAAAATGCTGAATGCTGAATGTGGAGAAATATGAAAAGATCTATAGGAACTGATGCAAAGCAAAGTAAGCAGAGCCAAGAAAACAAAATATATGACTACAAGAATTTAAAAGGAAAAAATTGTTGAAAAATTATGAGTTACCTCTACATGCTTGCAGCCCCTCCATAGCTTCGTACATGGTGATGATCAAATGAAGTTATGAAGTATTGCAAACCTTGATGCGCTATGTGAATTTCTGTATTGTTGATGATGGTGAGTTCCTATTGCAAGCATGTAGTCACAAGCATGACTCCAAAGAAATCTGAGAAAGCACTCCCACCTCATCCCTATCCAGAGGTGACAGATCCATAAATGTGGCACATTACACGTATTTTATGGCATTATTCAATGCATTGATCAGTTTTGCTGACTTTTTTTTCTTTTTTATCTCTAAAATATTTGTTATATGGAATGACTCCCTGAGAGGTGAAGGTATACTAGGGAAAATTTTGGTGGTGCAAAAAAAATGAGATATTGATAAAAATTATTTGTTTTATAAAAAGGACTATCAATGGCTTATGATGACGATAATAATGTAAACAAAGTAGCTCTAAAGTTTGGATGAACTCAAAATAATGAAAATGACTAATCTGCTCTCAGAAAACAGATTTCCTTTCTCTTAGCAGAGCAGTAGACAGAAGCACAATGTCACATACACCTTCAGACCTAGTCACTGTGTTGGTTGTTTTTTCTTATCTGTTTTTCTCTGTTACAAGGGAAAGTTCCACTGGGAGGGAAACAGATTGTGCTGTAAAAAAAAAAAAGACATCAAGAAAACTTTTTTTTAAAAATACATGACTAAAAGACATAGACAAATGAAAATAAGGTCATCTTCCATAATAGAGGTTTTTATTGAAAGAAATAACCTGTGAGGAAATACATTATGCAATTTACGGGGTTTTCCCCCATGCTCTGACTAAGGGTGGTTGTCATATTCCATAGAAGGTTTTGTTTGTTTGTGTGTGTGTGTGTGTGTGTGTGTGTGTGTGCAATGTTCTTTTCCCAGTTCAAATCTCAAAGGTCTCTGGTAATTGACTGGTTCATTGTGAACTCCTCTGAGACCTGTTACCCCATTCTCCCTTAGGAACTTCTTTTAGCATTGTGAATTCCCTGTGCTTAGCGGAGTCAGGGCCTGGGGATTGAGGCCCTATTAGAATTCCATGTCTGCCCTGTACTCTCAGAGCAGGTAATTGCTTGGTTGCCACTCTAGGGAACACCAGTTGTCCCCCAGGATAAGCTGATCACGTGAAATCCCATCACAATGAATACTGACTCCATTTTCTACACTCAACACAGTTCCCTCAGTTGCCCCTCCCGTCTGAATGAAGGGCTGGAGGGTGGAGGAATAAACTCTTCCCAACACCTCCCTTTGTAGAGGTAACTCACCATTTTCCATCCATAACTCACCTCTGCTTGGTTTCTACTCCATTGAACATCATGTCCCCAGTGGCCTCCCATTCCACCCACCATGCCAACCACCCCATGATGCTCCCACTTTTCAGCTTCCTTTTGTTTGCTATCTTCCTCTATTAGTACAGTACAGACTGTCTTTTTTTTAATCTGTGTCCTCATCACTTAGCACTGTGCCTGGCACATAGTAGGCACTTAATAAATGTGAATTGAGTAGAGTTGACTACCAGGTGTGTGCTAGAATCATTTGTTAAATTTGTTAAATTTTCAGTAGGGGCATTTTCATCTCAGAAACTAGCAAATACTACAAATCAGGACGTGACTTATTTTATTTATTGTTTAGAAGTAAGAAAGTGATGGAGAAAATGTTAATAATGCAATTAAACTTCAAATCAAACTTTTTTTTTGGAGAAATGGTTGTTAAATTTGTTTAGTACATCCCTGACCTGACAACCTTCACTTAATAATAACTAATGGTGACTTTAAAGATTATATAGTGCCTTATGGATAATCTCTCTCTTCAACTCTACAACTGTTTCACCTTAAAGAACACTTTCTATTTCCTTTTGTAGTCAGGCAGTCAATAAATATTTATTTACCTTCTATGTGTCAGGCACTGTGCTAAAGTGCTGGAGATACAAAGAAAAGCAACAACATGGTCCCTGCCCTCAGGAAATTCACATTCTAAAAGGGGAAACAATATGGAAGTGACCATGTGCACATAAAATTCATGTAGTGTAAATGGAATGTAATCTCAGAGGAAAGGAAGGGAGAGGACTAAGAAAGGTTTCCTACAGAAAGTGGGATGTGAGTTGAGTCTTGAAGGAAGCCAGGAGACAAAGGTGAGGAGGGACAGTAATCACCTCCTTTCTCTAGCTCTGTGACTGCAAGTGTCTAATCATTCTACTGTTTTTGTGAGTGTTTTCCTTTTCTAAATTCAATAATATTAAAACCACGTCAACTTCTTTATCAAGACATCATTAGAATGATATTTCCTTTTCTTTTTTTTTTTGCAGAGGAGAGCACAAATGTGATTTTTTGAATTTTAATTAAAGATCACTTCCCCTTCCTAAGTCTCATGTACTCATTCTGATCACATATCTTTTTTCATACTACTACTTAGATTCAGAGCAGCCTTACATTTTATATATAAGTTGATTTAAGCTACCAAAATATTTGCTTTAATTTCCAGTGGTAGGCAGAGGCTGTAAGGTTTCTTATTATACCCTGATTTCCCCCCACCCTACCCCAAGCTTCTAAAAATCCACCTGTTACACAGAATCTTCCAGATATAAAGGACACACACTTTGATTATTTGATTATCTACATGACATTCTCCTGATATGTTTTACGGTCTTGTGCCTGCTAGTGCCTTCAGACTGTCAGTCCTTTAAGACAGGAAGGAAGTGTGGTCTGGTGGATAGAAAATTAGTCTGGAAATTTGGAGACCTGGGCTCTGAATCTGACTCACTGTGTGGCCTTGGGAAAGTACTTATACTCTCTGGGCCAGCTCACATTTGATCATCTTTGTGGATGGGAGGGGGGAAGGAAGGAGAAGGTGGTTAGGGACAAACCAGTGTTTGTTAATGTTAAATGTTAAAAAGAAAATCCTATCGTCTGGGACTTCCCATAGTCAGGTGAGTAGCCAGTTCTATCAGTGACTTGGCAGGGTATGGTATCTACTCTGTCCCAATTTCCAGGTCTATTTCTCTAATCCCAGTTGGATTGAGAGGTCATAGGCTCTGAGGACATTCCAAAACCCATTCCAAGCTAGAAGAACACCCAGTCAGAAGTGCAATTCTTTGAAGGCCTAAAGCTCCAGCTGTACAGGAGGATATAACACCGCTCCAGGATGAGTGGGTGGACACCTATTATGTATGTGGGAGTGTATGTGTTGCCCATGTAGACTAAGTTTGTCCACATGAATCTGTTTAGATGTAGCTCACAGGGAGGTGTTGATAGTTGGAGTGTTCCCCTACCCAGCCTTCTCCAAGAGAGACTTTGATTCCTGCCAGGAGAGGAACAGACCACCACAAGGGTAGCCACTCTGCTCTCCTCAGAGAGGGGGCAAGCCTAGAATTATGTCCATCCACTCTCAGCTCTAAATTGTTAGTCTAGAGAGAAAAATTTAGGTTCAAGTTGCTCCCTTAATCACAATCCCTTTTTAATGGGGAAGGAGGGCTTCACTGTATATCCAAAGGTTTGACTCTTTCCCCACCAAATGCTAGTTTCACAAAAACCATCACACATAGCAAATAGCAAATAAACCTATTTCTCTAAGCTGACACCAAAAACAAATGAAAGCAGTCATACAGATGAGAATAGAACACACAACATAGATAGTGAATGACTTCTCCCTCTGGGATTGAGATTAGATTATTCTAATACAGATTAGAATATACCAGGTAATATAAAGAGTAAACGAGCTCTCCCGCTGAGATTGAGATAGCTCAGCTACTCAACCATAAGAGAGATTTCCCAGATCTTACCCAAGGAGAAATTCCCCAAAGATTCTAATGTGGTAATCTAGCAATAGAATGATTAAGACATCAGTTCCTCCACATATTGGCTTCTCCCCAGTGTCTTTCTCTCCCCTTGGGGTCTCCTCTCTGAAGAGAATCTAAAACCACATGTCTCCTCTCTCAAAATTGAAAGCCAGAATACCACGATCTTGCCTCTACCAAACTCTCACCAACTCTGCCCCTCATGCTGGCATGGAACATCAAATAACAATTCTTGAGGAGAGTCTTATACAAATGAGTGTGAGCCCTCAATTAATTGTGTGTTTAACTTTATACAAATAAGAATGGTATGTTTGTGTTTTGTACTCCCAATGTAGACAAAATAATCAATATAACATTTTTCCAATGCATTGTCTCAGGAGAATTGTCTTCCAGTTAGGGTTTGGAACAAAGGCCTTCTGAAACCCTTTCCAGGTCTAAGATTCTATGATCCATCCAGATGGGGAAAAGAGTCAAAGATCCTTGTTGACCATCACACAGCAAAGCGTGGTCATCCTATAGCAATGAGCAATAATGCATGTCCCAAGCAGGCTAAACTCATAGCCCACTGAACAGAAGCCCTGTAAGGTTCTACTCCTTGGAATGGCGCTGACTGTAGTCACTAGATGTGATTAATACTTACAACTTTTAGACCTCTTATATTGCTGCTGAAAGGGAAAGGCTGGCCAAAAGATAGATACCAGGTATGCATAACTAGGTATGCATAAGATGTTGCATCTTACACATCTTATACATATATGTATATATATATGTATATATATGTGTATATATATATATATACACACACAGAGAGAAAATAAATACAAAACTAATATAAAGCAGTTTAAGGAGGAAGGATACAAGTAGTCTCATCAAGGTACACACATTTGTATGTGTGTTGTCTCCCGGATAGAACGTAAGCTCCTTGAGGGCAAGGATTGTTTCATTGTTGTTGTTTTCTCCCCAGCATCTATCACAGTGCCTGGTATATAATTAGTACTTAACAAATGCTTGATCATTGATTGATTGATCTTAAATTCTCCACAGTTTAAAAAAGTCTCTTTCAGTTGTCGTTTTGGTGATGCTATAGACAAATAGTTAGCTGCTTTCATATACCATTCCGACTTCAGAATGACACAAGAAAATAATAAGAAACATTCACACAATAGACTGATACTAGTTAACTTTAAATCTGGCAGTTTGCTGGCATAGGTTTCTATGTGAAGGCATTTTGAAGTGTCTTATTTTGTTCAAGCTATGATGCTAACACACACTGGCTGTGTGGCTGAGTTCTCAATATTCCAGGCAACTCTTTAAGACTATGAATTTCCTAACCTGGGAATTCCCTATACCAACAAAAATCACAGGCTTAGTGCTTATCTTCTATCTGCCATCCATTTTCATACCAGGTTGACTAATCCTTAACACTCAAGACACCACTGGGCTACCTACCAACACTACCCAGTTAGTGTGGGTCTAGAGAGTTCTCCCTAGACTTCTATCTTGGGGAAGGACGATCCTCCTATGAATAAAAATGCAGTGAAGGAGATATCCATGCTTCTTTTATAAGGACTAGCCCATGAGTCAATCAATCAACAAGTACTAAGTATTGGCAATACAAATATAAAAAATGAAACAAGAAGCTTCCATTTAGTTCCCAGACACATAAAAATCAATAAAACAATCTCTTTGGGAGACAAGGAAAGAAGAAGAGATGAAAAGAAAGACAAAAAAAAAAGAGGGGACTCTTTCCTACTGATTTTTCACACAACAAAAAGTTAAAGAGGTCTTTACAATTTTTTTTTTCCTTTGGTGTCAAGAATTTAAATTTGCTCCCAATGTCCATCAGGCTCATTTCTGCTCTTCTTTACAAACAGGAAAATAAGGGAAAAGAACAAGCACACTTGAAACTTTGGATTTATAAGCAGATGTAGGTAGGGTCTTCATTTATTCATTCCACACTCCCTGTGCACAGATGCAGAACGCTAACAAGTCTGTTACATGAATGTGTTTGATTCCAGATTCCATCGTGAAAGCCATTCCCCACATGACTACTTGGATAAGGTCCAGAGTTGAGTTAAGGTTAACACTGGGCCAAACAGCCACACAACACAGCTAGTGTGAGCCAATAAGAAACTCCCCCCAAAGAATGCAACCTAAGAAACAAATGCAGGCCTCCAGGAAACAATGATCTAATAGAGAGGAGCCCCTCCAAGGTCTCCCTACCAACTGTTCCTGGGCTTCTTGGGTCTGATGACATTGCCAGCTCCCTGCAGGAGGCCTCCAGCTGAAATCACCAAACAAAAAGACCACAGGGAATTGTGCTCAAAATGTACCCTCGTGCTACTATGCCATTGCCAAGGATTGTACCTATTTTATCTCAGTAACAATCATTTGTTTGGATGCCTAGCTTCTGGCTGAGGGCTTCATTGAGCCAGATTTGTGTCTTCCATGAATCAGTATCAGTGTGCCACTGCCTCTCCCCAGACAGAACAGATTCACACATATGAATGGGGATCTCCTCTGGTATCACAGAATTCATAGTCTATAGCTCCCATGATCCACCCTTCAACCAGGTGCCCTGGAAAGAACACTAGAAATGAAATCCAATGACGTTGGTTAGAATTCTATCTCTATCTATGTACAAGTCTCTTTGGGGAAAGTAAAGTCTCTGAAAAAAATCCATTTTTGGAGAAGAAAATTAGTTGGCAGGAAGTATGTATAGCTTTATCCCTTTTTGATGTAGCAACTTATAATATACAAACAATGATCTTGTGAGGCTTTGCAAATGTTGAAGTGATTTTCTAATAACTAGCATTTACATGACACTGTAAGGTTGGCAAAGTGCTTTAGGTATATTATTAAATTTGATCCCCACAACAACCCTGCAATTCTTTGTTGTTGTTCAGTCATTTCAGGAATGTCTGACTCTTTGTAACCCCATTTGTCATTTTCTTAGAAAAGACATTGAATAGTTTGCCATTTCCTTCTCTAGTTCATTTTTCAGATGAGGAAACTGAGGCAAACAGGGTGTAATGACTTGCCCAAGGTCACACAGCTAGTAAGTGTCTGAGGGCAGACTTGAACTCAGGTGTTCCTGACTCCAGGCCTGGTGTTCTATCCATTGTGCCACATTATTATCCAAATTTTACAAATTAAGAAACTGAGGCTAAGAAATGCTAAGCAATTTGCCTAGGGTCACAGAGCTAGTAAGAGCCTAAGACAGGTTTCAAACTCAGTCTTCCTGACTCCAAGTCTAGCATCCTATCCACTTTGCCACCTAAGTGCTTTGTAAACTTTAACATATACCATGCAATCCTGTATAATTACTGAAGAATGAGAAAGGAGAAAGAATGGTTATCTGTGTGACCTTGGGCAAGTCACCAAGGACTGCTTCCTCTAATTCTGATTGAAATGGATGTGGATCCATCCTCCTCCTACTTTCTCCATTTCTCTTCTCTTCTTCTGCCTTTTTTGTTTTGTTAGTTTGTTCAGGAAAAGGAGGGTAGGAGGAATAGGAGACAGGAATCAGTCCTCTCCTCGACAATGGGCAGCAACCTTCTAATTCTGAGGGCACAGAGCAAAAAGAAGAAATTCTGAGGAAGATATTATCTCATGTCAAGTAAATCACAGCACAGCAAATATGAACACAAATAGTAGATCAGTAGTACAATAAGTCACATTGCAGGTTTAAGAATAATTTTTCAACCATTTATATGTAGTACAGTGAGTGGGGGAGGGATGAGAGCGAGGAAGAGGAAGTGAAAGAGGTAAAGGGACAAAGAGAGATAAAGAGAGGGAGAGAAGGGTGGTGCCCAAGACTTGGGCCAGAAATGCACCAACACCACAGGAAACATTCATCAGGAACCCAACAGAGCCTCAAAGTCGGGAAGAGGAGACAGCACACACCTGGCTTTAATAAAGAGCTACTCACTCAAAACACTGGCTTAGTTTTAGAATAGTCTTGAAATGCTGGGGTTTTTAAAACCGAAAAAAGCAATGCGCCTGGCATTTTGCCACTCGACTAGCCTTTGATTGTGTTTTTTTGGAAAAGAAAGATTTTTTTTATGTTCTGCTCATTAAAACCCTGCTTGGGAGGAATTACCTATTATTCAAGAAGCCTGAACAAGTGTGTCTTTTATTTAAGAATAGCAAGGCCCAAAATGTAGGTGGTGACCTATATTGAACATTCAATATTTCTGAATTCCAAATATATTAATTTTTCAGTGGGTTCCCAAATTGGATAAACCTACTCAACTCCTATTTTGTCTCAACCACTTTTGCTAAGCAAAATAATACTCTGACTGGCCAGGATGGAATAGATATAGATTATAGGGAACAGGGCCCATGATAGGTGAAAGAGGAAGTGAGAAAACACCCAAAACAATAAATGAGTTCAAGTCTCCAGGCCCTAAAGAATTATGCCCCAGGTACCCACGCCATCCTGGAAAAGTTGTGGAGAATGAGAAAAATTTTTAAATAGATTTTTATTGAGATAAATTCTCCCCTATATCACTTCCCCCTCCCCCCTCCCCGCCAGTCCTGAGCTATCCACTAGCACAGTGCCTGGCACATTCAATCATATCTGACTCTTTGTAACTCAAGGGGTTTTCTTGGCAAAGACACTGAAGTGGTTTGCCATTTCTTTCTCCAGTGGATTAAGACAAACAGAGGTTAAGTGACTTCCCCAAGGTCACATAGCTAGCACCCATATCATTTTTAAAAAGTTGTGGAGAATGAGAAATTTGACAGAAGAAAAAAGGAAATTGGGGGGAGGATCAGGAGAGTTGGTGGAGAGGGAAAATTCTACAAATGTTAAACCAGTGGGCTGGTTTGTTTTTGCATTACCTCTTATCCATTACCACCCCCGCTCCCCCAAGGAGTTGTCATATAACATCATAAAACAAAGAATTTTTTCTAAAAGCAGAAGAGAAAAAAAAACATTCAGCCAAACCTATCAATGTATCCCCCAAATCCCTTGACATTATGTGCAATGTTCACACTAACCGACTCCCTACAGAGGGGTGAGGAAAGGTATCTTCTCCTATCTCTTCTTTGGGGGCCAACCTTGTTCTTTATATTTTTTGCAACATTTAGCTTTGCTTGTTTTGAGTTTTGTGCTTTCCATTTACATTGTTGCAAACGTTGTAGATATTGTTTTCCTGGTTCTTCTTACTTCACTTTGTATCAGTTCATAGAAGCCTAAACATGTAACTTGTGAACACTTAGAATGGGAAACCATGGTGATTACAGCACACTCCACCCCCTGAATGGCTAAACATGTTATGGTGTAGAAATGTAATGGAATACTATTGTTCTACAAGAAATGATGAGCAGGCGGGTTTCAGAAAAACCTGGAAAGACCTACATGAACTGATGCTGAGTAAAATGAGCAGAACCAGGAGAACATTATACACAGTAACAGTCACACACCGTGCAATGATTGACTTTGACAGACTTGGCTCTTTTCCACAATATAATAGGACAATTGCAATGGAATCATGATGGGAAATGCTATCCACATCCACAGAAAGAACGATGGAGTCTGAATGCAGATCGAAGCATACCATTTTCTTATTTTTTTCTTTTGTTCTGATTCTTCTTTTGCAACATGACTAACATGGAAATATGTTTAATATGATTGTGCATGTATAGCCTATATTAGATTGGATGCCATTTTGGGGAGGGGAGAAGGGAGGAAGGGAGGAAAAAAATTTAAAACTCAAAATCCTGTAAAACTGAATGTTGAAAACCATCTTTGCATGTAATTGGAAAAAATAAAATACTTTTAAGTAGGGAGAAAAAACCACCCCTCCACAGGCTCTTTAAGAACAAATCAACCAATCAATGAAAACTTATTAAGCTTTTGTCAAGGGATACAAAGGCAAAAATAAAACACCCCTGTCCTGCAAGGAGTTTAAGGTTCTAGACTGACAAAATAGCAACATTTACTTTTATATCAAGATTTCTAGACTGACCTATCAGAGAAATGCTCAGGACACCATTTATCTAGATAATTAACAGAGCCCTTCATAAAGTCTTGTGATTAAAAAGTACAGGTTAGATGAGCGCACAGTTAGCAATATTTGATACTTATTATTAAGCTAACATACTGACTGAAAGCGCATTAATTAACTGATTATTGCCAACTTGGAGCGAATTTATAGGAGTTGTGCCAGAAGGCTCTACCTTTCTTTCTGTTTTGCTTATCACTCCTATCATTGACTTGGATTAAGTAAATAAATAAATAAACAAATAAACAAACAAATGGTATCATTCACAAAATGGTAAATGACAAAGTGGTAAATGTCTGGGAGGAGTAGTTAAAACAGAGATGATAGAATGAAAATTTTAAATTATTTCAAAAAGCTATAACAATGAGGAAAATCTAATAAAGAGAAATTTCATTTAGTCATTTAATAGGAAATATTGTGTAGAGATAAAGGACAGGTCTTAGAATTCTGATGTCAGAACAATATAATTTTAGAGCCTGAAGGAACTTCAAAGATCACCTAATCCAACCATTTCATTTTGCAATAGGGGAAACTAAAAGTCAGATAAAAATAATTTGCCTAAAGTCACATGACTAGGAAGTGGCAAAGCTGGTCTAAATGTAAAGTTTGGTGTTTAAAATTTTATATATACACACACACACACACACACATATACACACACACATATATATATACATACAAGCATAGGATAGTACATATGTGTGTATATATAGATAGATATAGATAGATACATACAAGCATAGGATAAATTAGACATGGTGAGGCATCAGTTTATGTGAAAATTATGAAAGGGTTTCTTTTTCCTGAATTCCTCAGTGGGACCATCATTGTCTCGGTCACTCAAGATTGGAATTTTGGAATCATTTTTTGATGTCTTCTTTCTTGCTCC
This sequence comes from Vombatus ursinus, assembly GCF_900497805.2. Taxonomy (NCBI): domain Eukaryota; kingdom Metazoa; phylum Chordata; class Mammalia; order Diprotodontia; family Vombatidae; genus Vombatus; species Vombatus ursinus. Next base: position 29,694,648 of record NW_020954580.1, read on the forward strand.
CCTTAACTCATTCTACAAATCCTACTGGCTCTTCCTTTATAATATCTTTATTATATAGTCTCCCATTCCAATCAGAACCAATTTAATCTAAGCCCTCGTGCCTAGTCTACTTCAAGAGCACACTAACTGATCTCTCTCTCTCTTTCATTAGCCCTATCTTGCACATATTCAACAAGTTAATTTTTGTAAAACACAGTTTTCTTTTCCAGATACTTCAATGGCTCTCCATTATTTTTTTCATCTGAGCACTCAAGAGTCTACACAATCTGACTTTTCTAAACTTTTCTCCTGCTACTCCTCAATATGAACCCTTCACTGAAGTAAAATTGATTTTCTCACCACCCCCAAACACACCGTAAACATCCCTACCTCCATGTTTTAGCTGGCATCGTTCTTCTGACCTGAAATGTCACTCTGCCCTCTTCTCTACCTAGCCAAGCCAAATAAGGATTTGGTAAATGACCACCTCCTTGTCCTCAATGAGTTCAAACTGCCAACCCCAAAAGTACTACCTGCCAAAGAAATGAAATAATATGTTCATTTCTGGATGCCACATTTTAAAAAAGAAAATTGATAAGCTGGAGAAGGAGGGCAACTAGGGAAGTTGAGGAGACTTGGAATTGTTCCCCACAAAGATTAGCTGAACTGATTCCACCTCTGACATGTGCTATCTGTGACCATGGATAAGTCACTACACCTCCTTTGACTTCAGTTATCTCATCTGCAAAATTAGGGGTTGGACTAGACAGCTTTAGACCTATGATCTATGATTTTATGTTTAGCTTAGGAAAGAAGAGATTTAGTTGTGAATGTGATAACTGAACAACTACTACTACCACTACTAACACTACTACTACTACTACTACTACTACTACTACTACTACTACTACTACTACTACTACTACTACTACTACTACTTTCATTTCCCTAGCACATTAAGGTTTGCAGAGCCCTTTACAAATATCATCTCCTTTGCTCCTGATAACAAACCTAGGGGGTAGGTGTTATTATTATTCCCATTCAGATAAGGAAACTGAGACAGACACTGTAATGTCTAGCCCATGGTCATAGAGCTAGAAAATGTATGAGTCTGGATTTGGAGTCCTCCTGACCTCCAGGTTTGATGCTTTACCAATCGGGCCATACGATTCTTTCCAATGTTTCAAAAACTATCATGTGGAAAGGATATAAATTTGTATTAGTCGGCCCCAGAAGCCAGAACTACTAAAGGAGTAACAGATGGAAGATTCAGGAATGCAAATGCCAGCTCAACTAAGAAACATAAAATTAGAGCTGTCCAAAAGTGGAATGGGATGCAACAGGACACAGTGAATTCCCCTTTGCTGGTGGTCTTCAAGAAGAGACCAGATGACTACTGGCCAGGGATTATATAAAATATTCCTGATTAGGAAGTGTATACGGAGAACTCTGGATCCCTTTTTCATGGTTTTTAATCTGGGAACTAGAATCCTCTCACCTGTGGCTCCAAGAAGCTGTAGCATGCCCAGTAGCCACACCCCAGTAAACAAACCATCTCAGCAGATGGGCTAAACCAATTGAGAGTGACTGGTCTCAACAATTTGTTCCAATGGCTATTAAGGCAACTGAAGCAGAGTCCATGGAGTGTTTAAAGCTTGGTTAGACACCAAAGATGGGGGCAGCTAGGTGGTGCAGTGGATAGAGCACCGGCCCTGAAGTCAGGAGGACCTGAGATCAAATCCAACCTCAGACCAAACACTTGACACTTACTAGCTACGTGACCCTGGGCAAGTCACTTAACCCCAATTGCCTAAAAAAAAAAATTAATAATAGACACCAAAGATGCCAAGGTCATCCACTGCATCCCAGACCATCTCCAGTTGTCCTGACTTTTGTCCTGCCACTGGACTTGGATGATTCTGGAAGAGTAAGGCTGACAATTTAGTGCAACTCTGCTTCACTTAAATCTGTTTCATGCCCAAGTCAAGACCTGACCAGTGACATTATTGGTTCTCTTTGAAAACAAAGGACAAACAACAACAGAATCCTTCACCCTTTTCCCACTCCATTACACATACACACACACACATCACATGCACACGCACACACATGTACACATTTCTATACTGGATCTGTCTGATAGCAGATCTCCCTCCAGAGTTTCTTAACTAGACTTCGCTATCTAAGTATAATCAAGCTCTCTATATCATCTTTATAGACCTTACCTAAGCTCACCCACCCTCCCCTCTGCTCCAGAACTCTATGACACATATTTTATGTTATTTTAGTGTCATTTCACAATTTTAATTATTAAATTAAATCCCCTAAGGAATTAAATTCCCTGAAAGTATGCCTTCCTTAATTGGTATTATTTTGGGATCCATAGGAATATATGAAAAGAATTGATTTTTTAAAAATTGTCAATGGCATAGTGCATAGTGCAAAGCATGATAGATTTGGAGTAAGGTTCAAATCCAAATTCAAATTTGACCTTATACATTTACTAGTTATGTGACCTTGGGCAAGTCCCTTAAGTTCTCTTGACATAAGTTTCCTCACCTGGAAAAAATGAATGATTTGAACTAAGTATCATCTAAAGGTTCTTCAGACTCTAAATATATGCTCCTATTAATATTCCTTCCTATATTTAGCAACAATTGTTCTCTAAATGAGTGATTTTGTGGTAAGTTGGCCCTTATACCAGAGAGGAATTTCAAATACAATCTACACACAGAACATAATTATCATACTGAGGTTTTGATTGACATTCTTTATAGACAGCAGAGATTTCAATCAAGTTGGATAGAGATGTGCTTTTGTTCTTTAGATCTGCATTTTGAATCAGCTATATACCAATTAGCTATGAAGATAGCAAAAGGGCCTATGATCACATATAAACTTATCAGAGAAGGAGGTGAAATAGCAGCCCCTATATGGTTCATGGGGATTGCAACATCACCAAGGTGTCTCTTAAGATTGACAGTATGCCATATAAGGTAGCAACAAAGATGACTAGCCAACTTCCCCTTTTTTTATACAGAAAAGATCCTATTTATGATTTACATCAGTAATGTTTCCATTTTCCATTTCCTAGGACTTATACAGCAGTGACCAATAAGATGGATCTAAACACTCAAAGTTTCTTATTTTTTTCCCTCAGGATACAGAACTCTGTTCTTTATAATCCCAAGAACTGGGGTACTATTAAAAAAAAAAACTAAACTCCTCCATCTGTGCCAAGATATGCATTATCTCTGATATCCTAATTTTTGGAAACAGGGAAAGATCTTAACAGGTTGGGGGTGTAAAGAAAAATAACAGAAAGCAATCCATTTCATAGGTAAGCCAGAAAACAATCAGTAGGGATGTCAATCATAAAGTAGGTCTCTTACCCCTAAAAAGCTTAGCTACTACCAGTCTATAAGCATTTATTAAGGACCTACTATGTGCCAGATACACCAAGACTTTGAGACATGTTTTTTAGTGAAAAGACAATAAAGTCTTTGTTTAAACACGTTCCAACTTTCCTTCAATATATTTTCTAGCAAATAATGTCAATTCATTCACAAGGGAAAGAAAAAATTTGCAGCTAATTTTTAAAAGCCAAAATACGAAACGTATCCTAATATACAACATATCACAAACAGGGATAGAATGACTACCAACTAGGCATTATGGAACATGTTATGGTGGTTACAATTCAGTTGGCCCTCACACAGAAGCCTGTATTTTTCTACTTAGGTTTATAAAGATTCTGGCACAATGAGATACTTTTATCTCATGTCTTTGTTCAAAGAAGCATTATTGTAATCATATTCAAGTCAATTCAATAGACATTTATTAATTATGTGCCAAGCACTGAGCTAAGAATTGAGGAAGTCAAGACCAAAATTAAGCATTTCCTGCCCTTAAGGAGCATCTATCCTGTGGTGGGGACAGCACTAAAATATGTACAAAGGGAAACAAATACAAAATAACTTCAAGAAGGAGATAATGCTAATAGCTGGGAAGATGAAAAGGAAGATTTGTATAAGAGATGATCCCTCTCGTGCTCTGTATTGTGATTTAATTTTTCATGCAGCATGTTTGGTCTCCCCAACTAAGTTGTAATCTTCCTGAAAGCAGGGACTATGTATAATACTTTTTTGAGTCTCCTACAGTGACTAGTACACAGGGAACTCAATAAACATTTACATATTAATTAATTAATTAATTCAAAAGATCTCATGTTTCCTGAACTTCTTCAATATGTTGAAAAACTTTCCTCTTGCCTTCATCATAGACAGGTAGATGGTGGGGCAAATGCAATGCTTGGACTCAGAGCCTGGAAAACCTGAATCCAAATCCTCCCTCACACACTACCTTGGTGATCCTGGACAAATCAGTTAATCTCTCTGTGCCTCAGTTTCCTCATCTGTAAAATGGGGGTGGTGATAGGATTTACATCACAAGGTCATTGTGAGAATCAAATGAGATAAATGTCTATAAAATGTTTTGCAAATTCCAACTCCAAATGTGTTATCCTTTCTCTGTTCTGTAACAGATGATGAATCAGGACCATTAGCAAGATCCTAGTCAAAGTGGGGATTCCTTATAGAATTATGCTGTGAGCTTCAAACACTCCTCTCAACAAGCAGTCAATTTGGAGGTGGAGAGAAGAGGGGACAAAGAGTTGGAAAGGCTGAAGTATCATTTAAAGTAGAATAGAATGCAAGTCTTTGAGGGCAAAGTACTGTTTTCCACTTTGTCTTTGTGTAAAGACATGCCTAGAAAAGTGCCTAATGGATGGAACACTGAATCTTGAGTCAGGAAGATGTGAGTTCAAAGCCAGTTGCAGACATTTACTAGCTGTGTGACCCTGGGCAAGTCACTTACGAGTTTTCTCCTGTGTAAAATGGGGATAATAAAAGCACCTACTTCTTAGAGCTGTTGTGATGATCAAATGAGATCATATTTGTAAAGCAGTTAGTGCAATGGATGGCACTTAGTAGACACTTAATAAATTCTTGTTTCTTTTCTTTCTATATAATAGATGTTTACTAAATGCTTGTTAGATTTAATCAGATTGATTTAAGGTTACTTTTGTATGCTTATTTTTGCTAAGATTACTTTATAAGAAGCATCAGCTTCAGTATTCATAGTCGGGCAAAACCAAATATAATGCTATAAAAATTCAGACAGTGAGTTCTTCTGAATTAGAAACCAAGGCCTCTATTTCTAGAGATTTCATTCCATGCTCACTAGACAGTTTCAACACAGAACAGGAGCTATTTCTATCTTTTCCCAGTCTTATAGCTGTTGGAACAAACTACTTAAGTTGAGTTTGCAGTTTCAAGCCTCTTCTTAGTGTACAATTGCCCACATCACAAAAACCACCAGGGTAATTGTCACTAATTACCCTGCTCATTAGGAGCATGGGTAAAGATGCCAATCCTTGAATAGATGGTGGTAACTGACCCCTCTCAAGGTAGTCCCTCAAGATTAGGGCTAAGATCTACAAGGACTTAGTTCTCTTGCTGCTTAAACTATCTTCCTGAATAATGGGTTTCAAATTGCTATCATTGTCCTTTTGCCCTCAACAACTTACACTGAAGTTTCTCACAGAAGAAATGAAACTGGCTATGTAATTTTACTGTTTTAGTTTTATTACTTATAATTTGAAAGAACTGGTCAGGGTTTGAGCTTTGTGGTAAAAAGCATAATGTTGTTCAATGGTGACAATATCCCGACAAGCAGAGTTCCATTCCATGCAATCTACTCTTGAGTATAATGTAACAACATTCTTCAAACACAGACTATTTATTATATAGTCTGTAATCATGGTTCCATTCAAGCTACTTTCCAAGATAACTAGATGCAAAGTAAGCATATTTCTAACTAAAAAACCAAGATGAAACAAAGTACCCCTTTCCATTTCCACTTTCTAAATTACTCACTGTGCTATTTATCATTCAAGTTGTATTAATAATCTTAGTGAGCTGTAACGCACTGCACACTTTGACTTAGAGGGAAGTAGGTGTTGTGTTCTTACCCACATTATGCCCCACCTGCTCCTCCTCTCAGCCATACACTGAGTAGCAGATGCAAAAATTCTTCCATTTTGACTGAAGGTCAGCCACAAGATGAGGGTCTGAGTGACCAAGGAGAAACCACAGGCCAAATGTGGTGGAGGGAGTTTTCCAGTATTTCCCACAGCTTCCCCATCCTCTTTCAGTTCAATGGAGGGACCCACAAATTGCAAAGCTAAGTTCCATGTTTCAATGCTCCATCTTAAACCTAGATGTTCAGCTTTTTTGAAAAAGACAAGTAGGGTTGTATCTCCTTATTGACAATGTTAACTGAAATCTGGGCCATGGTGAGGACGGGGGATAAATCAAGGGACAACCCACATCTCCCATTGGTATACATGCAACATATATGACAAGAGGACTAGAGGAAGGCTTCCAGCATCCTGGATAGACACCCAATGGAGCATTATGGGAGGACATGGACAAGTATCATACAAGCTAAGAGGATATGGATGGGTCATTATCTGAATCACTGGAAGGAGCAGTCACATCACAGATCCATTTTATCGAAGGATCTATGTTTCTATTTATACACTTATTTCCCCTCTCCCTCAGATCCATAAATTTCCTATGATGCTAATGAACCACATTACAACAATAGGTACTGCCATTCTTGTGTTCTTGGAGCTAATTTTTTTAAATGTTTGGCAAATATCCCTATTGTTCATTAGGAACCTAGCTCTGGAAAGCAGATATTTTGCCCTGTGTAAATTACTGCAAAATGATTTAACACCTTTCTTTACAGGCAAATACTGTAGTTCCCCTGCAGCAAGCCCATAGCAAGGCACAGGGGATCCCAAAAGAAGTGTTCAACACCTTTAAAGGTGCCTCCTGAGTTGATATCTAAGCTAATACCAAGGAGTAAGTTGTAATAATATACCCATGAAAGGCAGTATGCATTACTTAAAATTTTAAAAGTCCATCATATGTACTATAGGCTTTACTACTTTTTAATTTAGCTCCAAATGCAATATATCAGTACATTTAAAAAAATAAATAGTTAAAATAGTTCAAAAGAATGAAAAAATGGCACCAAAGCTACAAATTCCTGAACTCAGACCACCATCTTGGGAAAATCAGGTAAACTAAACTTTTTCACGTTTCATAAAATGCATGCTTTTTTTTTTTTTTAAATTCAGCTCACAAAACATAGAAGACAAATTTGCCTTACGCTAATTGGTACTCCAACATGGTAGAAGCTATCTGGAGACACATTTTAGCTCGAGTTAAGTCCATATTTCCTAAGAATTACATTCTCTTCCCCCTCCCACACACAAACACTCTCTTTTTTGCAAAGCAATTCTAAAAACATACACGGAGGATAAAGTGTACATGGACAATTAATTACCAAAATGATTCTGCTATGATTTCTTTATTATCAAAAAAAAATGAATGCATTTGGCATCAAGAAACTCTGAAAGTTCAATGTGGGCTGCCATCTATATTTTGGAATTTGTTTTACTGAAGAAAAAGACACACTCAATCAGGCTTCTTGAGTTCCCTTTCCTCGGAGGCCTTCAAGAAGAGGCTAGACAACTATCTATCGGTGACGTAGAATGAACGTATGCTTCAAGTGTAAGTTGGTCTGGATGGGCTCTGAACTCTCTTCCAACCCTAAGAGTGTATGATTATATTTCAGATCCATCACATTCATCCCTTCATTCCTCTCTCAGTTCTGCTCTTCATTCTTCAGACTTCTCCACTGTGCCCTCAGCAGCCTTCTCACCCTAGAATTTTCTTACACCCCTTTATACCTCTCCTTCAATTAGTGTTTTCTTCTTGGAACTTCCATTTTGAGGAAGTGCCAAGATGAACCACGCCCACTCCTTCACTTTTCTTCTGGTTCCACTCTTGAATTTCCAGACTTCTCCTTTATTCTTCATGCCCTGCTTCCCTGCCTAGAATATAAGCTCCTCACAGGCAGAGACTGTCTTTTTTGCTTGAATTTATATTCCCAGTTCTTAGTATGATGTCTGGCAAATAGTAAGGGCTTAATAAGTGCCTATTTATTTGACTTTATGAGCCCTTGATTCTACAGGAAAACACTCAACATAAAAACCGTAGATCTTCCAAATCTCTATAATAATAAAGACAGCCAGGGGTAGAATTAAACTTCTAGAGTCAATGATTTTAGCATTATCCCTTCTTTGTCTGTAGAGTACAGGTAGCAAATCTTCCTGTGGAATGCTGTCTGTAGCAGTTTAAAAAAAATCTCCCTCCCACTCTCTTTCTTTGCTAAATAATCCCAGAAACCTAAGTAGAGGACAATGTGTTCATTTAGTCAACTCCTAAAAAAGACTAGGCAGCTAGGTGACACAGTGGATAAAGCACCCAGCCTGGAGTCAGAAAGACTCATCTTCCTGAAGTCAAATCTGGCCTCAGACACTTATTAGCTGTGTGACTTTGGGCAACTCACTTAACCCTGTTTACCTCAGTGTCCTCATCTTTAAAATGATCTGGAGAAGAAAATGACAAACCACTCTAGTATCTTTTTCAAGAAAACTCCAAATGGGGTCGTGAAGAGTCTGACACAACTGAAAAAGACTGAATAACTGAACACAAAAGACTAGGCTAAAATTCATTAATCACTTTATTAAAACTTGTCCATTTTTGATATTGGCTACCTTCTTACTGTCTTGAACAAAAACTTTTCAAAAGAATTATTACTGTAATGAGTCTGATGTAAATTGCTTGAATCATTAGAATCAGCTATCTACCCACAGTCAAAGATTCCTGGAATGCTAGGATGGGAAAGAATCTTAGATATCACCTAGTCCAATTCTCTTATTTTACAGACAAGAAAACAGAAGTCCAAAGATGTTGATTTCATTTTTTTAAATTTTCATTTCTCATTTCTTTTTTTCTTATTTCTTGATCTGTTTTTCCCTTCATTTTCCTTTCTTCCTTTCTTCCCCATTCTTCCTTCCTCCTTTTCCCCCCTGTTTTTGAACCACATCTCTGATTTCTTTAACATAGTACACTTCTCAATGTGCAAATTCCTGGTACCACTGCAGCTCAGCATCTGCTCTGAGACTTGTCATCTTAGAGAGTTGTCTGGGGGCATAGACAGGTTACTATGACCCCAGGGTCATAGAGCCAATATGTATCAGAAGCAGGACTTCCCGACTAGGAGGTTTGCTCTCTATCCACTATGCTATGCTCTCTCACAAATAGTTCATATAGAAATTAAAACAGAAGATAACTTGTACTGATACAGACTTCCCTCTCCATCTCAAATTCTCCTCTCTTCTTCTAGAGAGCTACCCCTTATAACAAAGGTGGTTTTACTTTTAAGAAAAAGAGGAAAATAATACTAAAACTGACCATGCAATTCTACATGCATGGAGCCCAACCTCTTCAAAGGAGTGGGAAGGGGAGATGACTTCTCATATCTCTTCTTTGGGGTCAAGTTTAGACTTTGTAAATCAGCAAAATTCACTTTTGATTATTTTTGTAGCTGTTCTTCTCATTGGCATTGTTGTAGCCATTGTGTACATTGTTTTCGTGGTTCTTCTTGATTTTCTTTTCATCAGTTCATGTAAGTTCTTCTATGGATCTCAGTATTCATTATGCTCATCATTTCTCATAGCACAGAAAAACTGCATTACATGCATGTACCACAATTTACTGAACTATATTCGATCAATTGACATTGACTTTCTTTCCAGTTCTTTACTACCACAAAAAGTGCTACTATGAATATTTTGGAAAATATAGAGCTTTTCTTTTTATCAATGACCTCCTTAGTAATGAAATCTCTAGGTCAATAGGTATGGACATTTTAGCCAGTTTGTTTGCATAATCCTAAATTGTTTTCCATAATGCATGTACTAATTTATAGCTCCACAAATAATGAGTTCATGTGCCTATCTTTCCACAACACTTTCAACATTGACTGTTCTGACTTTGTTATCTCTGGAAATCTGCTGGGTGTGAGGTGAAACCTTAGCAATGTCTTGATTTTTATTTCTCTTACTGTTTGGGACTTCTTACATATGGTTATTAATAGTTTGTAATTCATCTTTTAAGAACTCTCCATTGGGGAATAGCCTTTGGCCTTAAATATTTCCATTAATTATCTATATATCTGGGATATCAAATCCTTTTCAAAGATATTTGAAAAAATATTTTTCCTCAGTCTACCACTTCCATCTTATCATAGAATGGTTCATTTTGTTCCTTCAGAAGCTTTTCAACTTCATGTGATAAAAAAGTGTTTATTTTATTTTTTATAATTGCCTCTACCTCTTTTTTCTTTAAGAATCCATCCTTTACCCTTTTATTTTTGTCCAGTCAGGTCTGACTCTTCATGACCCCATTTGGGATTTCTTGGCAAAGAGACTGGAGTGGTTTGCATTTCCTTCTCCAGCTCATTTTACAGATGAGGAAACTGAGGCAAACAGGGTTAAAGTGACTTGCCCAGGGTCACACAGCTAGTTAAGTGTCTGAGGTCAGATTTGAACCCAGGGAGAAGAGTCTTCTTGACTCCAGACCCAGCACACCACCTAGATCCTCCCCACTCCCATCCCCAGTAACATTTCAAATGAAACCTTGGAACCTTGGGGCTGAGCAATTTTACAAATTCAAAGTCTCAGAGTCAGTGGTAAGGAATGAATTAAGACTAAAATCAGCCTAGAGATTAGTTTCACTCCACTCCCAGTAGAATGAACTCACTCCTCAAAGACAGGAGTGACATAATGATGGACATTATTTTTTTTTCCAATTTACAGATGAGGGTGCTGAAGTTTAGAAAAGTTATGTCACTTGGTAAAGAGAGCACTTCATCCTTGCTATGTGCATAGATCTTCATGCAATGAGAGACATCCTATAGTACAGTGAAGTCAGGGAATCTCAAAGTAAAGTTCAGCTCTGCTACTTACTACCTGTGTGACCTTGCCACAAGTCACTTGACTTCCTTTGGCTTCAATTTCTTCATCTGTAAAATAAAGAAGTTGGAGGGGCACTAGATGGTTTCTAAGGGCTCTACAACTTATGAACCTTTAGACCTCTGATCTTCCTTCTTTAAATTCACTGATTGTAAATCTTCAAGTCAGAACTGAAACCTAAGTTTCTCCTGACTTAAGGTTTGACATGACCTACTAAACCTCACTGCCTTTATTTTAAACAGAAATTTTGAAGAACAGAGGAAAGAAATTGAGAAAGCACATCACCCTGTTTTGTGATCACTGACAGATTCTCATTAATGAACATTTTGCTTATGTAATTCAATTTGGTACAAATCACTTCAAAACGATTTCGAACTTCAAACATAGTTAAAAGCGACCAATCATCAAACTGCATTTAAATCAGACTGGAGAAATGTCTGACCAAGCTCTAAGCGCCCCACAGCATCTGCTTCAACCACCTTCATCACAAGGAAATAAATTGTTCTCATCTGCCCATGCCACTGTGGGAAGTCTTCACCCCCTCCCCAAATGTGTTGTTCCTAGAGGTAGCTAGGTGGTACAGTGCCAGATCTGGAGTCAAAAAGAATTCAAATCCACCCTCAGACACTTACTAATTGTGTAGCCCTGGGCTAGTTACTTAAACTGCCTGCCTCAGTTTCCTCAACTGCAAAATAGAGATCACAATAGCACCTATGTTCCAGGGTTGTATCAAATTAGATCATATCTGTAATGCACATCATGCAGTACGTGGCATATATGTCATATATGTATGTAGATACTTTATAAATTATTCCACCCCTTCCTTCCCCCTTCTTCCTGACCTCTTTATTTCTGTCATTGGCACCACTATTCATCTAGTCTCATTGTCTTATAAATTCAGTTATCTTTGACTCTCCCTTTTCATGCCCCACACCCAATAAATTGCCAAATCCTATCAATTACTCCTCTAAATTATCTCAAATTAACCCCTTCATTGCTACCAACTGCCTCAGCCTTCACTGCCTCTCACCTGGATTATTAGAATAACCTCCCAATGAATCTCCCTGTCTTTACTCACTTAGTCAAAAAACATTTATTAAGCACTATGTGTCAGACACTTCACTAAGTACTAGGGACTAGGGACTAGGGACTAGACCAAGAAAAGCAAAATGAGTTCCTGCTGTCAAGGCACACGCATTTCATCCTGGAGGCAAGACCAGTTGGACTGGAGTTTACTGAGTGGGGTTATAGAGGTGTGGGACGTGTCAGATATGTGCTTTAGGAAGGTCACTTTGGTAGCTAAGTGGAGAATGGGTGGGATGGGGGAAAGATTTGGGGCAGAAAGACCAACCAGAAGATCACTACAAAATTTTCTAGGTGTGAGATAATGAGGGCCTGCACCAGGGTAGTGGCAGTGCAGAGGACAGAAGGGGACGTACACAAGAGATGCTGTGAAGGTAGAATCTACGAGAATCTACAAGTTCAGGTTGGATTTGGGTGAATGAAGAAGTGAGGTACTGAGGAGTCAAGCATGAGACCTAGGTTGGGTGACAGGGAGAATGGTGGTACCCTTTTAGAGAAAAGACAGCGAGTTCCGTTTCCGACATATTGAGTTTAAGATGTCTAGGGGACATCCAGTTTGAGAAGCACGACAGACAATTGGAGAAGTGAGACTGGAGTTCAGGAGGGAGGTCCTTTCAGTCCCTCCTTTCTCCAATCCACCCTTCTCACTGATGCCAAAGTAATCTTTCTAATGTATGTATGTCACTATGCTACTGCACAATCCAAAAACCTCCAATGACTCTCCATTCTCTACTGAATTAAATGAAAATTCGTTGGCTCATGGATTTGCGAGGGAATATTATAAAATATTTAAAGGGAAAATAAATGCTTATATTTAAAAATTTATACTTAATAATTAAGAAAGAAAGCATTCTTCCAGATTCCTTTGATGAAGAAAATATGGTCCTAATATCCAGAAAAGAGAGGGATAAAACAGAGAATGAGAACGAGAGAAATTTAACTAATAAATATTAATGCTAAAATATTAAATATAATTTTAGCAAAGAGACTACTATTTTTAAGCCAAGAAAATTTTCACTATGGTCAGCTTGGATTTATACCAAATGTTCTAGTCTGGGCCTGACCCAGATCCAAACTCTGATAGTTGAGGTTCTATGTAGAAACAAAATGAGAAGGTCATAGGGTCATTCTACAGTCAACAAAAGGAGCTTTGTTTAGCCATAACAGAAGAAGGATCTTCAATAAGAATAAGCATTGAGAACACCTCGCATTGTTTCAGCTGTGCTTAGCTCACTGTTTTCCACCAACCAAGCATCAAAGAACTCCTGGAGCTCAGGAGTTGAGACTAAAGTCTCAGGTTACAGACATTACAGTCCCCTGGGCCAACAACTCTTAAAGATGGTCTCAATACATTTAAAGGAAAAGCTAGCCTAATTTGCATGAGGGAGGAGTTAGGATTTTTGCTCCTACCATACAAAGGCTGTAAAGAAGGTTGAAGATTAGCAAAATAAATTGCATAATTAATTACATAAATCAAAAAGTATGTGATTATATTAGTAGATAAAGAACAGCATTCATTATGTTAAAAAATAATCATGGAAACATCCTTCTTTAACATATAACATATAAATTCAAGTATCTAAAACCATTAGTTATCATTATTTACCATGAAAACTTTGGATGAAATATAAGAATGGGGGTAATGTAAGGATGTTTTCTTTCCCCATTATTATTTGACATAGTAACAGAAAAGCTAGGTATAAGTGAGAGAAGAGAGGGTAAGTAAAGTTATAAATATCAAGAAAGAGGGCATAAAATTATCCCTATTTGTAGATGAAGCGATGTTTTACTTAAAACAGCAGAGAAGTGCTGAAGAAACTAATTGATATAAGTAATAGGTTCAGTAAGATTTTAGAGCACAAAATAAAAACACAAAAACCATCATCATTTCTACATATTACTAACAAAAACCAGGATGAAGGACTCAATTCCATTCAAAATAAATACAAAATACATACAATATGTAATAATTAATCTACCAAGACAAAGCAGAATATAAGTAAACACATTTAGAGAATTGTCTCTACAGAAATAAAGAAATCCTTAAATAATTGGAAAGACATTCAGTGATCACAGTTAAGATATGCTGATATAGTTTTTAAATGATGGTACTACTTAAATTAACCTACAGATTTCATGGTCTACCAAGGGTTTGATTTGTAGAACTAGACAAAATAATAACGAAATTCATTTTGAGGAGTTAAAGGTCTATAATCTCATGGGAAATAATGAAGAAAAATAGCAATAGTAGGGACTTTAGCATTACAATATCTCAAACTATATTATAAGGCAATAATTGTGAAAACTATTGGGACCTTATAAAAAACAGAAAAAGTGAAATAGTCTAGATAGAAAAGACCCATAAATAAATGAGCACAGCGGCTGAGTATTTCACGGATCCCTAAATGCAAAATATTAGGCAAAGACTACCTATTTGACAAGAATTGTGAGGAAAACTGGAAAACGGCTTGTTATAATGGAGGATCAGACTAGCATTTTATTCTATTTGTTTAAAATAAGCTATAAATGGATAAGCAATCCAAATACAGAAGGTTACTTCCTTTAAAAAACATTAAAAGAAATTGGAAAGAGATAACTTTTAAACCTGTGTTTAGGGGAAATTTTACAATAAAAGATGAGATAGAGGAGATCTTTACAGAATAGACAACTTTTACTTGCTAAAATTAATTTTTTGCACAAAATTAAAGTGTGAGAAATGCTGAATTATTAGGTTCCCACATAGGCTGCAAAAAAAAAAACAAAACAAAAACAAAAAAAAAACAGGAAAGGTGCTGAATGGCTAACTGTTTCTACATAACGTACAAAACAGAATGCCAGAATAAGGGGGTAGTGACATTCCTCGGGCCAATTAAATTAGGTTAACTTGACAGCAGGGTTCCTGGTTTTGCAGCCCAAGGCCCAAACCAGTCCAAGTCGGTTGCGGGGGTCAATGTCCAGGCACAAGAATCTGCTACTACTCAGGCTCAGTGAACCTGATGCATATCCACTAAAAAATCAGGATTGTATTTCCACCAATTGTAACCCGGATTGTGATTTCTCTAATTAGGATATTGAATTGCGGACATAACCAATTGTGAAACTTTTGATCATGACTCGGACCAATCTGAGTCTTGGAGGGAGGGGTAAGGGAACCAGACTAATAGTATAAAGCTTGCTCTTGCTTCTGTGCTCAGCGTGCTTCCTTCTTGGGAGGGAGTGCACCCGATTCTCACGAGAATTGAATAAAGCAATTTCTTCCTTCACTCTAAAAGAGCTGTATCCTGTTATTTCGATTCTTGGCTGGCTTGCAACTGGGGAAGCAGTGGGCAGGGGCAGCTTGTTCCCCAAACCCGCTAGTCCTAGAGCTCATTGATAACAAAAGCAATTAAAATAAGAATAGGAACTATCAAGTGGAGAAGAGCCTATGCATCAAACCTCTCTGATAAAAGTCTGTCATTCAAGATCTATAGGGGATTGGCAAAAATATACGACTGAGTCATTTCCCAATAGGTAAGTGGTCAAAAATGTGAAATTAAGAAATGAAAACTACTGGCATCCATATGGGAAAAAAAAGTCTAAATTACTACTAATAAGAGAAATGCAAATTTAAGCAACTCTGGATTCTCACTTTATATCTACCAACTTGATAAAAAAATGATAAAAAGATGGAAATGGTTATTGTTGAAAGAGTTATATAAAAATAGGCATACTGATGTATTGCTGGTGTAGTTATGAATCACTCCAACTACTTCTGAGAAACAACGTGGAGTTGCATTGTGTGTAAAAAGACACTAAATTGTTAACATCCTGGACCCAATATTCCCACTACTGACCACATAGAAAAATCATAGAATTTGCAAAGTGAAGGCACCTCATCATACATTTAGTCCAACTCCATCATAAAATATGTAAGAAGTGGTTATTCAAGTTTGTGCATGAAGACAAGGAAACAGAACCCACCACCTCTCCAAGTAGCTCATTCCACTTTTGGACAGGTCAGATTCTTAGGAAGTTTTTCCTGTTATCAAATTTAAACTCTCCTCTGCACATTCCATTCATTGTTCCTGGTTCTGGCCTCTAGAGCCAAACAGATAGGGTAACCCTTTAAGGATACTGTACCATAAATGACCTCAAGGAGATCAAAAGATGTCACGTCAAGAAGGCTGCCTGAAAAGGAGGCATGTTGTCCAACTTCCCCATACTTTCTTTGGGAAAACTCTAAGTTCATACCAGACGAAATAATGATCAAGAAATCCAATAAGAAACTACAGCAAAGTACATCCTCTATTACAGAGCTATACAAAAATTGAGCATGAAACCCACAGGCAGTAGGACAGGAGGTCAATATAGCAAAGTGAAAGTTAGCACTCGCAGAAACCAAATGCTTAAGACCTGTAAGATTCTATGCCCAGAGAGAGCAAGAGCAGAGGAAGACTGCCCTGAGAAAACCTCATGCTAGTGATATTGGAAACCTGTGGGAATGTCAGTAGGCAACAACCTGTGTAGTGCTGACCAGTTAGGTGCCATGGTGCTCACACTGAGACAACTGGGCCCAGAGACTCTGAGGTCCATAGTAGTCTGTCCTAAAAACTGAGAGAAAGGCCCTAAAGATCCAGAGGAACTTTAATCTGGGAAGGTAGAAATCAGCTTAGGAACCCAGGGCACCCAGGACTAGATCAAGGAGCCCGACCATACTATGCAAAATCACAGAAGGGGCTGAGCCTGGTCACATTGCTGCCAACCTCAATCTTCTCACCTACCAAAACAAGAATTCCCAACTCTGCTTTTGCAATGGTCCAGAAGCTGCTATTTATTTCAAGAAATGTCATCAAGTTCTTAAAACAGTATTCATTGTTATTCACTTACATTTTACTCACATTCAATTACATTTTATTTACTTACATGGAAAATATAAGTACATATAGCATAAGGGAGGTGATTTAGTGGTGGGAAGTGGAGAATTAACTGTTAAGGGCTTTCCTCTTCAGAAAACTAAAAACTTTTGTCCTATGGATTCACATTAGATAGACTTTGAATTCACAAGAGATTACTTTAATCCAGAGCCTAGGAGTTGTTCCTTTGGAGTCAAGGACCAAAGGGTTCAAGTTAATTAAGCAAATGTGGTTCAAGTTAATTAAGATGACTATTAAATGGGGGAAAAATTTAAACCAGTTATGGATAAAGTTATCAATTCAACTCTTTGAAAACTGAATCTGCTAAAGGAAAACTAGGTAGATTAAATACATGTAAAATTACATTGTTCTCCTTCTCTGAATTCCAGGATTTATTATCTGTACCATCCTTCAGCATTTGGGATATGATGCCTTTTATTGGTGGATATATTATCACTGGTAGTATGTCTTCTTTATACAACTCAAGGGTAACTGCTTTATTTTTTGTTTAATCCCCCACATTCCACGCACAGAGTAAGTACTCAATACATAAGTGTTAATAATATGCAAAAAGGGGCAACTTGATGGCACACTGAATAAAATGCTAGGTATGGAGTCAGGAAGACTCATCATTCTGAGTCCAAATCTGGTCTCAAACACTTACTAGCTGTGTGACTCTGGGAAAGTCACTTAACCCTGTTTGCCTCAGTTTCCTCATCTATAAAATGAGCTAGAGAAGGAAATGGCAAATCACTCCACTATTTTTGCCAAGAAAACCCCAAATGGGGTCACAAAGGGTTGGGCATGACTGAAAAATGACTGAACAACAACAATATTAAAAAACTGAATTTGTAAAACAGGTAAATAGAGGGATGATTATTTTACAAAATAATTAGTTGTTCACTTGTGATATGTAGAAAAGCTCTCATGTTAATTGATCCAAGATGTTCTGGAAAACAATATGAAATTGTGCAAGAAAAATCACAGAACTGTTCATATTCTTTGACTCAGTGGTCTAACCATGGGGCATGTACTCAAGGGAGTAAAGGAAGAACGAAAGGTCAAATATATACCAAAGTATTCATAGCAACATTTCTGTTGTAACAATAAAAGAGCAAAAATAATAGTGGCAAACAATTGTGAAATAACTAAACAAATTGTGACGAATGAATGCAAGGAAATACTTTGATGTCATAAGAAATTATCAATATGAGGAATTTGGGGAATCAAGGAAAGATTTCTATGAACTGATACAAAGAGAAGAAAAGCCAACCAGGAAAATAATATACCCAATGACTGCAATAATGTCAATAAAAACAACACTAAAAGACAACTGAACTCTGATTAACTCCACTAAACTACCTTTGCCCTAGAGAACAGATCATGAAAAACACTTCCCTCCTCTCAGCAGAAAGGGGAGGGTAACTGTGGATAAAGAATGTTGTACACTCTGTCAAAAGAGGCTGTTCTATGAGTCACTTTTGTTTAACCGTTTTGCTTTGCAAGGGACTCTTAATTGATTTCCATGCCTCTTGTCTTTGGTACTCTTCACTGCATCATCCACAAAATTGCCAAATTAATATTTTTAAGTTGCAGGTCTATACATATGACCCCAAAATCTTCAGTAGCTTCCTCTTGTCTCTAAGATAAAATGCCAACTCATTGGTTTAGCTTTGAAAGCCCCTCATAAGAAATCTCCAAGCTATCTTTCTTGACTGATTACACAGTACCCTTTTTCACATACCCTACATTCTAGCAAAATAGTCTTTCCAGGACTTTGACATTCTATCTCACCTCTATGTGCTTTTGCATGAGCTGTCTCCTGTGCCTGGAATGTTGTCCTTAAATCTGCTTCTTAGAATCCCTAGCTCCATTAAAAGTTCAAATGAAATGCTATCTCCAACATGGGGCCTTTTCTCATCCCCATAGATTTTAGCAGCTTCCCCTACCCACCTAAATTGTTTTACATTCATTTAATGCATATTTTATATTAATTATCCATATGCATATTGTATTCCCTCTCCCAAGAAGGTCATAAGCTTCTTGAGAAAAATTGTTGATTTTGTCCGTGGTCTTTTTGTGTATTTCCAGTACCTACTGTATTGTAGACACTTAGTGAATATGTGCGGAATTTAATTGAATTGGATTTCTTACAAGAGAGGGTTTAATGGCAGGGGAGGTGCTGTATAATGACCAAAAGGCCATTAAAACTTGGAGGAAATAATAAAGGTAAAATGGACCCTCTGAGCATGTGATCATCAGCCATGTGACAAAGGTGCTGAGAATCTAAAGCAACAGGATCAGAAACAATTCTACAAATGGTCTTAATGTATCTCTAAACTGGTGGTGTGGTGCAATGGATAGAGCACCTGACCCAAAGTCAGGAAGACTCATCTTCCTAAATTTAAATCCGGCCTCAGATACGTACCAGCACTGTGTCCCTGGGCAAGTTACTTAACCCTGTTTGCCTCAATTTCCTCATCTGTAAAATGAGCTAGAGAAAGAAATGGCAAACCACTCTAGAATCCTTGCCATGAAAATCCAAATGGGGTCATGGAGTCAGATACTACTGAAACAACTGAACAACAACAACAAACCAGTAATGTAAAGGGAAAATAATGGTAGGTTTATATAATTTTAGTTTTCATAAAATATTTCAGGAATGCTTCTATTGCATAAAGCAAAGTGTAGACAGTAAAATGAATAGCATTGTCTATTGCCAGAGCCCTCTATCACAACAATCAATCAACAACTATTTATTAAGCACCAATTATCTTTCAGGCACCTTGCTAGGCCCTGGGGATACAAGGAGAAAGAGTGAAAGAATCCTTACACACTAACAGGTGAGTCTGTGTGCAGACTTCTTGAGATACAGCAGACAAAGTTCAATCTAAGATTTTTTGTGCAATCTGGAATTGAACAAGAGAGAACATGATTTGGACTTTATGGCCCAAATAAATATCTCTTTTGCCATTTCCAACAGTCCACCCATCCCAGAGAGGCTCTAGGATATGGTAGAAAGAATGCTATGTTGTGATTCAGAAGATGCGCTAGCTCTGCCGCTAATGCTACTATTAACTAGCTGTGTGACCGTGAGCAAATCACTTCACTTCTTAGGCCTCAGTTTCCTCAATTGAAGAATGAGGAGCTGAAAATGGAAGATCCCTTTCATAGCAATCTTAATAACTGAAAGCTACACTAAGATCTTTGTATATAAATAAGAATTTTGTGAAGTAGGGTTTAAAAAAAAAAAGGAACAAAGACCTAAAGTGCTATAAGAATTTTTGAATCTAAAGGATCATTTAAAATTAGGTCTCAGTACTCAAAAGAAGGAAAGGATTTCAACAGACCAAGAGGAGAAGAGAAAGTGATCGAGTTATGGGGTCAGCTTGTAGGAAGGCACTGAGATGGCAGAGTGAAGAAAAAGGAGACACAACTAGGAAATGAGAAACAACTCCATGAAACACAGAGTGTATTTATAAATTAAGGGTGAAATAAAGCTGGAAAAGGAGTTTGGAACCACACTGTGGAGAGCCTTCAATGCCGTAAAGAGGTTTGTTTGTTTTTAAAATATATTTCATGTACGATAGGGAGCCACTGAAATGGCCGTATCATGCTCCTGCCTGTTTGATCATCACAACCCAGTGAGTAGATAGTACAGGATTTATTATCCATATTTTAAGGATGAGGAAACTGAAGATCAGAGTTTATGTGGATTGCCCAGGGACACATAGGTGGTTAGTAACAGAGCCAGGCCTCAAACTCATGTCTTCTGACTCCAAATCCAGTACTCTTGCCACACTACAACAGACTGCCTCCATGACATACTTTGTGTCCTCCAAAGCATAGTGTTGGAGAGAGAAGATGAAAACTACTATTAACACTACCACTACTACCACCACCACCTACCACCATCACTACTACTACTATTACTACCTGCATCTACTACTACTGTCACTATTACTATAACTACTATTTTTACTAGTACTACCACTATTACTACTACCACTACTACCATAACTACATCTACTACTATTGCTACTACTACTACTACTGTCACTACTACAACTACGATTTTTACTAGTACTACCACTACTACTACTACTATTACTACTATTATCACCACCACCACAACCACCACCACCACTACTACTACTACCACTACTATCACTACC
Organism: Vombatus ursinus; assembly: GCF_900497805.2. Classification (NCBI taxonomy): domain Eukaryota; kingdom Metazoa; phylum Chordata; class Mammalia; order Diprotodontia; family Vombatidae; genus Vombatus; species Vombatus ursinus. The sequence continues at coordinate 29,715,731 of NW_020954580.1, forward strand.
AGTACCACTACTACCACTACTACTGCTACCACTGTTATTACTACTACTACTACCACCACTACTACTGATGATGATGATGATAATGATGATGATGAAATTTAACCCTAAGTCTTGATGTTCAGCTTTGTCTTACCTCTTCGTATCTTTGTCCTACAAGTTATGAAATGGGAAGATGCATGCTATCAACTGATATCAGTCATTGTGGGGAAACTTAATGAGTTATGTCTTGTAAAACTTTGAGATCATTCAGAGCAGCCCAAAGTTTATCAGCAGAAACTGTAAAGTGATGTGTTTATCATCCCTTGATGGAAAGGCACTGATTATAGTGCACTATTTCCCATACCACTGAAAGCACAGTTGTTTTTTTTAGAAATTGGATATTGTAACTGTGATCAGGAGCCAGCATTGCATTTTTTTAAGGAAACCTTACAAATCTTCTCACCTTCTAAGAAGCATAAAAGCATTTCCTAACCTCCCTCTTCTAAATTGCTTTTGGAGAACTAGAATGTTCTGAAAATAGAAGTGATGGTTCTTATTTTAATGGGCTCTAGAGCAGCAATCAAACAGAAGGGCATATTATGAGGTTAACTAACTGAAATAACCCCTACCTCAAAAATGATCAAAATGTACTAAGTCCCATCTCATAAAAACTTCTTGCCAAAAACTACCATCAGATGACCTGGACTTCTTGAGCTATAGTAGACAAGGTTCAATCAAAGATTTCTTGTGCAATTTGAAACCATAAAAAAAGGAAACATGATTTGAACTTTATAGCCTAAATATCTCTTCCACCACTTCTAAATATCCACTCAATCCAGAGAGATTGTAGGATATAATGGAAAGAATGCTACATTGTGAGTCAGAGGATGGAGGTTCTCACTCCAGTCCTTCCACTAATGCTACTATTAACTAACTGTGTGACCTCGGATGAGTTATTTCAATGGGTCTCAGTTTCCTCGATTGTAAAATGAAAGAAAGAGGCTTAATGAACTCTTAAAGTTCTTTCCAGTTCTAAAACTTTGGCCTGAAAGTGGGAGATCACAGCAATGGTCATATTGCCCCCAAAGTTTGTGGCTTCCTACAACTGGTAAACCCAGAATATGAGAATTAGAAGAGCTCTCAGAGGTCATTTGGTAGAAACCCATATCTTTAGAGAAGTGCTCCAGGGCAGCTAGGTGGTGCAGTGGATAGAGCACCAGCCCTGGATTCAGGAGGACCTGAGTTCAAATCTGGCCTCAGACACATAACACTTACTAGCTGTGTGACCATGGGCAAGTCACTTAACCCCATTGCCTAGCCAAAAAAAAATTTTAAATTTAAAAAAAGAGAAGTGCTCAGCACAGTGCCTGGCACATAGTAGGTGGATAATAAATAGTTGTTTCCTTCTTCCCTGATTAAGAATCCCTCCCACAATATATTTGACAAGAAGTACCCTGCTAGGATCTCTGGAGTCTAGGGCAAATACAATTAAGGAAATAATGTAAGAGAGGAGAACCTCAGAGGAATAATCTGACTTAATTAGTGGAAGCCATACTAAGAGAAGAGGTGACCCCCACACCATGATATGGCTGCTGCTGCTAACTAACATTTGTATTGCAATTTAGGATTTGCAAGGCATTTTCCATGTTATCTCATTTGATCTTTACAACAACCCTGTGAAACATAGGCTGTTATCATCCTCATTTTATAGATGAGGCAACTGAGGCTGACAGAGGGTAAGTGATTTACTCAAGGTCACACAGCTAAGTAAGTGTCTGAGGTACGATTTGAACTCAGGTCTGCAGGACTCCCAGTCCAATATTCTATCCACTGTGTCATATAGCTGATTGCTAATGGTGATCAATCAATTAACAAGCATTTATGGAGCATCTACTACGTCCCAGACACAGTACTTGGAACTAGGACACAAAGTCATTCTAATTGATGAGCTTGCATTTCACCATTCTGAGCCAGCTTTCCAATCCAATTCAATCCAATAAACATTTATTAGGTGCCTACTATGTACCAAAGGGTCAGTGGGGTATTCAAGGAGGACTAGCATCTCTGGTGTGAAGGCTTGCCAAGTCCTTTTTAGGGCTGTTCATCCTCATCTGGTTTCAACCATCACCCAATTCACCTGGGGCTCCAAGAAGCTATGGCATGTCTAGTAGCCACACCCTGGCAGACTAAACCAAGTTGAGAGAAACCAATAGGCCTCAACACCATGGTGTTAGGAGGATGTCAAACCCCACACATGTGAAGATTCTGCCCAGCACAATGGGCAGATAAGAACAGCAGGTGCTATGGAGAGCTTAGAGCTTGGTCAGACATCAAAAACTGTCAAGGTCATCCACTGCATCCTAGGCCATCACCAGTTGTCTTGAATTTTGTCCTGTCACTGGATTTCAATGACTTTGGAAAAAAGAGTGAGGCTGACAACTTTGTACAACTAATGCTGCTTCATTTAAATCCAATTCACTTTCAAGTCATCCATCATCCACTATTTTACCCCAACATCATAATGTCATTGGCTCTCTTCAAAAATAAAGGATGAAGAATAACAAGTTTGGGCCAAGCACTGTGCTAAATACTGGGGGCAATTTTTTTTTAAAAGATAGTTCCTGCCCTCAAGGACCTTATAATCTAAAGGAAGTGACAACATGAAAGCAGGGGGCATTGGGCCTAAGAGAGACATCAATGTGATGAGACTAGAAGTATGATGAGCTGAAACTGGGTGGGCATGGGGAGGGGGGCGGGCGCATCTTGTTCCATGAAATTGAAACCAGAGCAGCCAAAGTAAAGTGTGCTGAGAATTCAGTTTCTTCCATCTATAAAGGAAGGCATTGGGAGGAGTTTGACATTCTGCCCTCCAGTCCTCCAATCAGAGGGGAGAAGAGTCTTCTAAGTACTCACTATTTTCAATAGGTTTTTTCCTTATTTGCCCCTGACACCAGAGATCTTAAAATTTTTCTTTGCTACTTCATCTTTCCTAGAGTGATATAGTGAAGAAATCATTGATTGGTCTTTGTAGTCAGACAACTTGAGTTCAAATCCTGCCCTGGTCCTTAATAGTAGTGTAGCCTTGGGCATACTGTCATTTAATCCCTCTCTGCCTCAGTTTCTGCACCTAGAAAATGAGGGCAAAAAAATGTGCATTACCTGCCTTGTAAAATTCTTGTGAAGAAAGCTTTTACAAACTTTAACCTGTGAAATGAGTTGTTCTTGTTGTATATCCATTGCAAGACTGAGCTATTTCTCCCAATTCTCTAGGTCAGTAGGGTGGGAAAGTCCTTTTCTGTCTGGGATCATACACATTCCTCAGCTTCAAGATAAAACTGCTTTTTGTTTTTGTTTTTGTTTTTTTGCCAGTAGGACCACAATTTCAAATTAGGTAATGGACAATTTCACATGGTTTAGAATGGAAGCAATTACATTTATTTCACTGGTCTTCTGAAACATATTTATATACCTGGGTAAAAACAGTTTCATTGGAAAATGAAAACCTATAGTGTAATAGGCAGGGCTAGAGCCCTGCTTTGCATTCCTATGTCTCACTCTGCCTTGTGGTATGCCCTGAGGTTAATTGCTCAGTCAGACTGTTCTGATATTATGTGGTTGTACCCCTGACTTCTGACTTTTTACCCCTATGTCACTTTGGGCGACACTTTCTTGGCGCTGAAATTTGAATTATGTGATGATTTAAGGAATGGGTCTTTCTGGCAGTGCATGATAAACTCCTGATTTTTGAGAGTAAGTGACTTCTTGCCACTTTGGCAGAAATTTTATGCCATTCATGGCAGAGAGGTGACCTTCCATTTTCAGCAGAGGGAGTAGAGTCAAGGCCTCCTTTGAAATCTATTTACAAGATTGGAAGCCATGCCAATCTGCTGCAGATGTTTTGGGGGAACTTTCCACAGAAGAAGTAGGCTGGCCAGAAAATACTGAATGTAATAAGTTTTTATTCAGTACATTTACGTTCAAAGTAGGGAAGACCCATGGCATAACTTGAAATACCCAGAATGTGAGAGGGACAAGGAAAGAGAGGATAAGAATACACATGGATGGCATATATTTAGTAGAGGAACAGGGGGTTAGCCCCATCTCCAGATGGGCAAGATACATTTGTGACCTATGCTCTGTTCTCACTTTTCCTACTAGTTTGGAGAGGAAACACTTAGGTTTTCCCCCACAATGGGGCTACTCCATCATATGGGAGAGCCAGAGGGAAAGGTCTCATGTCTGATTGGTTACTCAGTTCTGATGTCATAAACAAAGAATTATCTCTTAATGTGACTGTGAAGGACCTGGAAATTTCCAGAAATGGGAAGTTGCAGAAAAGGGGGAAAGTGGAGGTACCAGGGAGGAGGAAGAGATGTGTCTATAGCAGAAATAGCCTGTTTAAAAAAAGAAAAAGACTAGACCAAAATAATTGCAGGCTTGTATTGTCTTTTCTATGAAGGACTCAGTTTTCCCATTTCATTTAGCTGTAGCTATTTTGCTGGATTAGACAAAAGTGTGTACCCCCACTTCCCATTATATGTTTAGGGGCACCTATTTCAGGTACTAGAACTTCTGGTGTCTTTTCTTTCCTTAAATTTATTTTTATTCAGAACTTAAACACCAAATAAATGGGCATCTCCACATACATAGTGAACAGAAAAATGAAATTGTATGTGAAACTGTAGATCTCTAAAATTTCCAGCTATTCTCTTTAAATATACATTAAACCTGTAGTTTTCATTTTTAAAAGTTATTTATTTTTATTCTGAACATAAACACCAAAATTAAAAAGTATTTCCATATATGCAGCAGAACACAAAAGAATGTTTCCTATCAATCTGTTTATCTCCATTTCATACTATCTTTTTTTTAAAAGCACACAAATTCTACACCCTACTTTTAAAACTATCTTCCTCATCTGTGCTACCTTCTATGTTCCTCTGTGTGTTTAAAAAAGGGAGTAATTCCCCTTCTCTCTTTTTTGGCATCAATATGTCCAGCTTTCCCATCCTCTGACATCCTTCTCAATTAAAAACCAAGAGAAAGGAAAAAAAAAAAAACTTGCAACAAAGAAGCACAGGAAAGATGGCAGAGTAAAGCTCTCCCTAATTCCCCTCCAAAAAACTTTAAAATGATGCCTCAAAATAAATTCTGGAGTGCCAGAACCAACAAAAAGAAAGGATAAAATAATTTTACAGCCCAAGACAACTTAGAAGGTTGACAAAAAAGGTCTATCTCACTGGAGCGAGAGTGGGCCAGCGCTCCAATGAGTCAGCAGCAGGCCTAGGGGGTGGCTGAATCAGCAGCAACTGCTTCTGGAGCTCTCAGCTTGCAGACAGTAAGGGGGTCAGACAACTGGTTGCTGGACCTGGATGTAGGACTCTGTTGCATTCCCATATGTGGTTCTACGTCATAGTCCCAGGGCAAAGAGGAGCACTAACAGACTAGAATATGCTGCTGCAGAATTGTCACACTTTCAAGGAGGAAAAGAATGTTTGTGGTCACTCAAAGACAAGAGCACAGGCCCAGAGAGCAGTAACCACACCTCTCTTTAGGTCGTATCACCCTAGAAGAGGAAAACTTACAACACTAGCTCTGAAAAGAGTAGCACAAAAAAAACCTGAAGCTTAGGACAATGCCTCCTGTACAATGAGAGCGGAGTCTTTAACATGAAGTTCAAAGTTAAGAAATAGACTGAAAAATGAGCAAACAACAACAACAAAATAACCTGAACATAGAAAGCTACTATGGTGATAGAGTAGATCAAAACACAAACTCAGAAAAAGACACAAAGTTAAAACAGCTACATCCAAAGCATCAAAGAAAAATGTAAATTGGTCTTAGGCCCAAAAAGAATTCCTGGAAGAGCTCAAAAAGGATTTTAAAAATCAAGTGAGAGAGGTAAAAGAAAAAATTAGGAAAAGAAATGAGAGTGACGCAAGAAAATCATGGAAAAAAAGCATCAACAGCTTGGTAAAAGAGGCAAAAAATAATTACTAAAGAAAATAACACCTTAAAAAAAGGAAAGTCAAATAGTGAAAGAGGCACAAAAATCTACTGAAGAGAAGAACTCCTTAAAAATCAGAATTGATCAAATGGAAACAGATATACAAAAATTCACTGAAGAAAATAATTCCTTAAAAAGGAGAATTGGCCAAATGGAAAAGAAGGTAAAAAAGCTCACTGAAGAAAAAAAATTCCTTAAAAATTAGAATTGGTCAAGTGGAAGCTAATGACTCAATGAGACATTAAGAAAAATCAAACAAAATTAAAAGAATAATAAAATAGGAAAAAAGTGAACTACTTTACTGGAGCAACAACTGATCTGGAAAATAGATTGAGGAGGAATAATTTAAGAATTACTAGATTACTAGAAAGTCATTATAAAAAAAATAGCCCAGACATCATCTTTCAAGAAATTATCAAGGAAAACTGCACTGACATCCTAGAATCAGAGGATAAAATAGAAATTGAAAGAATCTACCAATCACTTTCTGAAAGAGATCACAAAATAAAAACTCTCAGGAGTATTATAGCCAAATTCCAGAGCTCCCAGGTCAAGGAAAAAACACTGCAAGCAGCCAAAAAGAAACAATTTAGATATCATGGAGCCATAGTCAGGCTCACACAAGATTTAGCAGCTTCCGTATTAAAAGATCAGAGGGCTTGGAAAATGATATTCTGGAGGGCAAAGGAGCTGGGATTACAACCAAGAACCACTTACCTAGCAAAACTGAGTATAATGCTTCAGGAGAAAAAGTAAATATTTAATGAAATAGAAGACTTTCAAGCATTCCTTATGAAAAGCTGAATAGAAAATTTGACTTTCAAATACAATGCTGAAGAAAAGCATAGAAAGGTAGAGGAAAGAGAAATCTTAAGGGATTCAATAACATTAAACTGCTTACATGCCTACATGGGAAAATGATACTTGTAACTCCTAAGAACTATCATTATTACAAAGAGTATACATAGACAGAGGGCATGGGTGTGAGTTAACTATGGTGAGATGATAGCTAAAAAAAAATCAAACTAAGGAGTGAGAAAGAGTTATGCACTAAGAGAAGGGGGAAGGGAGAGGTAGAATGGAGTAAATTATCTCACATAAAAGAGGCATGAAAGAGCTTTTAAAGTGGAGGGGAAAATGAGAGGGGGTGGACAATGTTTGAACCTCATTCTCAATGGAATTGGCTCCATAAGGGAATAACATACACATTCAGTTGGTTATGGAAAAGTATCTTCCTGACAGGGAAGTAGGATGGGAAGGAGATAAGAGAAGGAGGGGTCTGACAGAAGGGACGGCAGATTGGAAGAGGTGGTGGTGAAAAGAAAAATGCTTCTGAGGAGGGACAGAGTGAAATAAGATAGAGAAAGAGACATAGAGAGAGACAGAGACAGAGAGAGAGAAAGGGAGAGAAAGAGAGAAAGGATAAACTGGGGAAACACAGAATGGAGAAAAGTGCATAGTAATCACAACTATGAAGAAAAATTTATAGAAATTTCTTTGATAAAGGCCTCATTTTTCACATATATGGAGAACTGAGTCAAATTTAAAAGAATTCAAGTCATTCCTCAATTGATAAATGGTCAAAGGATATGAATAGGCAGATTTCAGATGAATAAATCAAAGGTATCTATAGTCATATGAAAAAATGCTCTAAATCACTATTGATTAGATAAATGCACATTAAAACAATTCTGAGGTACCACCTATCAGATTGGCTAATATGACAGAAAAGGGAAATGACAAACATTGGAGGGGATGTGGGAAAATTGGGACACTGAAATACTGTTGGTGGAATTGTGAACTAATCCAACCATTCTGGAGAGTAAAAAAGAACTATACCTACTGGCCTATAAAACTGTAAATATGCTTTGACCCAGCAATACCAGTACTAGGTCTGTATCCCAAAGAGATCCATAAAAAAGGAAAAGGGTTTATATGTACAAAATTTTATAGCAGCTCATTTGGTGGTAGCAAAGAATTGGAAATGGAGGGAATGCCCATCAATTGGGACACAGCTGAACAAGCTGTGGTATATGATTGTGATGGAATACTACTGTGCTATCAGAAATGATGAGCAAGATGCTTTCATAAAAACCTGGAAAGACTTATAAGAACTAATGCAAATTGAAGTGAGCAGAACCAGGAGAATAATGTACACAGTAACAGCAATATCATATAATGATCAACTGTAAATGATTTAGCTATTCTCAATAATACAATAATCTGAGACAATTCTGCAGGACTTATGATGAAAAATGTTACCCATTTCCAGAGAAGGAACTGATGAAGTCTGCATACAGATTGAAGCTTTTTTTTTACTTTATTTTTCTTGGGCTGTTTTTTTTTCTCTATGTTTTCTTTCACAACATGACTAATAGGGAAATATGTTTTGCCTGACTGTGTATATATAACCTACATCAAATTGCTTGCCTTCTCAATGAGGGAGAGGGGAAAGAGAGGAGAGAGAGAATTTGGAAATCAAACTTTAAAAATTATTTGGACATGTAATTGGAAAAAATTAAAATATCAGAAATAAAAAATAAACAAGTAAATAAAATGAATCTACACAGTAGATTCCATGTATAATAATGTACATGCCATACATACATGCTATGTACAATAACGAAGGTATTCTCTTTAAATGACATTGTCTTTTTTATAATTTGTTCTCCTGGTTCTTTTCACTTTACATCAGTTCATATTACCTAGGATTCTCTGAAATCACCTCTTCTGTCCTTTCTTATTTTGCTGTTGTTCAGTCGTTTTCAGTCATGTCTGACCATCAGTGACCCCTTTCTAAGGTTTTCATGGCAAAGATACTGAAAATGGTTTGCCATTTCCTTCTCCAGCTCATTTTACAGACAAGGAAGCTGAGGCAAACAGGGTTAAATGACTTACCTAGGGTCACTCAGCTAGTAAGTGTCTGAGGATGGATTTGAACCCAGGTCCTCCTGACTCAAGGTCCTGCACTCTATCCACTGTGCCACCCAGTTACCCCATCATTTCTTATATCACAATAATATTCCATTACATTCATATAATTCAATTTGTTCAGCCATTCTCATCTAAGAGGTAAGTAATCTAAGTCACTCACTTAGATTCTAGTTTTTTGCCCTTTGTTTTTCACCCCCTTTTAATCCTCCCTTCAGGATAAGGAAGTTTGTTTTCTTTTGTTTGTTGTTATTGTTCATTCATTCAGTCCTGTCCAATTCCTTGTAATCCTATGGACCATAGCACACTAAAGCTCTTCTATCCTTTACTGTCTCCTGAAGTATGTCCAAGTTTATGCTCATTGTTTCCACAACACTGTGTCCATCTCATTATCTGCCATCCCCTTCTCCTTTTGCCTTCAAATTTGCCCAACATCAGGGTCTTTTCCAATGAGTCTTGTCTTCTCATTATGTGGCCAAAGTATTTAAGTTTCCACTTCAGTATTTGTCCTTTTGATGAGTAGAATGAATTAATTTCTTTAAGTAGCGACTGATTTGATCTCCTTGCCGTTCAAGGGACTCTCAAAAGTCTTCTCCAGCACCACAGTTCAAAAGCATTGATTCTGCGGTCCTCAGCTTTCCTTATAGTCTAACTCTCACAGCCCCTGGAAAAATTGTAGCTTTGACTACATGGGCCTTTGTCAGCAAGGTAACATCTCTGTTTTTTAGCATGCTGTTCAGATTTCCCATAGTTTTCCTTCCAAAGAGCAAGTACCTTTCAATTTAATGGCTGCAGATGCTGTCTGCAATGATCTTTGAGCCCAGGAATATAAAATCTGACAATGCTTCAATTTCGTCCCTTTCTATTTGTCAGGAAACGATGGGACCAGTTGCCATGATCTAATTTTGGGGGTTTTTTAATGTTAAGGTTCAAGCCAGCTTTTATACTTTCTTCTTTCACCTTCATCAACAGGCTTCTTAATTCATCTGCACTTTCTGCCATCAGGGTAGTATTGTCTGCCCATCCAAGATTGTTCATATTGCTGCTGGCAACCTTAATTCTGGTTCTTGATTTATCTAGCCTGGCATTTCACATCATGTACTTGACATATAAGTTAAATAAATAAGGTGACAATATACAGCCTTGTCATATTCCTTTCCCAATCTTAAACCAATCAGTTGTTCCATGTTCAGTTCTAACTGTTGTTTCGTGACTTACATTCAGGTTCCTCAGGAGACAAGTAAGATGATCTGATACTCCCATCTCTTTGAGGACTCGTCAAATTTGATTGTGATCCACACAGTCAAAGGCTTTCGTGTAGTCAATGAAGCAGAAGTAGTTGTTCTTCTGGAGCTCTCTTGCCCTCTCCATAACCCGGTAAACACTGGCAATTTGGTCTCTAGTTCCAGCTAGGTGGTGCAGTGGATAGGGCACTGGGTCTAGAGTCAGGAAGGCCTGATTTCAAATTCAGCCTCAGACATTAACTGTGTGACCGTGGACAAGTTGCTTAACCCTTTTAGCCTCAGGAATGGCAAACCACTTCAATATCTTTGCCAAGAAAACCCCAAATGGGGTCACAAATAGTTGAACACCATTGAAATGACTGAACAATAACAACAATCCTCTGCCTCTTCAAAAACCAGACTGAACTTCTCGTACTTCTTGGTTCACATATTGCCGAAGCTTAGCTTACAGAATCTTAAATATAAGCTTGCTGGCATGTGAAATGAGTATAATTGTTCAGTAATTTGAACATCCCTTGGCATTGCTTTTCTTTAAGATTGGGACATAAGGGCAGCTAGGTGGCATAGTGGATAGAGCTCTGGCCTTGGAGTCAGGAGGACCTGAGCTCAAATCCTGCCTCAGACACTTGACATTTTCTAGCTGCGTGACCCTGGGCAAGTCACTTAAACGCCAATTATCTCACCAAAAAGCAAAAAAAAAAAAAGATTGGGACATAAACTGATCTTTCCCAATCCAGTGGCCACTGGTGAGTTTTCCAAACTTGCTGACATATTGGATGCAGCACTTTAGTAGCAGCATCTTTTATGGTTTTAAATAGCTCAGCTGGAATCCCATCACCTCTACTAGTTTTATTATTAGCAAAGCTTCCTACGGTCCACTTGACATCATTCTCCAGGATGCATTACTTTAGATTAATAACCACACCATCATGATTATCTGTGATGTTAAGATCTTTCTTATATAGTTCTCTATATTCTTGCCACCTCTTCTTAATCTCTTCTGCTGTTAAGTTTCTACCATTTTGTCCTTTAGCATGCCAATTTTTGTATGAAATATTCCCTTGATATCTCTTTTCTTTTTTTCTTTTTTCTTTTTTTTGGCAATTGGGGTTAAGTAACTTGCTCAGGGTCACACAGCTAGTAAGTGTCAAGTGTTTGGTCAAAGGCCAGATTTGAACTCAGGTCCTCCTGACTTCAGGGCTGGTACTCTATCCATTGCACCACCTAGCTACCCCTATCTCTTATTTTCTTGAAGAGATCTGTTTTTCCCATTCTATTATTTTCTTCTATTTCTTTGCATTGCTCGTTTAAAAAAACCTACTTATCTCTCCTTGTTAACCTCTGGAATTCTACATTCTACATACCTTTCCCTTTCTCCTTTACCTTTTGCTTTCCTTCTTTCCTCAGCTATCTGTAAAGACTCGTCAAACAGCCATTCTGCTTTCTTACGCTTCTTTTTTTTTGAGTGCTTTTGTTGCAATCTTGTGCAATATCGTTAGCCTCTGTCCATAGTTCTTCAGGCACTCTAGATACCAGATGTAAGCCCTTAAATCAATTAATCACTACCATTTCATAATGACACGGGATGTTATTCAGGTCATAACAATATGGCTTGATAAACTTCCCTAAATTTCTTCAATTTAAGCCTGAATTTTGCAATAAGAAGCTCATGATCTCAGTCACAGTCAGCCCCAGGTCTTGTTTTAACTGACTGTATAGAGCTTCTCTACCTTTGGCTGCAAAGTATATAATCAATCTGATTTTGGCACTGACATCTGGTGATGTCCACATGTAGAATTGCCTTTTGGGTTGTTGAAAATGAGTGTTTGCTATGACCAGCGAATTATCTTGACAAAACTATTAGTTTTTGCCCTGCTTCATTTTGTACTCAAGGCCAAACTTGTCTGTTATTTTAATTATTATTTTATTTCCTACTTTAGTATTCCAATCCCCAATGGTGAATGTGACATCACGTTTTGATGTCATTTCTAGAAGATGTTGTAAGTCTTCATGCAGCTGATCAGCTTTGGCCTCTTCAGTATCAGTGGTTGGAGCATAGATTTCGAATGGTTTGCCTTGGGTTCGAACAGATACTACTGTGTCATTTTTGAGATTATGCTCCAGTACTACTTTTCTCTCCCTTTTATTGACTGTGAGGGCTACTCCATTTCTTCTAAGGGATTCTTGCCCATAGTAGTATACGCAATAATCATATGAATTAAATTCATGCATTCCCATCCATATAAGTTCACTGACACCCAAGATGTTGATGTTTAATCTTTCTATCTCCTATTTGATCACATCCAGATCACCTTGGCTCATAGATGTCATATTCCAGCTTCTTTTGTAGTATTGATCTTTACAACATTGGACTTTCCTTTTGTCACCAGACACATCTGCAGTTGAGCCTCTCAACTTTGGCCCAGTTACTTCATTCTTTCTGGAGCTACTTGTGGTTGTCTTCCACTCTTTCCCTGTAGAATATTGGACACCTTCTGACCTGAGGGGCTCATCTTCTGATGTCAATACTTTTAATACTGTCCATGACAAAGATACTAGAGTGGTTTGCCATTTCCTTCTCCAATGAATCACTTTTTGTCATTATGCTCCATTATGACCTGTACATCTTGGGAACCCATGCATTGCATGGCTCATAGTTTCATTGAGCTACACGTTTGTTTTACTTGTAATTATTCCCTCCCACTTAGGCTATCCCTCTCCTATGTCCACTTATTTTCCTGTTGAGTTTGATGTATTTCTTTGTATAGTTTTGTCTGTTTCAGATAAGAATAAGGTTTATCTAATGCCTGTTGACCGCACTCCTTTCTCTATATTTGTATAATTTTCTCACATCCAATTTGTGAGAAATAGCAGCTTTTATCCCCTTCTTCCTTCTTTCTATACTAGTGTATTCCTTTTACTTTCTTTTTTTCTTTCCCCTCTTCAAACTTTCAGAATAGAACCAATCTATATACAGAATATCTGGGATTTTTTGTTGCTGTTGTTGACTACTCAGTATGCTTTCAAGACATTAAGGTTCTGAAGAGACATTTGTTTCTTCTCCCTCCATTAGAATGTCAGTACAACATCATCATATGGCTCCTTCCAATTGCTCAATAAGTTTATCTTTCTATGTTTTTCTGGATTCATTTTTTGTAATTCAAAATTCTCACTCAATTCTAGTCTTTTCATCAGAAATGTCTGAAAGTCTTCTATAAAATTAAAGGCCCATTCCCTTCTTCTACCCCCATATGATTACACTTAGCTTTTCAAAGTAAGTTTTTTTCTTGTTTGTTTGTTTTTTGTTTGTTTGTTTGTTTGTTTTTTGTTATTGTAAGCTTACATACCATTTGCCATTTTGGAATACTATACTCCAAGATCTCCTCTGGTTTTTAATAGAAGCTTCATGTTCCCATTTGATGATGCAGACATCAAGATGCTTTGAGGGTCCTTAGCAGGTAGGGATCCTCAAAATAACTCATAGATTTAATAAATGGGATAATATTGAGCTCCTTTAGATTACCTGACTTCATCTTTTATTCTGGACTTCTGACCAGAATTTAGTTTTATTGAGATTTAATCAGAGACATGTATATTATAAGGTGCAACTTTAGATTACAATTTCAGACCTAGAACAGCTGAGAAAGAAAAAAGATACAAAGCACTGAAGGCAAAAATAAATAAATTAATAAAATTAAAACTAAATGGAAGCAAACCATACGTACTCCTGAGGGCCAGTACAGTGGCTAATCTATTTGACAGTCTCATAGATGCAGCCTCAAAAGATGCCTTTTCCAAAGCATTACCCTGAAGAAGAAAAAACCTACAACCATCAAAAAACCCATAGAGGGTCTGGCCAACAGCTCCTCTAATTTTTCACAGAACAGAATGGTTAGGTCTCATAACAAAAAGATTCACCACAGGATTCCTATTAATAGTGAGCACCAGTTGAGTGATCCCTAAACTTTTATTATCATACAGGTGACTATTAGTTAAAAAAAAACAGAGAAAGAATATACAGAAATAATAATATTTAAATTACATATAGGTGATGTAATGGATAAAGTTCTATGCTTGAAGTCAGGAAGACCTGACTTCAAATCATTCTTCAGATACTGTGTGATCCTGGGCAAGTCATTTAATCTCTTTTAACCTCAGTTTTCTCATCTATAATATTAGGAGTTTAGACCTCCTAAGTCCTTTCCAGCTCTAAATTTATGATCCTATGTACTTACTGTGCATAATTCTATGATTCCATGATCTTACATGTACTACTGAGCTAATATATTATGTATATTATAGAACATACACAAAACAGACATTTAAATATATGATAATGAAACAACCAATATTTTATTTTTAGTGGTACAAAAATCCCTTTTGCTCTCATTAAAATATTATTAATAAAAACATTTTTAGTGAAAGCAAATGGAAGTGAATGTGCTTTGTTATTTTTGAAGAGTCCCTGTGTATTTCTGGGGGGTAGGAAAACTTGAAAATAATAATTGTTTATAATAATTGATTAACTTATTTGATCAGTGCAGCTAGAGGAGCAGGTGAATTTATTTGGAAGAGATGATTTAAAACTTTTCAGCAGAAGTCATGTTTCTCTTGAGTATAGAGATTCATCATATACAAGGCAAAAAAAAAAAGCCAAAGTGAATTTTCCTTATTTCAAATCAGCAGAATGTTTTCAATATAAATTACACAATCTTTATTTGCATGCATAAGGGACTGCCCCCTCTGTTTTGTGGCCATTTTAGTTGCTTTAGGAGAGAAGAAAAATAACATTTGTATAAAGAATACAGATAAAATCATCTTGAAAAGAAACGCAGACCCTCAGATCAAAATGCTTAAGGAGAAACAGACTGTTCTGAGCACCACAGAAATCTGTCCCTCAGATAAATGTGATGAGAGGACCTGGATCTGTTTGAAAATAATTTTAGGCGGGGGAAGGAGGGGAAAGGTGATTGGGTCTGGGTGTTTTGCTCATGTAGGTTAGCTGTGTTTCCATGGGTGTATCTAAATGCAGCTTACAGAGAATTGTGTGGCCGGTGAAAGATGAAATAACTGAGGAAAACAAAGGTTCGATCTTCTAAGCATTTCAATTCATTAAGCAATTCATTTCCTAACAAACCAAGATCAGACCTCCTCAGGTTAGGCCTGGATCCCAAATATAGAGGGAGATAGACATTTATATATTAAAATCAATTAATCAAATAAGGCCAATTAATTAAAAGGAAACAATACAATATTAGGTAATCTAATTTCTAATTGGATGAAAGATTAGGTACTTCCCAAGTTGGGAGGGGGAGAGTGAACAGGTACAATTCCTTGAAATCAAAAAGGGAGGTGTTCCATTCTCTCCTCCCCAGCAAGCAGGGGATATTTCCCCCCCAGGGTTCAGTTCAATGCTGGAAAAGGGAGCTCAACTGAAAGCTGCTGTCTACACAGGACTAAGTGGAAGAAATGTGCTATACACCTCTAAGTATTGAAGGCAAGACTAATTGATCTTTGCTATGAAAAAAGTGTAAAATGTTGGTGAATTGTTGGAAATAGTAAATCAGTTTGAATAAGATAGAAACACAACTAAACCTTATACCAGGGTATCTTCCCAGTTATCAACCACATAACTCATGGAAAGGTTACCTTATATTGTTCGTACCTGGGAGCAGAAACCTATCAATACTCTGATGACTAATATAACATCAGAGAAGACCAATCTACTTAGTGTAACCATAGAGCAAGAGACCCCTCTAGACAATCTGAAAGAGAAGAGATAGCTTTTGTTATAACTATGGCTTAGATGGACAAACAATGTGTGTTCCAGAATGAGGAATAAAGTTTTGGTGTGTGAGAAGCAGAATTCCAAATAGTCAACTTCTGGAAATAGACCTGGGGCCAGTGATGAAGGTCCTCATGGACTCAAAACCCAGTAAAAATTTCCTTATACTCAATGAATTTACTATAAGTTAATTCATCAAGATACTGTTAAGGGAAAAAAATGTTTACTGTTAAAACTGTACAGGAACTGCTAAGTAGGACTGTGGATAGAGTGCCAGGCTTGGAATCAAGAAGACCCATTTTTGTGACTTCAAATCTGGCCTCAGACATATACCAGCTGTGTGATCTTGAGCAAGTCACTTAACCCTGTTTGCCTCAGTTCCTCATCTGTAAAATGAACTGCAGAAGGAAATGGCAAACTACTCCAGTATCTTTGCCAATAAAACACCAAATGGGGTCACAAAGCATTAGACACAATTGAAATGACTGAACAACAAAAATAAATATAACTTGTTACTGACACAGTTGTTAAGTGTACTCAAGGGAAGACTTGTCACTTGTAGTCAATGTTACTTTTCTTATTTTTGCCTTCTAATGAGTAAATGTTATAATTATTCTTGCTTTTGCCTTATTGTTCGGTGAAGGTTTCATCTTTAAGTCAAAGATGTCAATGTGACTGATTTTATATAAATGAGAATCACATCATTGGGAAGTTATCAAAATTTCGTGAGTTATCAAAATTTCTCTCTCTCTCTCTCTCTTTCACACACACACACACACACACACGCACACACATTATTCTCAAGGACTCAAAGCATTTGAGCCATCTGGCAATGGCCATGGCGATTCTCCTCCTCTGGAGAAATCCCCTACATCTGCCAGAGTAGATACAGGCTGTAATTGAGCCAGCCCATAGGGATGGAGGAGTGGTTGTGGGTGTCACAGTAGGTGCCATGCTTAGGCTTTAAGTACGTAACTGTGACCATACAGTAGAGCATGTGTGGGACAGGTATATGCCTTGGTCCTTTATGGTAGATTCCTTTTCTAAAGGTCATGCACAATCATAATTTTCTGGTTGGTTCCCAATCTTTCTCTCACTTCCACAACGGGAATGGACATATGTCAAAGAGGATTAGCCACTGAGCAGCAAAAATCTCTTACTCAGTAGACTTTAAAAGAAGAGATGAGTTTTGCTTCCAATCTTTTGTTTCTCTTCTCTTTTGAACCCCATGCCCTGTAACTCCTCCAGCTCCCCTTTGGTCTCCCTATGAAGGAAAAGAGGGACTTCTCATTTTTTTCTTTCCTGTCAACTACACCTGTCGCTCCAACAAGGCAACAAGAATATATGCTTTTCTATAACAGCCAGACAGTGGATCTCAATATACAATATTTGTATATTTTAATTCTGTTTTTGTATGAGTCTGAGGAGCAGAAATTTATTTTGAAAGGACTGTAGAATTTAGGAAGGGGAATAATAAGGCTGGAATATGGAGACAGGTCAGAAAAGGTTTTAAACGCTTGAGAGAGGAGTTTATATCTGATCCAAGACTCATTAGGCAGCTAGTAGAGCTTATTGAACATGGAGGTTACATAGTCAGATCTGAACTTTATGAAAATCATTTTGACAGGTAGATGCAGTATGGAACAGAGTGAGGAAATATCTGAGACAGAGAGACCAATTGGAGGACCATTACAATAGTCCAGGAGAAAAGAGGGTAAGATTGGTAGCTGTGTAAGTAGAGAGAAGGGGATGGATTTCATGGATGTAGAGATAGAAAAGACAATATTTGGCAACAGCTTAGATAATTTGAATGAGCAAATATCAGGAGTTGAGAATGACACCAGGGTTACAAACCTGGGGAACTGGAAGGATGATGGTGTCCTTGGGAGAAATAGGGAAGTTTAGAAGAGGGGTCAGTTGGGAAAGAAAGATATTGGAAGAAACCTACAGTTCACACTCATCTGTGCCTGCTCATCCTGTGCTAGTTGCAGTTTGTTTTTTTTTTTTTTTTTTTTGGTTTTTTCTTTGAGATGATCCTAAATTAACCCTAGGTAAAAACAATGAGTTTACATAAGCAACTTACCTATTTGAAGTCAGCCCCAAGATTTTGACCTAAGTCCACATGAACCCAAAGACCTTGAGAAGGACAAGGAGCACTTGTTACAAGGGAGTTGAACCAAATAATCTCTAAGGCCCCTCTGAAATATGATACAATTTTTATAATTGACACACACAAAATTTTAAGAAAGCAGTTATTACAATAAAAGTAAAATAGAGCTGCTGGGTTTTAGCCACTGTGAAGGTCCTCACTGCCCAACTTTCATGATGAAGTTCCCCGAGTAGGGGGGTGATCCCTGTGGTCAAATGGGAGTAGCCAGCTGTTTAAACAATTGGTCAGTTTGGCTACCAAGAGGCATTGCTGCTACAATTTCTATATTACAAAAGTCAAGCATCATGAGTGGTTCACTTTACTAGCCACAGCAAGGTTTCCTCATCTCTGGCAGCAGATGTGACTAATTGCTGAGTCCTTTCCATTGGGGGTATCCTGAAAATGAGAAGAATATCCTGGATGTTTCCACTTTTCTCTCCTCTCCATCTTCCTTTTTAAATACCTAGTCACTATAAAGAGATAGCATTATCTTTTTTTGACCCACTCTGTTCACCTGATACCCAGAGGTGATGAGTCAACTCTTCAAAACTCCTACTCTTTATTGAGGGACTCCTAGGAGCTGATAATCTGAACCAAAGAAAGTAGAAACTGTTTTATAACTAGGATGCAATCATTCCCCTGCTTTATCTCCCCCCTCCCCCCACCCTATCCCCAACATTTTGGCTAATATTTATTAACAGAACCTACTGGCCCCTAGCTTTTCCTGGCTGTAGTCACTGACCAGTTCTAGGAAAGAAACATGTCCAACAGAGTTAGAAACCTCGGCTTTCTGATTCCAAATACCAAGAAACAAGCCTGCATTGCAATTACTTCTGTTTGGTTTATCTCTTTATGTTCATAGTAATTTCTCAAAGGTTGACCTCTTGATATGGAAAGATAGGCCTATCACTTTTTCCTTGGAGTTCAGTGTTGATTGGTGTCTTGGCTTCTGGCTGTTTACTTTTCTCCTCTGTGTAGAAGAAGAAGATTCTACATGCTTTGTCAGGAAGAATACTGCTTGTGTTAATTGGTCACCCTGTCCACAGTATTGATTAAATCTGGGAATGATTTACTACAGAGATGAAGGCAAGATTCAGGTTCTGAGAAACAAGTCCATTGCCTCCTCTATAGCATGATCCTGACTCCACATTTCTGAACTTCTTTGTTATCACACACAGGGCACAAAATCTATGTCCTAAAAAAAAAAGCCCACCAGAGTTCATCAAAACCAAAATGTTAGCTTCCTTTTCCCCTCTTGTGTGATGTCATTTGTTTAACTCAAATGAACTTCTTGCCATTAAAAATGGGGAAATACAATTTTTTTTCAATGCTATTTGAGCCTGTTTTGAGGTCTTGTGGACGGAAATCTCCTGATTATTTGGTTGGAATGATTCATGTAGTAGGGCAGTCTGAGGAATGACCTTTATCTTGTCCTTGCCTTTATTTTTCTTTTCTAGATGGAAACTAATCATTTGAGGTTGGCAGCATGCATTGAAAAATCCTTTTCAATGGATTTTTTTTTCCATATTCTACTACTTCAGCCCAAAGACCTTCAGTCTTAGGCTGTTTTCCAAAGACACCTCACACAGGCTTTTTTAACTAGTCAGAAATTATAGTAAGCCCCTCTTTGTGGTTGGGTTGACCTAGGATCCACTGCATTTCTGTCAAAAACAGATAGGGCTATGGTTTACTTCTGACAAGGAGGAAAGGTTTGTAGTCATGAAAACACTGGCCCTGGATTTCATGCCTTGGAGCATTCCCATGAATGAAGCCAGACAAGCCAACTGCCATGCCTGAACTCCATGCAAATGGCTGTCCAAAACTGCTGAATTCTTGGGTATTGAAAACACCATGTTTTCCTATCACAGTCCCTCCATGCAATGCTCCTTTCAGCAGACAGGATGGCTGGTTTGGTTAACCACACACACACAAATAAAATAAAACAGTAGTGCTTTTTCCTGATGCTCCAAGAATGTCCATAAGTTAAGAATAATGACATGACCCAGGAGCAACTGACCATCCTGTCACCATATACAATGTCATATTCAAAGGAAAGAAGCAGTATACCCACTGAACAATGGACTAGAGATGAAATGGTCATAACATTCACTTACTCTAGGCAGGGGTTGGGGAGGGAATGATAAAGACATAACCATTCTATAATAGTCCATAGGAACCAATTCAAAGATACGGTTAAGATATCTAACAGCCACAAATATTTATCCTATTCATCCAAGTTGTTTTCAATGGCCAAGTCAGCTATTTACTATGGAATACCATCTCATTACCTAAAGAAGTGTTTATTTTGATTGACTAAACATAGAATAAATATATTGAAGTTTAGGGGCAATACCATCAAGCCAAGTATAACTAATTACAGATGGATTTGGGCTCCTGGACCCTCTTATTACATCTCCCACTCAGCTCCCTTCCCTATGAACTCATCCCTTTAGTCCATAAGAATCTTATGCTCAGTTCAAGGACTGCTAAAAGTGAAGATTACTCTTTTTTTCTTTTCTTTTGGTTTCATTACTTTTCCAGTAAGTAAAGAGCCAGAAAGTAAACTATTATCATTTATTATGATCATTATTTATTGGTTATATTTGTGAAATGTGATTAAACTTTGTGGGGTTTTAATTTTTTTAATTTTTATATTTTATTTTTTCCAATTACACATAAAAACATTTTTTTAAAAAAATTTGAGTTCCAAATTCTTTCCCTCTCTCCTTTCCCTCCTCATTGAGAAAGCAAGCAATTTGATATAGATTATATATGTACAGGTATGCAAAACATATTTCAATATTAGCCCTGCTGCAAAAGAAAATGCAGACCAAAACAAAATAAAAATAAAGTGAAAAAAAAAAGGATGCTTCAATCTACGCTCAGATTCCATCAGTTCTTTATCTGAAAGTTGATAGCATTTTTCATTTTAAGTCCTTTGGAATTGTCTTAGATCATTGTAATACTGAAAATAGTTAAGTCATTCACAGTTGATCATCATATAATATTGTTATTACTGTATATTGTGGTTCTGCTCGACTTACTTTGCACCAATTCATACAAGTCACCCCAGGTTTTTCTGAAACTATCCTGTTCATCATTTCTTACAGCACAATAGTATTCCATCACAATCATATGCCACAACTTGTTCAGCCATTCCCCAATTGATGGGCATCTCTTCAATTTCCAATTCTTTGCCATCACAAAAAAAAGTTTCTATAAATATTTTTGTACATATAGGTCCTTTTCCTTTTTTAAAAATCTGAGATAGACCTAGTAGCACTATTGCTGGATCAAATGGTATGCACAATTTCATAGCCCTTTGGTCATAGTTCCAAATTGTTCTCCAGAATGGTTGGATCTATTCACAACTCCACCAATAGTGTTCCAATTTTTCCACATTCCCTTCAACATTTGTCATTTTCCTTTTCTGTCATATTAGCCAATTTGATAGGTGTGAGGTGGTACCTCAGAATTGTTTTAATTTGCATTTCTCTAATCAATAGTGATTTATAGCATTTTTCATATGATTATAAATAGTTTTGATTTCTTCATCTGAAAGCTGCCTATTCATATCTTTTGACTACCAATTGGGGAATGACTCATATTCTTATTAATTTGATTTAGTTCTCTATGTATTTGAGAAATAAGGTATTTATTATTAGAGAAACTAGTAAAATGAGGTATTTATTAGAGAAACTAGTAATAATTTTAGTTTAGAAAAGAGTAAAAGTTTAGTTTAGAAAATAGTAAAAATTTTGTCTATTTCTGCTTTCTTCCTAATCATGGCTGCATTGACTTTGTTAGTGCAAAAAACTTTAAAATTCCATGTAATCAAAATTATCTATTTTACTTTCCATAATGCTATCTCTTATTTGAGCATAAATTCCTCCCTTAACAACAGCTCTGACAGGTAAGATATTCTATGCTTCCCTAATTTGCTTATGCCATCACCCTTTATGTCTAGGTCAGGTACCCATTTTGACCTTATATTGGTATACAATGTGAGATGTTGGTCTATATCTACATTCTGCCAAATTGCTTTCTAGTTTTCCCAGCAATTTTTGTCAAATAATAAGTTCTTGTCCCAAAAGTTTGGATTTTTACATTTATCAAGAACTAGATTACTGTGGTCATTTACTACTGTGTGTTGTGTGCCTAATCTATTCCAGTGGTCTACCACTCTATTTCTTAGCCAGTACCAGATTGTTTTGATGATTACTGTTTTGTTACACAGTTTGAGATCTGCTACTGCTAGACTACCTTCCTTCACATTTTTTTTTCAATGATTCCCTTGATATTCTTGACCTTTTGTTCTTTTTTTTTGACCTTTTGTTCTTCCAGATGAATTTTGTTATCATTTTTTCTAGCTGTATAAAATAATTTTTGGTAGTTTGACTGGAATGGCACTAAATAAATAAATTTAAATAGAATTGTCATTTTCATTACATTGACTTATCCCACACATGAGCAATTCATATTTCTCCAATTATTTAAATCTGATGTTATTTGTGTTAAAATTGTTTTGTAAATGTGATCATATAGTTCCTGGGTTTGTCTTGGCAGGTAGACTACCAAGTATTTTATATTGTCTACAGTTATTTAAGTGGAACTTCTTTTTCTATCTCTTCCTGCTGGATTTTGTTGGTTAATTTTGTGTCAATTTTTGTGTAGGTGACATGTACAGCTGAGAAAAAAGTATACTCCTTTCTATTCACATTCAATTTTCTCCAAAATGTCTCCAAAGTTCTCATGTCTAACTTTTCTAAAATTCTTTTTCTCTCCTTAACTTCTTTCCTGTTTGTTTTTTGGTTAGATTTATCTGGTTCTGAGAGCAGCAAGCTGGGGTTCCTCAAAAGTATATTTTTACTATCTATTTCTTCCTGTAACTTATTCATTCTATCACCTCCTCTTTTTCTCATTCCCCTCCCTTCCTTCTGCCCTTGCGCAAGATAGATTTGTATACTGAGTACGTATGTTGTTCCTTCTTTGAGCCAATTCCAATGAAAATAAGGTTCAAGCATTTCCCACCAGACATCCCCATCTTCTCCACTCTAAAAGTTCTTCTTTTCACACCTCTTCTATGTTAGATAATTTATCCTATCCTACCTCTCTACCTTCCCTCTTCTTCCAGTGTATCCCTATCCCTTTTTCTCACTCCTTCATTTTTTAAAAATCATTCCATTATAGTCAACTCATGCCCATACCCTCTGTCTATATATATACTCCTTTTAACTACTCTAACAATGATAATTTTTTTAGGAGTTAAAAGTCTTATGTTCTCATGTAGGAGTGTAAGTGGTTTAACTTCATTGAATCCCTTAAAATTTCTCTTTCCTGTTTACCTTTTTATGTTTCTCTTGAGTTTTGTATTTGAAAGTCAAATTTTCTATTCAGTTATGATCTTTTCATCAGGAATGCTTGAAAGCTTTCTATTTTATTAAATATCCATTTTCCCCCCTGAAGGATCATACTCAGTTTTTTGTGTGATTCTTAGTTATAATCCTAGCTCTTTTACACTCCAAAATATCATGTTCTAAACCCTCCAATCTTTAATGTAGATGCTGCTAAATCTTACATTACCCTGACTGTGGCTCTACAATATTTGACTTGTTTCTTTCTGGTCACTTGCAATTATTTTCTCCTTGACCTGGGAGCTCTGGAATTGGCTATAATATTCCTGGGAGTTTTCATTTTGAGATCAGTGGATTCTTTCAATTTCAATTTTACCCTCTGTTTCTAGGATATCAGGGCAGTTTTCTTTGATAATTTCTTGAAATATGATATCGAGGCTCTTTTTTCATCACGGCTCTCTGGTAGTCCAATAATTCTTAAATTATCTCTCTTTGATCTACTTTCCAGGTCAGTTGTTTTTCCAATGAGGTATTTCATAGTTTTTTCTATTCTAATTTTTTTTCATTCTTGTGGTTTTATTATTTCTTGATGTCTCATGGAGTCATTAATCTCCACTTGCCTAATTCTAACTTTTAAAGAATTTTTTTTCATTGAACTTTTGTACCTCCTTTTTCTATTTGGTCAATTCTACTTTTTAAGGAGACAAATTAGACAAATAAATTAAAGGATAAAAACAACTAAATCACAAACACTATCCTATTCACTTTGTGAGGAAAGGGAATATATCAATTTAGTAACAAATTAATAACGAAATAATCTTGCCTATTCTGTATTCTATTCTGAGCTCCTTTCAAAAAGCCCATATTTTCTTCTTTCTAAGAAAGAAGGGCTATATTCTGGTTTAGTGGTCATACATTTGGTTCTTACAAGATGCTAACTTGAATCATTTTAAAATGGTGGAACTAGCACATGTTAAAAATTCAGTATACTTAAGGGTGGGTATGAGGCAAAAATAACTGAGGAATGTCATTAATTTCACATATTAATGTATGTCTTCAAGCTCTCTGCCAGCATTATTACAATTTGTTTAGAAGTATATGCTACTGGAAAATAGGTGCTTTATATTAGAGTTTGCTCCTTTTCACTTGAATCATTGTCAAGAGCCTCCTAACAGGTTTCCTATTCTGTGTTTCTTCTAAACTCTTTATCACAAAATAAAACAAAACAAAGTTTTATTTTGAAAAAAGAAGTCAATTGATTTTCTGATTATCCATGAATTTCCATTAGTTAAGAGTAATGACATGACTCAGGAGGAACTGATCATTCTGTAACCATGTTAAATGTAATGTTCATGGAATGTTAAGAGCTTGCTCATTGAATGATGGTCTAGAAATGAATCAAGTAATCCCAAAGCATATTTCTCTGTTGCTTTCCCCATTTCCATCACAAAAAAAGAATAGAATAATGTATGGAAAAGTGTTTGGTAATCATTTGTAAAAGAATTGTTTCTTAGCACTTTGACAGGGAACTGGTAATTACTAATATGGTTTCATTAAGAATAAGAATCAGTGAAGTATGTAACATGAGCATAGGGCTGACCTTCCTTTATTTCTTCTGTATCTCTGGATTTAGGCTGGCTCACTCACCCCAATCTTGTTTTGTAAATATTTCATAATTTAAAACTAATCCTGATTTACTTAAATGAGAAGCACATTGGTTGGGGCTTAGAGATTACAGTTGCCAGTAGTACTGCAACTAACTTTCAGGATCCTAGGGATAACCCCAGTGTGTGGAAGCTGTACGTCAACTGCTGACAACTATAGTTCCCAAGACTCCACGACTGTGCTTCCCATTTAAATAAATCAGCCAGGCTGGTACCATTACTATGAAAGGTATATGATCTATTTCTCTTTTACCTGTTTTTTTAAAGATATTATCTTTAAAATTCTGGCCACATATCTATTTTGAATATGTTATAGGATATGGCATAAGATATTGTTTTAATTCTAATATTTTAACAACTATTTTTCAATTTTCCCAGCAGTTACTTATTTTTTATCAAATAGGGAGATATTGTATATGTAATTTATACTTTCCAGGTTGTTGACGAATGGGTTACTAAATTGTAATTATTTCTGACTCTTACTTGTCTAGACTGGGGATAGTCTGGGAAACTAACTATGAAAAGAAGTTCAAATTACACATGGTACAATCTAATTAAAATAGCTTTAGAAGTGAGCATAAAAATTAGCCCCGTTAAAGTAATTACAGCCCAGTTAAATTTCCTTGACCTTTTCACACTGGCCAGTTTATGGCAGGGATGTCCAAGAGGCATGAATGTGACAACTCAGCTCTGGTTTATATAGAGCTTTCCTTAAAAAATCCTTTGAGTGTATAAGTAGTACAAAAATGATTACCCCCATTTACATATGAGGAAACAGATCAAGATTGTGAATTGTCTCCATAGCTACAATGTTTAGAGCCAGGATTCAAAATTATGAATTCTGACTCAAAGTTTTTAGTGAAGTTTCTATTAGAAGTCTTACTTGACTCTAACCTGATTTATATTGGATGCAACCTACTTTATTTTGGCTTGTGAAAATTTATAAAACATCTTTCTCAAGAGAACATTCTTCATAATCCTCAGAGTAACCAAGTTGGGTGTTTCCCTGTCCATATGTTTCTCCTAGTTAGACCAAGAGATTGTAAAGGTCCAAAGATGGAAAACCCCTGAAAATTCTGAGCTATAAAATTTCCTTTTTTTCCCCTCCAGAATGGAAAAATCTATGGTGAAAAGACTAAGATGGTCATGGTTGTTACATGACCAGTGTTAAAAACATGGTAGCAGATTCTGTGTTACTCACCTAGCAAACATCACCCACTCAAGCAAGCCACAGAAATGCTGAAGGAATTGCCATGACTGCTCAGTTGATGGTGGTTTTCTGAGCACCATCAGCCAGACCACAATCAAACATCTGCCAGAGTCTCCTATCTCTAGCTCTGCTTCCAGAATAGGATTTGAAATATAGCCAAGCTTGCCATCACTCATGGTAATCCCATTATGACCCGCCCATGAGTCCCAGGTTTTAGCTGAATTATTTACAGTAATTCACTTTACCCCCATGAGATCAAGTAATCTGATGCCCTGGATGCACAGCCCAACTCCAACATGCTCAACTTCTACACTCGGTGAATCCTATCATTACAATCAGACCCCGGACCTAGCTGGATGCAATGCACAAATTAAGCTGTGACTTTATAAATTAGTCCATGAAATTGGTTCCCTAGTGCATTCCCAATGAGAAACTGTGCACAAATAGCTTAGCTCTTGGAGTGAGGTTGTGTTTACTTTGAGTCTGGTTAAATATCCATTATTAGCCAGAAATGAGCCATGACGTCAGTTTGGTCTTTGCGGATTTCCTGATTTAGTGTTTATGGTAGAGACACACCATTAATGGTTTAAGATAGCTAGGGAGATATCCGGTCCAATTAGTATCATACGATAGTCATTTTTCATTTTCCATTTCCCTGGGAATGGAAGTTGTACTGTATTAAACTGTTACAAGGAATGACTGACAGAATTGTGAGGAAAAGTACTTTTAAAACTTCCAAGTGCTATACAAACATGAATGACTTTTGTTGCTGTTGTTGTTTTTGAGCAGTGTTGCATATAGTGGATAGAGTACTGCACTTGAAATCCAGAGAATCTGAGCTTAAATCCTGTCTAACAATTCACTAGCTGTGTGATCTTGGCCAAGTTATAACTTTCCTGAGCCTCACTTTTCTCATCTGGAAAACGGGGATAACATGTCTCTGGTACTTTCTTCTAAGGTTTCTTGTGAGGCTCAAATGAGAGAATGTTTTTAAACTGTTTCTGCAAACTTTAGAACATTCTATAGAAGTCCACTATTATTATTATTGTTGTTATTATTGTGCATAGTTTGTATTAACTATGAAGAGATGGGAGAGGGAGGGAATCATCTTTGATTCTTGTGAACAATAGCAATGAAATGAGGAAAAAAAGACCCTTAAAGGGTAATAACCCTGAGCTAAACAGTTTGAAGAACACTATTTCTAGGGTCTGTCTTAAAGCAAAGCAATATATGAATGACCAGATTTATTTAGTTATTCTACATCATCCTACATACCCAGGAGGACATGAGGAATGCTATCTTAATACTGGAACCTGCAGTCTTCTTTTTGTTCCTGAACTGTCCACCAGTTCACTAAGAACCTGGACAATCTATCTAATAGCTTTTGCCCTTGCCTTTCTTTTCTGTGAAGTATGAACTGAAGACTTACTCTCCACCTGCTTTCAAGGGGTGGGATAATATCTTTGAGGTACTTTAAGGCCCTCAGAAGAGAGCTGTTGTAAGAAAGGGAGATGAAAGGCTTCAGAGACGAAAGGCTGATGGTCTTAGGCCCCTTTGGAAGTTGACAGCCTCAGCAAGCTAAGTTTTGCAGTCTCTGAACTGTGAAGACCTTGGTATTCAATTTATCATACATTGAGTACTTGATTTGAGAAAAGCAGAGGTGGAGGGAGAAAGGTAATGTAATGGCTTTTTTCCCTTCTGTCCCCTCTACCTGGGGAAAGGGGGGGTGGAGGGAAAAGGGGTTAGGGAGAAAAAGGCAGGGAAGTCATTTCCGAGTAGTTTATTCCTGATCAGTAGATGTGCCAATTTCTCCCACCTAGATTCATTCAGCTTAAATTTGATTCAATCATTTTTAACTAAAAGAACTCTATTGGGGCATCTGGGTGGCGCAGTAGATAGAGAGCACTGGCCAGAGCCCTGGTCCTGGAGTCAGAAGGACCTCAATCATATCTGGCCTCAAACACTTGACATTTACTAGCTGTGTGATCCTGGGCAAGTCACTTAAGCCCAATGCTTAGCCAAAAAAAAAAGAGAGAGAGAGAGAGAGACCTCTATTTTCTTTCCTTCCCACCTCCATTCTCAAAGGAAAAAAAAATCAAATTCCTTTTAACAAATATGCATAATTAAGCAAAATAAATTTTCTTGTTGGCTGTGTTCCAAAAATATATGTCTCATTTTGCAGCCTAAATACATCACCTCAATGTTAGGAGGTGGAAAACAGGCTTTATCATGGGTTTTCTGGAATCATGGATGGTCACTGCATTGATTAGAGTTCTTAGGACTTTCAAGGTTATTTGTTGTGGCTATTGTTTCACAGTGTTGCTATACAAATTATTTTCCTGGTTTTACTTACTTCTTCCATCAGTTTATGCAAGTTTCAGAATTGTTCATTTTCATAATTATTGATGCTATGTTATAAATTCTTCTGGTTCTACTTACTCCATTAAACATTAGTTCTTACAAGTCTTTCCAAGTCTCTTTGAAATCATCTATTTCCTCATTTCTTACAGCACAATATTATTCTGTTACATAGAACATTCATATATGACAATTTTTGTTCAGCCATTCACCTAATTAATGTTGGCCAGACACTTATAGACTTGCAAAGTGCAGAGTCCTGTTGAGATAAAACATGGTTCCCAACCTCATGGAGCTTATAGTCTAAAGATGGATAGGAAAAAGACAGAGAACTCTGATAAAACACAACAGTAACAAGTACATTAGAGCATTGGTTTCCAAAGAAATGTTGGGAGAAAAGGGGTTTTTGGCATGACCCCCAAAGTGGAAGTCAGTCAGAGACTGGGAAGCTTAGTCCCATGACCACTTTCTTTAGCCAATCACAGGCTTATTTCCCCACACAACTAAACTATCTCATCTACAAGAGGCTCAATAGTTCATCCCTTCCCAGTGTCATCATCTCAAGTTGGTCATGAGCTAAATATGACCCAGATACTCTGCCCAGCTTCATAGGGAAATTCCCAGGCCCCATACCTACCCTTCCTCCCTTCCTCCCCAATATCATCTCATGGTTTCCTCAGGTATCTTGCAGGTGGTGCTCCCTGTGCTCTGAAGCAATGGCTACCCCAGAGGGAGTTGCACAGAATAACCTGGCACGGATGGATTGCAACATGCTTCTAGGATTTATCTCTGCTACTCCCCACCCCACCCCAAAAAAAACAACCTAACCTTCTCTTGAACTTCTCTATTTCTGACAAGGTCACTACCACATGGGGCAGCTAGGTTGCATAATGGATAGAGCACACAGCCTGGAGTCAGAAAGACATGAGGTCAAATCCAGCCTCAGACACCTAATAGTTGTGTGACTGTGGACAGGTCACTTAGCCCTGTTTGTCTCAGTTTCCTCATCTGTAAAATGAGCTGGAGAAGGAAATGGCAAGCCACTCCAGTATCTTTACCAAGAAAACCCCAAATGGAGTTATGGAGAATCAGACAGACTAAAATGACTTAACACCACTACCACCACATTTAAAAAAAAAAAAAAGGAGGGGGAAGGGGAACCATTGCATTAGGAATGTATAAAGTGCTATGTGACGTATGAGGGGAAAAGTTCTTAATAGGAGGACTAGGAAAGACTTCAAAGTTTACCTCAAACACTACATATATTTCACTACTGTTGATATGGACAACAAATGAGATATTTGTAAAGTGTTTAGCACAATATTAGGCACATAATAAGTATTTAATAAATGCTTATCTCCTTTCTTGCCATGCTTCCTTGGTATTCATTATAAGTCATCATTGCTTACACAATATATTTTTATTGAATTTTTCTGTGACCCTAACCTGTGACTTCACTGGCCAAAGGAACTCCCAAGGAGGCAACTTCCTCTACCAATGCATATCAACACATGTTCTGCAATCCCTATAGCCTGGGAAATTTAGCTGGTACTGAAAAACTGAGTGCCATATAGATCATCACATAATGTCAGAGCTGGACTCAAAACCAATCTCTATAAACTTTTTGATTGAGCACTCCTCTTAGTATTTTTTTAAATGAGCATGGATTCTTTAATATGTGTTTATTTATTAATTATATAGAGATAGACTACTACTATTCATGTAATTAGTAATTACATGGTAAAGTACATTTTACAAAAGGCATTTTAAAAGTATGACCTGAAAATAGTTGATCCTAGAGTCAACAGGAAGCCATTGGTGTTTAATCCAGGGGTGTGACATGATTAGACCCGTCCTTCTGGACTATTAATTTGAGAACTGCATTGAGGATGGATTAAAGTAGGGAGAAATCTGATGCCAGGAGATCAATAAATACAAAGTGTGTCTGCTGGGGGAAGTGGAGGAAAATTGTGGTCACAGAGAACTGCTGTCAGTGCCTGCATCAGGGTTAAATTATAAGCCCCTTGACAGCAAAAAATAAGCTATCAGTGGGAGTGGCGAGAGGTGGAGAGAGGGGTGGGTGAGTGTTAAGCAATAATGAGTAAAGAAGACAGTACAGTTAAAATCTATGATTGGCTGTCACTGAAGGGTGGGATTCAACTCAGCTTTCTACTACATGAGCATTTACAGTGCCCTTGAAGATACCCTGGCGCCTGGGCATACACAGTGCTATGCTACATCTCTGAAGTGAACTTTAATACAAATTATGTATCTTCAAACTTAATGGTATTCCTGAAGATACCCCAAGGCTAGAGTTCATGGCAGGAGGCATCACATGTGAACCTGAGGTATTTACTATCTGTGACTATGAAGTACTCTATCCATTTCATCAGTCACCCCAAATCACTTTGATAACTAAAACTATCCCATATAACTAATACTCCAGAATCAAAAGCATATCACATTTATTTATTGTCACAAAAAAGGGATAGAATATTGGCAAAAAAAAAGCATAAAACAGTTGAGAAGTATATTTTTAACTTCAGTTGCACATTTCTAAGCATTTTATGTCATTTCAAATCCCAAAGGCAGACATAAAAAAGTATAAAATTAGATTCTAATTCATCTAAAGTCTGAGGTAAAGAGTACTATTTATCTGTACTGTACATATACTAACATTTGAAATTTCCAAATTAATCACAATGCATTCAATTCTCCACAGTCTTTTTTTTATATAGAAATCCCTCAATTTGTGGGAAAATCTGCCTTTATTCAAACGTACAAGATCAATCAATACTAAACAACACAGTGGAAACATTTACCTCCTGGGGCAGAACTAACTTACATTAAGAGTGATTATAGGATCATAGATCCTATGGAAGGGCCCTTAGAGGTCATCTAATCCGGTCTGCTCATTTTATAGATGAGGAAACTGAGCTGTGACTTAATTAAGGCCAAAGAGCCAGGATTCAAACTTGTTAACTTGGACTCTCAGGTCAGCACTTTCCACTGCACCACACTGCTTCCTAGTGGCTAAACTTTGCATTTTAATGTGAGCCTTTTCCCAAAGTAGTTCAAGTTAACCACTCCTCACTACTTTAAATGCGATGTTGATTTGCAGCAAGTATTTACTGACCTTAAGGGTACAGCTACTAGTTAACTTTTCAAACAAAACCAGGAATTTACTCACTTTAAATAGGATACAGTAGATCTAACACTGGCCATAAAATAGGGTGAACTGAACCATCAAAAATAAATCACTAAATACCTAATTTTTCATAGAACTGTACTAAATGCTCTGGAAAAGCAAGTTCATGAATAGGTCAGAAACCTAAACAGAACCAAAAAGCAGTAATGTGTAAATGAGCAAAAGGTCAACAACATCTCTGTAGATAAAAGTCTATATCTGTAGATGGAAGGGTAAGCTAGCATATTTTGGAGGTGGAAGACAAGGTTTAAGTACCTAATAGGCATGATTAGGGAGAATGGAGAATATAGCTCAATATTTAGAGATAATTACTAGGAAGGAACATCTTAGAAATCCACACACAAACAAAGATAAGTTAGAAGTCTCTACTCAAACACAACCTAATCAAACTTATGGCAAAGAAGATCAAGAAAATGGCCAGAAAGCAGACCTAAATCTAAATGTAAAGACAGGGAGGAGGATCAGGGGAATGCCTAATATAGGAACTTAATGCAGTCCAGATAAGTGATGGGTGGAGCTCCAGAGCTCAGGCTCAAGAGAGTGCTCCAAGGTACCAGTCTTCAGCCTTTGAAACCCCATCTTCTCTCTAATTTTGTTCCAATGTACATGAACGTTTTGCAGCTTTTCCCTTAGCTTTCCCTGCCTAGAGCTCTATTTTACATCTCTTTCTCCACCCACACCACTTTGGTTATTCTACATCCCTGTAGGGAAATATAATAAAGTCATGAGGCATTTCTGATATGCAGAAATGAGCTACCTACTGTTCAATAAATAGCATGTGTTGATTAAGAGACAAAATAAACCTTAACAGAAAAATTGAACCACATATTCCCCAACTCTTTATCCTAAAAAATCTGCCTTTAATTTTTTGTTTTAAAATATTTCCTGCCAGATTTTCTTTTTGCCAAGCTGCTTTCACAGGTGTTCAGTAAGGCATGTGATAAGGGATTTAACTCCTTCAGGCTTTGGTAGGGGGATGTGATAGTCACAGCAATTTATGGAAGTTCTGAAGAAGTTAAAATTGCTCCCCAAACTGTCTAACTTGCCAGAAGACTGTAGTTAATTGGGATACAATCTTTACAACAAATATCAAGATACATAATTGATTTGATACATAAGAACAAATGCCATTCCTCAAAAGTGGTTTTCAAAAGAAAGACAAGTTATTAACAACCATATGAAAAAATGCTCCAAATCACCAATAAGAAAAATTCAAATTAAGTAACTGAGAGGAAAATAGCAAATATTAGTATAAGAATTGTAGTAGGAGAATAGGCACTGTAATGCATCATTGGGCTTTGAATTGGGTCAGTAATTCTAGAAAACAACTTAGAAATGTATACAAATGTTACTAAACTGTACATACCATCTGACCTATGGATGCAGCTATTAGCCATATGTCCTCAAAGACAAGGGGAAAAGGACTTATATGAACAAAAACAAGTATTGTTGCTAACGTGATGGTATAGAGTCACACAGTCACTGGGGGAAAAGGCTGATAATTTAGCTGTCTTCGGTTCAACAAATGTTTGAGAGAAATGCTTTATGAACCATACTCAAAGTGGAGAGGATGTACGTAGGGCGGGCATAACTGGATTGAAAAAGGAGCTTCTTCATATCATGCTTTTAATAGCTTCTCAAAGCAACAGTTAATTATTTCACTCCCATAGAAGCTCAAAGCACATGTTACACCTTAGCATCTCAAGTCATGTTTGTCAGAAGGTAAAAAACAGTATGTGACAATAGTCCCTATAAGCAATAAAAAAACACCCAGGATTTTTTGTGTTTTTCCTCCAGCCTAAATTTTTCCTCTTTCTCCTAAATCTTCAGAAATGTGATGATTCTTAGATCAATGGTACCAAACTCTAATAGAAATGGATGTCTGTGGGCCGTATATTGTCTTAGAAAAATCACAAAATAACATTATCTGTATTTTATTATGTTTTTATCTACTTTATTAAATATTTCCCAAATACATTTTAATCTAGTTTGGGCTGCACTTGGGAGTTTTACAGGTAGTATATAGTAGGCCACATCACAAGTTTGGCACCTCCGTCTTATATGACCACAAATAACTTGCCCCTTTCACATTTTTTAAAGATAGCAAACCCATCCAAATACCACTAGTTTCTAGTTAACAGAAAAGTTTATCACTTAGTGAACAACCAAAACCAAATCCAATAGAATCCTGAAGCTACTGGGGAAGCTGGGAGATTAAAGACTTTTAAAATTTTTGTCCTGGAAGATAAAATAAAAAGTGTAAATTTATTACAAAAGTATTTTTTGAAATATTTATTTTAAGCCACTGCAAAAACAAAGACAACTGAGTGCAACTGGAGTTCATCACTTGGAAAGTGAACATACCATGAAATTACTGAATAGCAAAAAATGCCACTGTTACAAAATACAAGACTGAGTTACATAAAGAGTTACTGTTTTCAGTATACATCTGACTCATTAAACTAAGGGTGTGAATTACTGTACCACTGCACAAATAACAAAAATAGCAAATCCAATTAATATTAAATATTATTCAAACCTAACAATGAACTTGTAGAACTATAACTTCACTTATACAAAAGGAATGTACACAAATGTTACAAAACATAATGAGAGTAGCTAATACTGTATCTCTCTCTTCAAAACAAGAACACAGTAAATGCTTGAAAGTTTCTTGCTGACATTTGTTATTCTTACTTTTTCCACCCAAAAGAAAAGAGAGGGAAGAAAGAAACCAGAAAAAAAAATTTTTTTTTTGGCCTTTTAGTACTAATAATCACCAATACCCACTAATTTGTATATAAACTTCATGTGCTGGTGACAGAATTTGTAATTTTGGGTGTTCTTCTATACCCAAAGGATGAACAAATAGCTCCTTATTTCCACTGTACCCTTCCCTTTTCCTTCCTTCCCCTCCCCTCCACAAAAAGAAATGGAAAGTTACCTTAGAAAATTGTAAATTTCAAAGTATGATATATTAATAGATTGAATTACTGACAATATCAAATCTTGAAGAATAATTTCTGCTGAACCAGCCCCTAAAATACACATTGATGAGAATGTACTTTTTTCCAAATGCAAAGTTTAGTTCCAATTCCTTCAAAGTCACATGAGTAAAGTACTCATTTTTATGTTACTGAATGGCACATTTAGTAACCAATTTAAAACCCTCTCAGTAGCAAAATAAAACTCATTATTTAGGCTAAACTAAACTTTACAGATAATTTATTTAAAATTTGCAAGTATTTTTTAAAATAAAGACACTACTACATATATCCAAAGGTATTTCAAATTTTTCCCCACTCCTTATCAAACCTTGAGAGTCTCTCTGTGGTTTGTGAAGGAATCATTTGTGTAAAACAAAGAATCTTAAAATAAATCAGGTACTAATTTTAAACATACCAAAAACATGACAAATCTCTTTTCATGAAAGTGACCATCTAAAAGAATCAAATCTTAGCACATACTTTAATCAGTCTGGAAATAAAGATGTACTAAAGCATATCTCATTTTATCTTCAGTCTTTTTAGATTTTTATTTCTACACTTCTTGCAATGGCTTGAGATGGAACTCAAATTCAACACAAGTCACAACTTTGAACAGGTCAGAACAAGTCATTACATTTCATCAGGATTTAAATCCCCACAAATTGGACATTTTATGAAATTAGAACATCAAGCAGTTTTTGTCATTAAAAAATGTCAATGACAGTTGTTCCAAACATAGTTAAAGAATAACCTAAGCAATCAAAATGAACTGGAATATCACTGGAAAAATCACACACACACACACACACACACACACACACACACACACACACACACAGAGGCATCTTTTAAAAAATATTTTTTGAACTGTGGGATTGATTGAATATACTGTTTGAGCCTTATTATTTTCTCTCTACAAAGAAACTTAAATAATGGCTATACTATCTACTTTAAAATGACTTCTATTGTCACAGTCCTGATATGAATATGAAATTTCCATTTTTTTTTACTGTTAGTAATCACACTTATTAACAACTCTGTACTTCTATAATGGATCTCTGAACTCAGTAATGTTCCAAAGAACTGTGAGGGAGGCAAGATTGTAAGCAAAATCTAATCTGAAAACAAGAATTACTGAGAAACCTACAAAAATCTCTATGTTTGGAAAAAGATCTGCAAAGCAATTAGTTACATCGCCACTTCAGAATAAAACAAATTCAGAATTTTGGTTTGCTGCTGATTGACTATTCATGTTAAATGCAATGACAGATTTTTTTAAAAACAGATATGAAAAATACAATCTAAAATATAATATGCAATTAACCCACTTTATGGTCAATAAGAGAAAATAATCCTAATATTTATAGCAGTCCACTGCTTCATCTCACCGTCTGAAAAAGTAATAAAAATTCTGCCTAATTTCCTGTGTTTCTCAGTCCAGTTAAAAAAAATAATTTCAAGATGAAATAAAATAAATGGTAAAGGTTTGGTCTATTTCAGCAGTTTTCCTATATAAAACAATCTCAAAGTTTGCCACAAATCATAAGGTATTCAAATACTTTTTTAGCACTTTGCTTTTAAAAAAAAAAAAAGAGCGAGAACTTCACTGTAATAATAATACTATTACTCAATGTAAGTGTTCTGAGAAAAGGCCATGCCTTCTATTCTGTGCGTATTTGGTGCTCAGGAAAAAAGACAACAGAAATAGAAGTAGCCACAATGAGGGATGTGTTGAAGGCCTTCTAGCTATCAGTAAGACTGAAAGCTGAATAAAAACTTATGATGTAATATGATATAGATCTCCTAATCTCTGGCTTGTATCAACTTTCAATTTACAAAGACAAGCAGTAGGAAACATTTCATCCAAAGGGTTAGTGAAATACTGTGTTGTAGAAAAATAGCACATAAGGTTTTAAAAAAATTTTTAAAAGGCCAATACCACATTTTCTGAAATTTGGGAAAGTCTTACCTCTTCTGAAGAAAGTTGATACCAGACTGTAGTGCTGTTGTAAAATCTGTCAATCAACTGTATGACTGTTTCTCTCTATGAAAAGCATGCCTGCTCTAGCATTGTTTTTCAATTTAAATAATCTCTATTTTCAGTATTATAGAGTAAAATTGGAAATTTAATATGTAAATAGCAACAAACAGAAATCAAAGCTCTTCTTATTGTGATGTCAGATTTTAAAGCACCTTTATAAAGTTCAACAGCGAGTTCTCCCTAAGACACAAGTGAAATAAAATGAAATCTTAGAAATAGGGCAAAAATCATTTGCAAAGCCAAGGGGATCTTTACTTACACGCACTCTTTCTCACATACATACTTTCATTCCAACATAAATTGGCAACATTGGCAAATCATTTGTTTTGCTTGATCAAAGATTATGAAACCTATCACTTACGGTGTTTGTAGCAACTTTAAAATTTTAACGTATCTGCTCTTTAATAAATTATGTTGTTCTGTTTCAAGCAGTTACAGTAGGAAGTTTGATAGTATCTTAACTATGAAAAATAAAACTATGATTTAAAAAGATTGGCCAAATGACAAATTTTTCCAGAAGAAAAAACTAGCCTCAATCTTATTGATAATTGATGTTAAATTAGTCATTAATACTATTTTTTCCCAAAGGGGCACATATGTTGCAAAATTGTAGCAAGTAAAAGTGTTATAAATCTTACTAGCCAGCTAAATTCTATTAACAGCCATCTCAGTAATAAAAGAGTATTCAATAAATCACAAATGCAGTTTTTAGCAGCACTACTGGACACAACGAAAATTCTGCAAGACAAAGTCACCTGAGAGCTTCATCATCAGACTTCCTTTCATATACCAATTTCTTAGTCTGAATATGACAAACACATGGATAGAAGAATAAATGAAGATAATATTCCAATACAGATTACAAAGATATGAATTGGATTATCATACTGTGTATATATCACAAGTAACTGAAAAAAGGTTATTTATTTACCTTCAACTATGCTAACAATGTTAATGTTTGTTAGTTACATTTTATCCTGCATATATATCTTTTCACTCAAAAGGAGGAATAAACTGTACAGTGGCTGGATTTGTTTTATGCATTTTCCAAGATCCAACAAAACAGAGGTTTGCATCTCTCCTCATCAGAAGCCTTTTCCATCATTTCATAATATTTAAGAACTGCCTGCAAGAGGTCTCCCACTTTCCATTCTTTCTCCCGTACTCTTTTTGAAAGCTAGCAAAAAAAAAAAGAAAACACAGAGTTAACCAAAAATCTGACAGCTACGAAAACACTATTTTTGATTGCTAAGAATGTATTGTGATGTATTACTCAACATCAACTAATTTTCCTCAAGCTAAACACTTTTCCAAGCTGCTGTCTAGAGGTCTATTACCAGGAAAGGACCCTGTATGGTGACCCAACTACCTAAACCTGACACTTCAAGAACTAGTGCAAAGGCTTCATACAACAGGAAATTCTCAACCTAAAGAATTTTGGCATACACTCAGTTAAGAACAAGAAATCATAAATAAAAGATGCCAAATCTTAATAAAGGGATGGAGATTTTCCTTTCACAACACAATGTGAGTTTGAGAGAGAATACACTTGAGGTTCAACTGAAACATGGTTTTCCAACTTAGGAAATTTTCATGGTCATGTAAAATATGACTAAGTTTCAAATAAAACTTCAATTCCACATTGTCTTCATTCTACTGGAGGGAGTTAAAATCTGCTGAGTGAGGGTTTTTTGGAAACTGAGCACCAAACCAGAGTGGTTCAAGGCCACCACTCTATTTTAACAAGCGTGACTTCAGTTCTTCTTCCCATATGGACAACTGAGCTAGCCTGGTAAAAGAGGCATGGCAGGAGCTACGCCTCAGAGCAGTCTTTGTTAGTCATTCTAGGGTAGCTCCTTCAAAGCTCTCCAGATTCTAACTACCCACTGGGACTATTATTCATTCTCTCTGCTACAGGAATGAAGGAAGAAAATAAGGAAACAAGCTTTTATTCAGAGTCTCTTATGAGCCAGGCACTGTGCTAAGCACTTTACAAGTATTACCTCACCTGATTCTCACAATTCTATGAGGTAGATGCTATTATTATTGCCATTTCACAGCTGAGGAAACTGGCAGACAGTTCAGTGACTTGCCCAGTGTCACCCAGCTAAATGTCTACAGCTGGATATGAACACAGGTCTTCCTGACTGCAGGCCAAGTACTCTATTCACGGCACCACCTAGCAGCCTCTAGGCTGCTCATCTCTTTCCTGTTTTTTCTACATAACCCTAACACTCCTATTCACCAACTTAAGTCAAAAATTTTTTAAATATAAAACTACAGACAATATATACTTTTAAAAGATATTATGTTGGCATACCCATATTTAATCACAAATTTGTTTTATCAATCACTCTGTGGGTAATTTTCCTATTTCTTTTCGATTTATATTTTATATAATGCCTTCCCACAGCCAAATGTACATTGTAAATATTCAATACATTTTTTATCCCTCCCATTTTTCTTCTTTGATGCCATCAAAATATACAGAAATCAAAAATGAAATATAACTATGACATTAAACACCCCACTATTAAAATAACAAATACTTTTTAACCAAGAAGAAATACTGAAAGAAACTGAAGACTATGTTATATGCATTAACCCATGAATCCCACCATTTTCCCCCATTGAATGCTTCAAGGAAATTCCACACCAGAATTCACTCAGTATGATTGCTATAGTTTTTTGTTTTTTTTTTTAATTTCACTTATACTAAAAATGATGAGGAGAGGAAACTGACTGTTAACACTGGCTGGACAAAGCAAATAAAAATCACCCCCTCTCAAAAGGTAACACGCGAATTATGTGAAAGCTGTTAAGCCCTGGAAGTTTGGTCCTGATGAATTTTCACTAATCCAATATTCAAACTGTTTAAGTTAACTTGGAGCTGTATCAAAAACTAATGAAAGAAAGACAATTATTAACCATAGAGCCATCTTAGAAGTTTGTACAGCATGCCCTAAAAAAAAGCAGGTGTGATATTTAAAACAGTTTGCAAGTTATATCTTCCCCATTATTCCTGAGTTCTTTCTTCACGAAAATTTGTAATTTTATGACTTATCTTAATTACTTATTCCTCCTAACAGGACTTGGTCTATTTACACAGATGCATCAAAACATTTCATCTCCATATTCAGAGCTCAGACTTTTTTACTGAGCTAATATGGTACTTTAGGTTAAAAAGCATTGTCATAAAGACTACCTTATTTGAACCACACATAACTCTATAAGACAGATAATATAAGTATCATTATCCCCATTTTACAGATAAAAAAACTGAGGCCACACAATTAGTAGACCAGATCATCTTACCAAGTTCTAGCACTAAGTTCAATATTCTTTTCATTATACAAATCCTGAATTTATTTTATAGAGATGTATAAAACACATCTCTATAAAACACACAGAATATAGTCTTTTATTAGACAAGTTTATTTAATAAAATCTGACTATTCGTATTCAGGTTTTAGAGATGAAACATGCTTTGCACATGGTAAGTGCTTAATAAATGACAGCTGAATTTATGAATTCAAAGTAGCTGAAGTGTTTGTTCAGTTCAAAAATTAGGATGGAAATATTTTCACACTGAAAAATACAAAGTGCAGATACATAAAGCCTTTTTGCTTGTATATCTAGCTATCTATACCAGCTTTCCCTTGGTTCCCAGCTTCATCATTACCAACAGAAATGTAAAAATGAAATGGCTAGTAAGTTAGACCATTTGGCTAGGAGGTGGGGGTGCAGGAAAAAGAGGCTTGTGCATGTGTGTGTATACACTTACAGCAATACTCTGGTACCACATGTACCTTCTAGCCCAGGCGGACACAAGGAAGGCAAAAGGTCCAGGTTCTTAAAAAGCTAAGCATTCTCAAAACACACACACCGAAAGAACTTTATACCTATTATAAACTCTGCCATAAGCATGTCTATGATGTTCTTTAAATTGCTAAATTAATTATAACTTAATTGCAATAAAAACACCAAAATAATGGTTATAATAATAATTGCAATAAAAACTGCCAAGTTATCATAAATAATAATCTCCTTTTCAACTAAACAACAGTAGAATTAATTGGCCTTGAATTATTTGTGGAAAAAGGACATATATAAAACAGAATTATTTTTTAAAAGACAGAAAGACAACCTAGAATGCAAAGTCTATAATATTAAAACATGCCTCAATACTACAGCAAGTTGATAAAATTAGACCATTAAGTCTGTGCTATCATATGGCACATCTGTAAGGCAACAAATATACCATAATATTCAAAATTCCAATACTAATGAGATGAACTACAAAGCTAATGGCTTCAACTTAAGCTCATCAGACTGGCCCAAGTCCTGATATTTACAAGATTAATTTATCACTGATTCAAATGCTAATGATATTGTTGATAAATTAAATTCAAAAAGTAGACTATTTTTTTCACTAAGAGGAGACCTGAAGATTTTGTTAAGAATATGCCCACTAACAAAGATTAAGAGGGTAAATTATTATAGTTCTGAAACAGAAAACTGCAGTTAACTCAAGTTCCTTGATTCTTGTTTCAGGGGGAACCTATTGGAGATACTGAGCCAGACACTGTTACCAAAACATGACAATAGAGGATGAACAGACGGGTGATAACAACAAGGTCTGCAGTCCTCTAACTGTACTCACCAGCATGAATTCTTTCTTTGCAGAGTCATGGAAATAAAGTTGCTCCACCTCTGCCTCAGATGCAGCCAGCCACTGAAGGGCAAGCCTCAGCTGAGAATCCACATCACATGAAGCCATATCAATATTCACTATTAGCAGTTTCTTCCCAACTTTCTCCAAACCTAATATTTAAGACAAAACAGTCAGGAGATGAAGCACATCAACCAAACTCAGATCACTATATTTTCCAAATATTAATAAGGAGGTTCCATTTCTTACGATTCTTAAAAAAAAAGATGATGGGAATCTATTTTTTAACCGTTATCACCAAAAGTATAAATCTCACAAATTATAATATTTCTTTTAAGCTAGCAGAAAGGTCAACTCCATTATACATTTCTTCTGCTACATATTTATAGCTAAACATATACTTTTGAAGCTTTAAATAGATTGTCTAAAGTGCTATGAATAATCAATGTCTAAAAGTTAGAGCTATGAGTCATACAAGTCAAAGAAAAAGTCAGCAAAAGTCCTACGAAATGAATTTAAAATAAATACATACATACATACACACACACATATACACATGCATACATATGTGAATTTAAAAAAACTATATAGTCAGATTTCTTTTCTATAAATATAGGTAATATATATTGCACAGGAGGAACCAGTCAATTCAAAAATCTGTTAATTCAAAAAATCTGTGTTTCAAATGGGCTTATACTATATTAAAATAAACTTCACTTTCATGCTAAACTGCTGAAATGAATGCACAAAGCAATTATTTACACAACTAGTAATTAAATTAGTTACATGGGGGGGAGAAGAAAATTCCTAGGAAATTAACATTCTGGAATAAAAACACACAACAGTATCATATTAATTGGAAAAGCAAGGATCAGAAAAAATTTATTTTAAATTAACTGGGTAAGAATTACCAAGATCTGCACTAACTAAATCTCTGACCTTGGAAAAGTCATTTAATATGACTAGACCACAGTTGTCTCATATGTAAAATGAAGAGCTTTGGCTAGTTTGCTTCCACCTATAAATATTATAATGTTAAATACATACACACGCACACACACACACACACACACACACACACACACACACACACACACACATATTATGAACACAAAGTCAGAGTTTTAGTGCCAGATGGGACCTCAGAGATTATCTAGTCCTAATTTTACAAATGAGGAAAATGAAACTCTGGTGGATTATGATTTGCCTAAGAGTCCACTAAGAAAGCAGTACTTCAGTGAAGGAGTAATAACCTAAATTTAGTACTTCAATATCAAGAACTTCATGAGCAGGCAGAGCCAGGACTAGAACTCAATGTTTCTTGGTCCCCAGTCTTAGGTTTTTCCCATTAAATCAGACTGAAGACCAAAAAAGACATACAAAGATATACAACTGGAAAGCACTAGTCTATGGTAATTAGGGTCTTGCCTATGTGACAGACTCTCTGTCTTGATTACACCGGTTACAAAGCAGGGAGAAGAAGTATAAAAACCATTACTGTTTTAATAAGACTTACTACACAATAAAACCATAATTAACTAGAATACAATCAAAATACTCAATTCATTAGAAATTTTCTGTTAGATCATATGAAAAAAGAAACAACCCCCTCCCACCACATATACACAAACACAAGCTACTTTCAAAGATTTAAGAAAAAAAAATTCATGATATGCCTTGGCTCAAAAAGAATATACTTATCCCAAACTATGTATTTCTATATCTATACTAAAAACTGACATTTACAATGACCACAGAGACACACTAAAAGGTCCTCAAAGAAAAATTCAATTTTATATTAATTGTATTATAATGTAAAAGAAATGCATAAATTTATTTTTGAATATTTTCAACAATGACTAAACCAAAAAAGTTTTCTGATTAATTCTCAACCCCAAATTCCAACAAAACAAGATAACCAATTCCTCAGAAGATTAAATGAATGTTGATACATTGATATGAGCTTCTATATACATTAGGCACACAAAAGGCATTAAAGGAGGACTCAGGAAAGCAGTAATAATTCACAATTGTATAGCATTTCCTTCTCCAGCTAGGTAGTGCAACTATTTTGTAGTGCAAAAGGGTAGTGCCCCTGTTTTGGATGAGGGAACAGGTTCAAAGAGTTTATGTGAGTAGTCCATGGCCACGCAGCTACTAAGACTTATAGCCAGGATTCACCCCAGGTCTAACTCCTGCTACTCCTCTGGATACAGGACTCTTTACCGAGGTCTAGAACTTCCCGTGATCGTTTCTGTTTCTGCCACTGTTGATCTTCACTCAAATGTTTGACACTATGCTTCCCCTTGGGTCCCTAGATTTCCTCATAATAGTATATCCTTCTTAGTATACAATCCAACTTAGTCCCACATCAGCACCACAACTTGTGGCCACTTTTCATCCAGTTCCTTTTCAACAACGACTAACCTTTCAAGAGTCATATTCCAGTCCTAAGTTTATAAGTAAGATTTTTTTAGATACGAAATCCTGCTGATATTTTTTAAGGTCAAATTGACTCCCGGTATTAGGATATCCAGTTGACCTTCCTTGTTAGTCATGCTTTGTGCATACAGGCATAAGCACCACAGGCCACGGGTTTTTATTGCTGGCTTTTATTGGATTTTGTTTCCTGTGAATTTCTGGGTGTGTGTGCTATTCTTTCTACACAGTGGAGATTCTCAAAGGTATTTAATCCTTTCGATTAAATTTGCAAGACTTCAAGCAAACAGATTTTCACCAGCCTTTATTAGGCATATTCCATTCCAAGCTAATAGCTGTCATTCCTACATCGTTGTAGGACTGAAAAAACTACACACGAACATGAAAATGTAACGTAACTCTTCAAAAATTTAAATTCCAAGACTATTTCAAAAATGACTCTTTTACCTGAAAAGACTGCTGACTCCAAAAAGCAACATCAAGTATCC
This sequence comes from Vombatus ursinus, assembly GCF_900497805.2. Taxonomy (NCBI): domain Eukaryota; kingdom Metazoa; phylum Chordata; class Mammalia; order Diprotodontia; family Vombatidae; genus Vombatus; species Vombatus ursinus. The sequence goes on from NW_020954580.1 coordinate 29,760,247, forward strand.
ATACAACATGGGTTATATTAGTAAGATAAATATTCAACTATTACCTAAAATAATATGAGTGTGGAGGGATTAAGTCAGGTAAACATTTCTGCTATTATTTATAAGCTGAAATTCTTATGTGGGAAACTAAAGCTATTTTACTATATTCTTATCTTCTGGTTGAGAATAAAAGACCATGCTAATGTTATGCCGTAATTATAATAATAAAACACTATGCCTTTGTGGTGGATTTTTAGAATTTTGGGGATAATTTCATACTTTGAACAAAATATTATGTGAACTATGATTACAACCAAAAGAAAATAAAATGAATTGCTTACAATTATTTTAGAGCATATATTAATATGGATTTAATTACTTTAGCAAGTACTTAGCCTACTTTATAGAGAACTTAAAATTACTTAAGTAATATTCAGTCAAGACTATTTTGGGACTCATGATATAATTTATATAAACAACCTTGATAGTGTGTAATTCACTTGTCATCCAGAAGAATACATGAACACAAAAAAAAAATCTTAAGAAATGTGAGAATAATGGACATGAAAGTATTCTATAAAATATTAAGTGCTATATAGTGCCAGATATTTTTAGTTAAGATCCATTACCTTCTATATCATGTTTATGTTCTTCATCTTTATCATCTGTTCCATCACTGTATTTTGAAATAAAAAGGCAAATATTAGTAAAATTTTAACGAACAATGTACAATGTACAAAGCCAGTTCTAAAACACAATAATCATGTACATGAAAATGGTAACATATACAATGTTTAAAAAAGAATCAAGAGGGGGTAGCTAGGTGGTGCAGTGGATAGAGCTCCGGCTTTGGAGTCAGGAGGACCTGAGTTCAAATCCGGCCTCACACACTTGACACTTGCTAGCTGTGTGACCCTGGGCAAGTCACTTAACCCCAAATGTTTCAAGAAACAACAATTAAAAGGAAGCTTTGCTTCTCACACCATTTCATGTTATAATCTGATCTGCCAATGCATTTCAAAGGATAGGTAATCAGTGACCCAGAAATCCTACCTTAATGTGACAAATATCCAAGTAATTTTAGACACAATTCAAATGCAAAAATAGTCTACAACATTTGTCTTAGATATAAATCTTAGAAGACAAGGCTTCAGTTTCACTCAGTGGTTTATATCATGCCATGAAGATTTATTTAGGCATTCAATACATAATAACATAGATCTTTCTCTTTAGAGTACAGAAAAGTTCATTTTTCTTACACATGAGGTCATCCATACAAAATAAAACCTGCATGAACTGAAGACAAAGAAAGAAAACAGAAATTCTGTAGGAAGCAAGCTCTTCTTTAGGAAATAATAATTGATAGATTAAAAAAGAGCAAGCAGAGCATGCAAAAAAGATAACTTACTTTGTAATTAGATGTCATTCATACTTGACATAGCCATATCTTATCAAATGTAAGTTCATTAGGCAAAAATCATGCCAAGATTACGAGAAAAGCATGTTGATATTCATGTGCATGGTTAACACACATTTATTTATAATTATAATTTCATGCATTAGTGATGAAAAACTCATCTGTTTAAATTTCTAGACTAGACCAACCTGTCTGATGTTGGAAAGGATAAATTCTCCTCATACATATCTCCTTCTAAACCAAGACTGCTCCAGCTACTGCTGTTACCATTACTGCCAGAGAAGAAGAAAACAGAGCTGAACTAGAAAATGAACAGTAGATCTAAATAGATCTTGCTTTTCCTTCAGAGCTGTTGCTGTCCTTATTATACAATGAGAGAGGCAGAGGCAGCTAGGTGGCACAGTGGATAGAGCACTGGGCCTGGATTCAGCAAGACCTGAGTTCAAGTCCTGCATCAGACTGTGTGACCCTGATCAAGTCATTTAGCCTCTGTTTGCCATAGTTTCCTCAACTGGAAAATGAGGATAATAACAACATCTCCCTCACAGAGTTGTTGTGAGGATCAAACAAGATGATATTTGTAAAGCACTTAGCAAAGTGCCTCACACACAGTAGGTACTATATAAAGGCTTATTCCTTTCCCCACCCCAACCCCCCAGTGATGTTCTGCCACTGTCAAAATTGAATGGAGCACCAAGCAGTCAAGGGAGGGCTGGTGTTATCCTGAAAAGTAATGTTTGGGGTGGGATTTTTCCCCCATTATTTGTTTTCCAGTGAACACAAATGACCCATTATAGAACAGCAAATGAAGGAACTTTTAAGAAATAGGTTCCACAGTGAACAAATAAGCTTCAGACAAATTTTTAACCAAACCATCTTCAATGTGAAGATGGTTTAGAAAAGAGAAAAAGTTACTAAAATAGAGTTTAGAACAGACTACCTTCTGCTATATTGTGTTGCTTGTTCTTAATGTTGTCTATGTAAAAGTACTGTAATTACAGAAGCAACCTTCAATTCCTATTTTACATGTAAATTAAGAGGTAAATGGAGACAATAACATTTCCAGAGCAAAAGAAGTCTGACAAAAATGAAATCACAAATGAATGGAGCCCATCTAATAAACAATTACTGCAGTTTTGGGGTTGGCTAGTCTTTAATATGAAACAGATAATTTGTTAAATCTCCATGCCTGCTACCTAATAAGAAGGAAAAAAAAATAGCAGTGGCCATTTCTAAACAGGAAAGTAACTGTGTTTTAAAACTGCAGCAAAGCAACTACAAAGAAAATGGCAACTGCACTCAGAAATAAAATTAGATGCAATTTCTTAACAGAAACTTTCAACATGCAATTTTAAAATCTGAGTAATTAAAATAATAATAAATCTGTTAGCTCGCAGTAAGCAGTTATAAAACATTTCTCAAACTAAATGAGATTGCAGAAGATATCTCTTGTAATTACAAAAATATTTACAAATACACTTTATTTCTAAAAACATGAACAGCTTAACATGTCACATATGTTAAATAATAAAGCTGCACAATTTTATAATCTGAAATCATTATAACCCTTTCAAACTAGCTTTCTTATAATTTTTAAGCTACTCCTATTAACTTTAATTTGTTAACTGGTACTATAAAGAAGTCTATGCTAATAACATCCATGTACAATAAAAAAGTTGTTCATTGCAGAGTATCATGGGAACATGTTGCAAGTCAAGCCTAAAATTTCAAGCGGTTTCTTGGAGCTGTGTCACACAATGAGCTGACACTAACTTTATACTTAATTAAAACCCTCAGATATTTTTCATGCTGAGTTTCCCCCATTATGAGTTTCCATCCTAGATATGTATCATTCAAATTTCAAAACTGGACAGAGCTGGACTCTATTCAAGGTACTGGTAAAAATGATGAATAAGAAGCAATAATAAGAACCCTGTGGCATACTACATATTCCTCCATATTTTTCATTGATAAATTAATATGCATTCTTTGAGCATGTTATCCAAACATCCACAAATCTACATTTCAAATGCCTTGCTTTTGAAAGTAAGCGGCTATGCTTTCTAAAGATGACTGATGAGTAATGTTACAAGAAATAAAGCCATAAGTTGTAAACTGCAATCTCTTTTCATGTTCTCTTACCTATTTAAAAAATAATGGAATGAATTCATTTTCTGAAATGGTTTTAAGAAAAAATAGTGGTTTTCATAGGTATAGTAAACTATGATCAAACTGATATACTATCAGTACTTGGCTAAATTCACTATCAAGCAGACTTTTTGGTAACATAGTACTTAAATAAACATCAACATTTAAACATGCACCTCATTCACCAGGATATATTTGAACTATCTCTGTGAGTGAGAATACGTGAATACAAAAGCATTGATTAAGTGCTTACTTGTAAGCTCCACACTGAGGGCCCCTCTTTTAACTGGAGAGGCCCAATCATTTCATGAGATGCACTGGCCATGTTCCCTTTACTCCTGGATCCACTCCTCATTCCCTAGTCTTTTTCTATCTCTTCCACAGCAGCCTATCCCTTTCCCTGCCCCTATCTATCTGAACAATGACTATAAAGTAGTAATGAGGGCTATAATTTTCTTATACAAGTTTTATATCCATATTACAGAGTAACAGATTTTGAAATGTATGCCTAGTATCTGATGAAAAACAACAATTCTTAGTGGAGTTACAAAATAATAGCACAAAAAGTGTACTGCTATGAGTATTAAAGTGGCAAGAGTTTGAGCACAGAGTTTATTGAATCCAGTAGTTTCTCAGGACAAACATCACAGAACAATAAAACAGCATCAAGAGACAGAAATTTTGTATTGTAAATGAAAATCTACAAACATAAAATCTTAAAACTACTTCCATTTCTATAATTATAATTGAATTAAAAGTACTGAAAACCTCAAAATGATAAAGAAATTAAATAAAAATTTAAAAATTCCTAGGAGAAATATATGATCTTGGGGAGTATAAGAAAATAATAAAAACAAGAAAATTTACTATTTACTATTTTTTAAGTTAAAGAAAAGCTAGCGTCAAAAAGTATGTTTTAGTCAGTGTTTCATAGGTTTTTATCAGGAATACACTTTAGGTAAGGTTATGAATAAGGAGAAATAAAATTTTAAAATAATAAAATTTTCTAAAATATTATTACAGGGGAAGTTGGGTATGATACAAGCACCCTCTGCTGTTCAAAATCATACTTGATTTTATAATGGCTACAGTTTTGCAACTTGCATAATATAAAGGTTATGAGTCATTTGTCATTTGGTAATTACGCTTTCTTTAAAAGTCCTTTTAAAAAAGGCCTGATTTCAACATATTGTATGTGAATTTGCAAGTTTTTTCCAGCTGAAGCTTTAAAGATAATTTTTCTTCCTACCTTCTTCCCTCCAGTTCTAAATCTGTGATCCTATGAGCAAGGGGAGTGCATGCACACATGTGCATGCTCTCTTTCTCACACACACTCTCTCACACACACACACACACACACACACACACACATGCACACACACAGAGAGAAAGGACATTAGATTATTTGGTCTGCACCTATGATTTCATCAGTGTAAGGAATTCCTGGTTTGGAAACTCCCTCCACAAATGCAAATGAACAACTCACCTACAAATTATAGTTTTAAGAGAGGTGAGTAGGGTACTAAGAGTTGACCCAAGTACCCAGCTAATATGTGTCAGAGGAAGGACTTGAATTCAGGCCTTCTTTATTCTAAGGCAGGACCTTTTAGTCATTATACGCTGCTAGATTTTTAAAGTCTATGAAAAGACTTTTTAAAAGGTTAAAGATTATAACAAACATAAATAAATTCTTAACTCAATTGTTGGCACAGTAGAATCTACAGTATTTGGAATTAATATTTATTAACAATTTTAAGTCTTCTGGTGTTACTCCAATATAAAATCCTTTCTTTAAATGTTATCTAATACCTTTTACTATAACATTACCTCAATATAATAAATACAGCAACCATTATGAATTATAAAACTGGTTAAACAGTGACAAACATTTCAATGCTGAGTTTTACTATTGCACACTGTATATTTCACATTTAACTTCTTTGATTTATAGAAAAATTAAATATTTTTATCCTATAACATAGTAATTGCTGAAATGGCACTTTTCACCCCATATCACAAATGTGAGTAATAAGAGTTAATTTTAATTACATGATTTGCTTAGTTACTGCTGCTGCTGCTACTACTACTACTACTACACTTGATTTTGTGAAGAACCCTTCACTCCACATAGTGCATTTCCTCTACTTAGAATAAACACTTGCTGCTTGGAATAACACCAAAATTTGCAGACATTTCTATCATCTACAAGGTTAAGGTATGAAGATTTTCTGTGAGTCTACAAGGAAGTATGTAGGGCCAAACAAACTAGGTAATTGCATGCATGTGTAGAATTTCAGTTACCTGTCACTGAGATGAAGAAAACTGCTGCTCTCATCCTGATGGTCATCTTCGAAACTTAGATTGGACCAACTACTGTCATCACCAATACTCAGACTCATCTGCTGGCTACCAACAGACTCAACTGACTGAAATCCTTCTTTTCCTATTGAACTAAACAGAAATTTGAATCAATATAGCATTCATTCTACATTATGTTTCTGCACCAATTCAATGAGAAAATGAATAGAAATGAAAAAACAAATGATTTGCGAAAGCAAGAAATGTCAAGCTATCTAACCTACTATTCTACTTCTGATAGTAGCTCAAAAGGATTCACAATAACTTAAAGGATATACTCCAAACAGCTCTAACTTTACCTTAATATTTTCATCTATAATCCATGAATTATCTAAGATCATTGGACTAGATGATTTCTAAGGCTCCTCTCATCCTATCTAATAATATATGACTTCTGTTTCATAATACCTGTTATACAAAGTTTCCTCAATTGTAAAATGGGAATATTTTCACTTGTATTCATTTGTATGACCCCTTAAGCACTATGAGGAAATATTAAATATATAAGCATGAAATATTATATTGAAAATATTTATATTTATTTATATAAAATATATTTTATTTATTAAAGTCCTATAAAAATGTAAGCTATGAATACTATCAGAACAATTAATAATGTAGAAATACCTAAAACAACATTATGTTTTAAGAAATACCTCTCATTTAAAAGATTCCAAGACTTGGTGATGAAGTCTATCCTCACATTACAGTCTTTCTGATTTCATAAACTTTTATCATATTTCCTCTGCTAGCATTTCTCTTTCTTGAATGAAAGGATCTATTTTTAAAAAACCTATTCTTACATGAAAGTCCTTTTACCCCTTTGATCATTTTATCTGTCCTCCTAGAGTTTTTTTCCCGGTTTTACTCTCTTTCTTGAGGCACAAGAAACCAGAAAAAAAACTGTTTGCCAGTAATCATATTAATATTTTGTATAAGAGTATGATTTTATGTTGACAATTTTTTTTATTTTTTTGCTTTATTATATATTTCCCATAAATACTTCACATTCTGCTAGCTGAAATGGACAGTGGATTGGTGGTTTCAAAGTATAGTCAAGAATGAAGGAGCTAGGCAGTACAGTGGACAGTGTTGACCTAGATTCAGGAAAACCTGAGTACAAATTTGACCACAGAAAATTATTAGCTATGTGATCCTAGGCAATTCACTTAACTTCAATTTTCTCATCTGTAAAATGGGGGATGATACCAATAGCACTGACCTCCTTGGATTGTTGTGAGATATTTGTAAAGTTCTTTGAAAACCTCAAAGAATTATTTAAATAGCAGTTATTGATGATAATTATAACTGATATTTCAGAATATGATTTAGATTTTCTCCTCCTAAATTGATTACCTTACATTTGCCAACACTAACATTTCTGCTACTAAACTGATCATTCTCAGCCTTATAACATGTTCCTAAATACTTGCATAAATCTGAGCTTCTCTCAAAAAATTTAAATTCATGACATCTGCCAGACCAAAAAAGGGAAAAACAAGTAAGACAGCCAGCTGATATAAGCTATGCAATAATATTAGTTATTATTTTTTAAAAATTAGAACAGGAAACTACCTTCTGTCCCCCAAACAAACAGAACCTATAAAAGTCCCTGCTACTGTGTGCGCATGGGATACAGAGGTAGAGGACTAGGGGCAGGGAACACTATATATATACTGTCAGAATTTTCTGATATGTTAATTTTGATGAACTTATTTTTATTCTATTTTAAAGGATTGTTCTTGGAAGGAAGGATTCAATGAAAAATGTACTTAATATAAAAACAAAAGTTATCAATAAAACGTATTTTACAAAAATTGTGCTTACTAGTCATTTGCAACCAGCTGCCCTTTCATTTCTCCTCTTTTTCACTGCTAGGCAGAATTTGAAAAAATTATTCTGACAACACATGAAAGCCAAGAAGTAATAACTGGTTCATAAAATCGGAACAATTTACATTGAATATAGCACTATTGTTGTTGTTTGTCCTTCATTCTCAAAGAGGACCATGACATCAGGAAAGTGATGCCATGACATGCAAGTAAATTATATTTAAGTGAGGGAGGGCTGTGTAAAGTCACCAGCCTCACTTTCTCCTCCAGAGCCATCTGGGTCCGGTGGAGATACACAGATCAGCACAACTGGAAATTGTTCTGGATGCAGTGGGAGACCTTGGCCTTTTTAAGTTGAGGTCTTTCCCAGGTCTCAGTTTGACTGAGGGAATGCCCATTCACTGATTAAGGCTAGGTAAGACCTAAGGCACAGAATGGCCTCTTTTACCTAGTCAAAAAAAAAAAAAAAAGGAAAAACACAGTTTGGAAAGGGAAGATCTGCAGGGTTTCTGGCCAAAACAGAAACAATTGCTATTTACATTCACTATGAGCTGATCAGGGCTCAAACAAGGAGCAAATGGGGCTTGGCCTGGGAGTATAAATGAAAGGAGAGAGTCCAACAAAAGCTTCAGTTGTCAAGTATTTCTGTAGCTCTGACTTTCAAGGAAGTTTTTCCACTAGAAGGGAATTAAAAGTAATTCAATTCAAGAAACACTTATTCAGTGCCTACTATGTGCTGGTTGTGGGGAAACAAAAATTAGAAACGACACAGTTACTGTCCTCAAGTATGAAAATGACAAATACGTCAGATGCAGAATGTGATGGGGACAAAGAAAATATCCAGAGAGTACTCTAAGAAAACATGAGATGGGAGACAATTTTCAGCTGAGGGGATCAGGGAAGAATTCATGGAGAAAGGAGCAGCCAAGAAGATCCCAGAAAAAGAAATGGATTTTAACAGGCAAAGACAAAAAGTCAATGTATTCTAGGCATGAGGAATGCCTTATCTTGACATGCTATCTCTCATAAGGGTGAGAGATTAGCATGTCAAGATCAGGAAACACCTAAGAGTACAAAATGGCATATTAGGTAAAGTGGAATAATATGAAATAAGGTTAAACCACTAGGGAGGCACCAGATTGTAGCACACTTTAAATGTCGGGATAAAAATTTTCTATTTTATTTTATAAGCTATCAGGTACTTCTAAAGTTTTTTGAGTAGGAGTGATTATGTGAAGAATTTAGCAGAAAGAGGAAAGATTGGTGGCAAAAGGGCCAGATAATGAAGCGATTATAATAGTCTATTCAATAATGAGGACCTGATCTGGACTGATGGAAGATGAAGGGTTGGAGATAAAGTAAAAGCAACAAGAGGAGCAAGACATAGCAAATAAGGTGACGTAGAGAGTGAGAGAAGGGCAAAGAGTCAAAGATTACTCAAAAGTTGTGACCTCCAATGTCATCAGATATTTACGTTGCAAGCAGAAGATCTTAGTCTTGATATTTTAACAATTTGAATACAGAAAATTTAATTAATAAAATGACACTGCAGCTGTATTTATTCTTTTGATATTAATTATTCTAGGTATTTCATATCATAAACTAGATGACAATCAGCTCATGAATCATATAATAAGTAAGAGTTGGACTCTGGTGTCAAACTCTAATAGAAATGGGAGCCACTGAACCTGAACTGAACTGAAACTGTTAAATAGAAAGCAGGGAGAAATAAAAAAAAGAATGCTGAACTGCAAAGCTCCAAGATGTCAGAGAGAGCATCTCAACCCAATCTTTTTATCTAACAAAATTATAGAACCTTGAGTCTGTCTCACAAACATCCAATGAGTTAAATAGTGCAGATATTATCCTGATTTTGCAGATGTAGAAATGGGAACACCCAAAGATGAATGATGTGCCAAATGTTACATGGCTAGTAAATAGTAGAACTAATATTTTAATCAAGGTTTTCTGCCTAAGACTCCTTCAACTCTACCACAGCTGCCTTTTATAAGATCTATCCTTTACTATTTATTATTATTATTATTCATAACACCATGCTCAGTTCTCAGGACAGAGTGCTATACAAGAATGCCTTGGAAAATGAATGAATTTTGCAGGAAGAGAAGAATGAAAACAGGCAAATGGGAATCAGCACCCACCAAAAAAGTTACAGTCTCTTAAGTTCCACTAGGTGGGGAGAAATTATCTAAACTGAGACTCTAGGTGCTATTTCAGAAAATGAGGAAAACTTGAAAGCATCTCAGGCTTGGTTTTTAGGAGCTCAGAGATCAAATTCCATTCTCCTCCATGCACCCCTCTCAGGGGAGGGTAGAATCCTCAGAAGGCAAAGTGCCCAAGACTCACTAGTATCTAGTAGCATGCTCTGCACATAGTAGGCACTTAATGTTTAATGAACTGAAAAAAAAAGTGACCAACACTTGAAACAAGGAAAGTATAACTTCTCATTCCATAGAATATATATATGTGTGTGTGTGTGTATATATGTATATTTTTATATACATGTATATATGTATATGTGTATGTGTGTATGTATAATACATACAAAATTTACCTGATGTTAACATTGCGACCAATGTTCGTCATAGCTGAAGTCATTATTTCTGCAGTAAGGCTGTCAGCAAAGCTCACGCCATCTTTCCCAATTCCACTATCAGCTGCCATACTGGTATTACTTAATTCTCTTTCTGCTTTTTCAATAGCTGCAGCAACTATCTTTTCAGCCAATACCACCTTCTGTTCAAGATCAATATGGATTCTGGGAACATCAAAGTGAAAAAGTCTAGACTTCTGACAGCCAGTTACAAGTTCTGAATTAGATACTGGTTTGTTTCTAGCAGAGGACTCCTGTCCAAAAAAGTACTGTGACGATTTCCCCATACAATCTTCGTGTTCTTTCAGGTTACAATACCTGCAAGCTGTACCAGAAAATGGTGACAACTTTTCAGCATAAGTAAATCTGTCAGCTGATTTTCTGTTCTTAGAAACTTGGAGAACTGCAGATTCCAAACTTATTTCTAAAGTGTCATCTACTATTTTTTTGGCATATTGCTCTATAGCTTGAATAATGCTGTCTCCATACCCATATTCATTTAAGCTGCCTGTGCTGTGGTAAAGTTTTTGTTTTGGAGAAGAAAATTGAAGAGATTTAGAAAATGCTGATTCAACATAAGCCCCCATATCTTCATCACATGTAGATTTTTTATAAAGGCAAGAATCTGTTAAAGATTTTGGCAAGCCAACAGTGGACATTTTTAGCTTTCTTGTGACATCTCGTGTTATGCTGTAAGCAAGAGAGTCTGAAAATCTTAACAACTCCGGACATTCAATTCTCTGTGTAAGTTTAGCCCTTTCATCAGCTTGGTTTTCACAAAGATGGCCTATATTTCTTTTGCCTTGTTCTTTTTTATCTATTTGATGCTTATCTTTATTCAAGAATTTTAACAGTTCTTTCTTACTGTTCATCTGTGAGCTTCGTACAGGGAATATTTTTCTATTATATTTGAGTTGGATTTTCCTGGCTGCTTGTTGCAGTCCTGATTTAACAGATCTATAAGCAAGTCGACTAGCATATTGATCCATAATTAACTCACTATTAGCACCTTCCCTTTTCAGAACTTGGATAATATGACCAGCATATTCATCTGTCACACTTTCACAGCTGGGATACTTGGATGTCAGACCTGACATGTAGGAATTCTGACATAATGAATGGCTAAGTGGATCGGCTTCTCTCAGCCACTGTTCAGACTGTGTATTCCACTTCTCTTTTGAGCAACAGTCTCTCTTTAGCCTCAGTAGTTTATAATGTTTTGATTTTACCATTTTCTTAGCCTCTCTGATGATGTCCCCAGCCACATCACCTGCATAATCCTGTAAGCACTGTAAAGTCTCATCTTTATTTACAAGTGTAGTATATTCAGATGTTTGACTCTGAACTTTTGAATGAGATTTTGTACTAGGTCCTTGGAAGCTTTTATTATGTAAATAAGAAGCAGCCATGTCAGTTGCCAAAGAAATTATATGTGTAGCTAAATTATTTGCATATTGAGCTGTTTTCTCTGAACACTCTGACTTCATATGCATTTCTGGATATTCTTCATCTTCACTGCTTTCAACTTCTTCTGAAAGAGACCTCATGAGCTTCAACATAAATTCTTCTTTTTCTATGGTATTTTGCTCATTTTCAGATAAGCCACTAAGAGACAGATTTCGAGGTGTAGAAGGTGGTGTAGCAGGTGCAAATTCTTTTGCTAATTCTCCTTTGAGCTTTTTAGTTAATTTCCTTAGGTTCTGCTCTGAACTAGTCTGGGGGGGTACTAGAGGAGTTGGAGGGGGGGTATCAGGTATTATATTCCCATCTCTGATTTTCTGTTTATCTTCCACCTGTGAAATGTCTTCACCAGGAAGCACTGTAGGTGAGAAAGTATGAGCAGGAGAAAACCAGATTTCTTGCCCAAAAGGAAGAGGACCAAGCACACTCTTATTCAGGTCATGTTTTTTCAATGATCTGTCAAGAGGCTTTATTGAAGAATCCATTGCCTCACTGAGTTCCTCTGTATTCTGTCCTTGGTATGTTACATCCAGACAAGGTGGGAGTGCACCTGAAGACAACTTGAGAGCCATGGATCCTTTATATTCTGGAACATAATCCTTTACTAATGAAGATATATCCTGAGTAGACTGATCTAGACCATCTTGAAAGTTGGTTGGCTTATCTGGGGTCAGCTGTGGCTCCTCTTTAAGGGCAGGCAAAAATTGTTGTTTCTCTGTTGTTTCATGTTTCTTTATCAAACTAGATACATCTTTTCTCATACTGCCTGAGCATGCTGGCATACCTGCACTGTGTGCCACATTTTTATTATTTGATGCTACAAATTTGCTTTCATCTATAGAGTGCTTTATAATATATTTAGATAAATGATCAGCAAAACAGTTTTTAGAGCTACTTTCACCATTCTGTAGAGATGTTCCACCATATGGCAAAGGGTTTTTTCCTTCTGCTTTGTCTTCCATTAAATAATCTGAAGATTCTCCAACTGCTTTGGTAACTTTGGAGGATGCAATTGCTTCATAAGTTTCAGTTACTATCATATCTACCATGGTTCCAGAGAAACTACTGATAGCTGATAGACCACAGGCTAATTCTGAACAGCTATTGATTCCAATGCTATTTGTTAATTTAAGATCATTCTGGTTATATGAAAATTCATAGTTATTTTCATTACTTGGATTGCGGTTTGAAGGCAGATAAGTATTTCTAAGACGAGCTACTTCCTCTTCCTTATTTTTTGTCATGAAGTACGTTTGAGTAGAATCATTGTACATTTTATGACTATTATCTGATGGCAGATGAGAACTTTCCTGACATATATTAGATGAAATATGGTATCTGCCAAGGGCACTCCCTGCCAAGGGCACTGGTATGGAAGTTACAATGCCAGAAGTACAAAACAAGGCCTGCTGTACTGTGTATTCTTTTCCGTAGTCCTGTACTGGATTCAATGCTGTCAGTACTTGATCATGACAAGTAGGAAAAGAAGTTGAGGTTTGTGTTGACTGCAACACACTTTCTGCACTGACATACTTGATGTTATCCATAGAGACACTAATTGCTGCTTTTGTGGTAAAAGTCACATCAACTTGTGATAGCTCAATGAATGCTTCCTGTATGACAGATTCAGACAAATCCTTTGCATATGACCTAACTACTTTGTCTTCATAATCCAAAGGTCTGTTGTGTGTCCCTGTGGGTGTTGGTGGATGGGAAAACTGGCACACTTCCATAAGGCCTTCAAAAATAAGTTCTTCAGCAAGGTCTGCTGCAAACCTGGCAGCAGTGTTAGTAAATATCTGCTTCTTGACATAGTGTAAATCTCGTAAAGCGCTGGTTAGAGCATCCCCAACCAGAAAGTTGGCCAAACCACTGATGGCACGCTCCTTCAGCAAAAATGCTCTCCGCCTTCCAATTTCATTAAACGCCATATCAAAAACTGAGGACGTCAATTTTACCGCTAAGCTACAAAGTGCACTGGTACATGAAGAGACTCCCTTCTGTAAGTCTTTAAAAGCATGGCCAAAACTTTTTTCCACAAGATCAGCAGCATATTTCTGAATATTCTCTTTAATCATTAAAGATTTGTGTTTTGATCTTACTTTCCAGTCAAGTGTCCTGTGTTGAAGGTCTACAGTTAGAATTTTTCCCTCTGTGGATACAAGACTATCAATGCAAGATGTACTTTCAGCGTGTCTGGGGACTAACTGAGAATGAAAAACAGAGCCGAGTATTTCACATGAAACATTGTTTGCATAATCAGAGTACGTATGATAAATGTTATCATGATCTTCATTAAACCTCTCCCCACTGACATCAATGTGGCAGTAGCATTCAGTAGTAGTGCAGCTCCCCAGAGGGCTGAAAGCTGAAGATCGGATGGGACTAAACAAACCACTGTCCTCCCCTGATGTCTTCACCGGGCGGGGGGAGTCTGGGACATCATACAAATTACTGTAGGGGGATTCTGGTTTAAGAGGAGTTGGTTTTCTTACATTAGCTGGGAGAGTGGGACGATCAAACTTGAACTTCTGAGGATTCATAGTAGTGGTAATAAAACAAGATTCCCCATGTTTGTGAACTCTTTTTTTGGATGGCTTTCCTACAACAGATTCCCATTTAAGTTGACAAGAAGCATCCGAAGCTTGTTCTAGCTCATCAAACTGATCAAAACTGTCAAAAAATTCACCTATTTCAGAATCTGAGTCTTCTATACCATCTTTCCCTACAGGAATCTTAGGCAACTCAAGTTTTGCTTTTAAGCTTTTTTGATACCCTTCTTCATCTAAGAAAATAACAGGGCTTGGGCTTGAACATTCTGATTCAGATGAATCAGCAGGAGAAGATGAAAACAGTGTTTTCTGTAAAGTAACACTTGTATCTGAAGGATGACATGACTTATAGAAACTCCTCTGAGTCCAAGGTTCAGAAATAGATGTCGTGACTGAATTTTTCACATTGGAAGGTCGCTCCTTAAATCCCAAAACATTTATTTGGGAAGGTGAAGACTTGGCCACTGCCTTCTGTCGCATAGAGCTAACCAGGACCTCTGAATCACTGGCTTCTAAGCAGTGGGCAGGGATAGTCTGTGAAGCAGCATCACACTGGCTCCGCAACGCAGCAAAGCTCATTCCTGAAGCAAAAATAAAATTATTTTTCAACAAAATGATTTAACTTATTTTATAATAGCTGACTTTAATAAAATGCATGTATAGCCAAAGAAGCACCTTTTGAACTTACACTATTTAACCAAAGTTTTTATCTTAAGTCATATGATGTGATTGTTTATAATATTCTACACTTCCTCTCTAAGTCTGAGGTCTACCAGTCTCAGGGTAAATAATAGTAATATTATAATTGTCCCACTTAATGAACATAATCAGGGGTGTGCTAGAGATAGCTCACACCAGTTTGAGAAAACTGATTGTTAAATTTCCTGTGTGAATTATTTACACCTCAAAAAATCAGCAAATGCTACAAATTAGGGTTTGATTTACTGTTTTGCTAATTGTCTAGACTTAAGAAAACTGATAAAGAAAATGCTAATAATGCAGATTAAACTTAAGTGTTTTATGCATACATTTCCCCCTGGAGAGCTGGTTATTCAACATTTGCCAGTATACCACTGATTTTAGTGGATTTTGCTACAGAATTAAAACTTTGAAACTTGTGACATCACAGTAGTATCACTACCTAAGAAAACATAAAAATAGAAAAATTAACATATGGGCTTCACTGAAGAGTTGCAAATTTGGGGAAGTAAATTTTCCAGAGTCAGGAAATATCAGTCGATTAATCAAAGGAAAAACTGTCTTCTTAAAAAACGTCCCGTTATCCCTGGAATGCTACCATGTATCTCAAGAAAACATCCCAAAAAACTTGCCGTCACTGTGCATCTTCGAAGGCTGCTCTTCATCCAGCTGTTCAAACGCAGTGACAAAATCATCCTCAATAGAAGACACCGACTGATTAGTGTCATCATCATCTCCATGAGATTTCTCCAGCTGCCGTTTCTGACCTAAGTATGCTTCCAGGGCATATCTGACGCCTGTGGCATATTTGCTTAGTAGATTAAATATGAAGTCATCTCTGAGTCTTGGGAATGTTGCTGGAGATACTCTCATCACACAAAGCACACTGGAAAAATGATTCTTGGAGAAGACAAGAAGAAATTTCAAATATTATTTTCCAATATTTGCCTGTAATGAAAGTCTAGAAATAATACAACTAAAGGGGAAAGGATGCTTCCCAAGTAGCAGCACACTTTTCTGCTAATTTCCAACATTTCTGCTTACTCCCTTCTCTTTTTCTAGAACTTATCCTCATTTCTCTTCCTTTTCTTATATATATTTCTCTATGATCCCTCTCTATCCAGACCACCTATAAAAATGCTAATCCCTCAGACCTAATTAAAATCGCTCTTCTTCCAGACTCTCAAAATCACCTCAAGCTAAAGAGATCTTTCCAATCTGTCGTGGAAATTATCACTTGTACCATTCATTTGAAAATTATGTACCACTCTGCAACAATTATCATATTGTTATATTAAATTATCATTTATCTCTTGTATCATGATTTAATTTTTCACGTGTTTTATGGATTGTCTCCCCAATTAGAATGTAAGTTCCTCAAAGACATCATCTAGCATGGTGTCACACATACAAGTAGATTTTACACATATGCTGAATGAGTAGCCTCATCTATGCACCTTGGTTAAACTGGGTCATGGGGACATGGAATAGATACTGGACCCATATCATTGACATAGGAAACTCAACAATGAGGAAATTCTCTCTACCACTGCAAACCAACACCTTCTCTGTAACTTCAGAGTCTTACAGAGTAGCCTAGAACACTGAGAAATTAAGGAACTTTGCCAGGGTCACAAGGGTGAGGGGAGTCAGTGTCAGAGGTAGAACTTTAACCCAGCTCTTTTTAGCTTTTAGGTCAGCTCTCTACCATTATGACATACTGCCTCTCAGGGTCAGCCAGAGCAAATAACCACATCACCAATACGTCAACTCTCATTAAGCCAAATGTCATTTTTTCCATTATTTCTCATAAAAATTCTTCTAAAACTTAAAACATTTTTGTTAATATAAAATATTTAAGATAGAAAATACATTTCTGGAGTGATGACAGGAGACTGGTAGGCAAAGAGGTTAAGGTGCAAATGGCACTAAGAATCACATGGTTTTTAGACCAACTACAAATGTTAACTTAGATACTGATACTCAAAATGTAAGATCCTTAACCACTGGCCAACCAGGGGGCATAAGATTGAAGGAAGTGAATTATCAGTGCTGATATTATTTATTAATAGCTAACATTTTTACAGTGCTTTAAGGTTTTACAAAATGCTTTACAAATATTATTTCATTTTATCCTTAAAAACAACCCTGGGAGATAGGTACTATTGTTATGCCCATTTACAGATGGAGAAATTTAAGCAGCCAGTGGTTAAATGATTTGCTCAGGGTCACATATCTACTAAGTGTCTGAGGCTCAATTTGAACTCAGGTTTTTCTGACTCAAAGTCTAGTGCTCTATCCACTGCACCACTTAACTGTCTAAAAATGAAATAAGACAGAAGGAATTTGTAGCTAAAAGAAAAGATGGCTCATGAGTTCTTTTAGAAGCAAATAAAGAAGCTGATTTTTATCATAAGTCCAAAAGCAATAAGAATTATTTCCTAGCAACTCGGCTCACCTGTATTTGCAGTATTCAAAAGTATAGGGTGTCCCAAAAGTCTGAGTATAGTTTTAAGTTATTTGAGCTAAAATTTGAGTCTCGGTATTAAGACGTACAAAATAATTATAGTTTATGTGCCAAAACTTTTGCAACAGACACGGAGGTAGGAAAATTTCATGAAGAATATAATTAAACCTTCCAAATTAAATAAACATATCCTTAAATGCTGAGAAACTTCAATGTAAAGGTGGGTATGGTGGAGTTCAACAAAAATATGTTGGAAAATCTGGTTTGAGAATTAAGAAAACAGGAGAAACCAAAGACTTGTAAACTATGCAAAAGCCTCATGTCCATGTATTATGAATATCTTCTGTTAGAAAAGTCAAAGACACTAGACTCAGCAAGTACCAAATGACATCTGTGAGAGTCATTCCCAAGTAAGCTGTTTCTGTAGTCAGACCACTGACTTGTTAGAACAATTATCAAAATCAATATCAAGCAAAAGAATAAAAATAATAAGATGCATCACTGGGACAACTCTAACCTGACCTAACAAGCTGAAACTGAAAGATAGGCAATAAATAAAGTCACACATTAACATAGATTATTACCATGTTGAAAAGAACTAGTTGATGTAATTCAGTCCCAATAACGAAAAAAGCAAGAGCCTTTGCCCCAACCAAACACTGCATCTCTTGTGAAGAGGAGGGCCATAGCAGCCTGAGACAATATCAACTTAGAATGCAATCTCACATGTAAAGTCCTACAAAGGGTGGCAGAAGAGCAAGGAAAGGAAAAACAAGTTCTCAGAGACATTGATGAGAGTTCCAGCAAAAGACAGTGACTGGGCATAAAACAGAAAGGCACTCTCAAGATTTCTGTCATCAAGGTTTTTAGGCGTCACAGTCAGGAGAACCACCACACCTGCCATTTAATATCACAGATGCAGATGTGCTGTGTATGGAAGTATGGAAGAAAACAAAGAGGTAAAGAGCTGATGAAGTCTTCACTCAGAGGAGGCAACACAACTTAGGAAGCAATTCTCAAGTTACACCGAAGAGGGGAAGTGCAACAAAAGCATAGAGAAAAATCTGAGACCTTATTATTACCCCCCCCCCAAAAAAGGTGAATGAAACAAAATTAATGACTACTGGTCTTCTTTCTGTTTTTTCATCTCTTATAAATTCTTTTGAGATTGATTTACACCCACATGTACATGCCAATTGAACATTTTAAATGAGATATCCTGGAAATTTCTAAAACATTACATCTCTAAAACAAACCTCATTAACTTATCAACCAAAACCACCTTCTTCTTCCAAATTTCCCCATTTCCAGTGAAGGCACCCCTATTCCCCCATTGTCCCAGTTTATTAACTTGGCATTATCTTTGAGCCCTCGATCACCTATACCCCCATATCCAATCAGTTGCCAAATCTTGTTGAATGTACTTCCATTAACACCCCACTCTCTACTCACACAGACACCATCTTAGTTCAGGACTTCACATCTTGCCAAAAATAATGCAATGGACTCCTAATGTGTCTATCTGCCACAAGTCTCTCCTCATTCTAATCCATCCTCCACCCATGTGCTGAAACAGTTTTCCTTTACTATGTTACTCACTACTCAATAAATTATAATGGTTCCCCACTATCCATGGGACAAAACATAATAAACCTACCTTTCCAGCCTAATCACACATTATTACCCTTAATATACTCTACGGTTCAAAGTGCTCTTCACATAACAGCACTCCAGCTTTTGTCTCCACACCTTTGCACTTATTAACTCTCATCTTAGGAATGTACTCCCTCCTCCACTTCAAAGAACCCCCTTTCTTCCTCAAAATATAGCTCAAGCATCACTTTCTTTATAAAGTCTTTCCTAAATAAAATGCCCCCCCAGATGCTAGTAACTTTCCATCCATAACATCTGGTGTTGATTTTTAAATTTATTCTTGACAAATTTAGATGTGTACACATTGTCTCCTCTGACAGAACATAAACTCCTTCACAGTAAAGATTATTTCATTTTTTTTCCTCTCTATCTCCAGCAACAAAAACAGTGCCTGGAACATAGTAGGTTTTTAATAAATAACTTATTGATTACAACTTCTCTACACTTTGGTAGACAGTTTTCATGAATTAAAACCAAAATAACCTGGCCACGACCTGATAGTCAATGTTATGGTGATGACACTCTCTCAACTTATTAGGCTAATCTCAACATGACAGAAATATAGCAAATTCAAAGTTTTTCCACCTTGGTAGGACCTACCAGAGTGTGGACTCCACTAGATAGCCTTTGAGAACTTTGGGTCATCTTTATACCATGATGAAGTATCAAGATTAAGAATTCTGTGAATGCAGAACTATTAAATATATGAAACATACCAACATTCTAGATATTAAAAATGACATATCTTTAATTACACAAATAGGGATAATGATTGGACCTGTCATTTCATTGGTATAAGGAGGTCCTAGTGAAGCACTTCTGCTACCAATGCAGGTCCTCACCTTCCTTGCTATTTAAAGTCTTGGAAAATTACCTGGAGCATTGTGCAGTGAAGTGGCTTGCCCAAGATCACAAAACACTGTACAACACTAAACAACAGAATTATACAATGACACTATACAAAATATTTACCTCATTTCAACCACTAACACTACAATGAAGCATACAAGTGTGATAGTTAGGTGTTAGACCCATGCTCTAAGAATTTACTGTAACCCTAATGGACATGTAGTACATTGGAATGGAAAAAGAGTAAGAGAAGGAATCAGAGACCTGGGTCTGTGAGTCTGTGAATCCTAGTTACTAACTGTAGGATTCCAGGGCAGCCTACATAATCCCTCTGAGCTTTAGTTTCCCCATTTGTAATGTAAAGGAAATAACACATACTAATGTTGTGCTATCTACTTCAGATGGCTGCTGTGAGAAAAGTACTTTGTAAATCATAAATATAAGCTATTATTAAATGTCTGTATAATATAATATAAAACAAAATATGAAAGGACACAAAAAGTATTAAAACATTATTAAGAGTTCAGAAGTAGGGTCAAAATGGGTACACAATTTAGATATAAAGGCTGATACCATAAGCAAACTGGGAGAGCAAGGAATAGTTTACCTGTCAGATCTATGGAGAACAGAAGAATTCATGACCAAACAGGACATAGAGAACATTACGAAAAGCAAAATAGATAATTTTGATAATATTAAATTGAAAAATTTTTGCACAAACAAAGCCAATGCAACTAAGATTAGAAGGAAGGTAGAAAATTGGGAAAGAATTTTTACAACCAGTCTCTCTGATAAGGGCCTCATTTCTAAAATATATAGAGAATTAAGTCAAATTTATAAGAATACAAGCCATTCCCCAACTGATAAGTGGTCAAAGGATATGAACAGACAGTTCTCAGATGAAGAAATTAAAGCCATCTACAGTCATATTAAAAAATGCTCTAAATCACTATTGATTAGAGAAATGCAAATCAAAACAACTCTGAGGTACCACATCACACCTATCAGAATGGTCAACATGACAAAACAGGAAAATGATAAATGCTGGAGAAGATGTGGGAAAATTGGAACACTAATGCATTGTTGGTGGACTTGCGAAATGATCCAACCATTTTGGAGAACAATTTGGAACTGTGCCCAAAGAGCTATAAAAATGTGCATATCCTTTGACCTAGCAATAGCACTTCTAGGGTTATACCCCAAAGAGATCACACAAATGGGAAAAAGACCTACATTTACAAAAATATTCACAGCAGCTCTTTTCGTGGTGGCAAAGAATTGGAAATTGAGAGTATACCCATCAATTGGGGAATGGTTGAGCAAGTTGTGGTATATGAATGTGATGGAATACTACTGTGCTATAAGAAATGATGAACAGGCTGACTTAAGAAAAACCTGGAAAGACTTGTATGGTCTGATGCTGAGTGAAGTGAGCAGAACCAAGAGAACGTTGTACACATTAACAGCCACGTTGTATGATGACTAATATTGATAAACTTAACCCTTCCCAGCAATACAAGGATCTAAGACATCTCCAGAGGCCTTGTGATGGAAAATGCTATCCACATCCAACGAAAGAACTATACAAGTCGAATTGCTATTTTTTTTCTCTTCTGTTGAGTTTTGTTTCCTCTTTCTAATGGATCCTCCTACTGGTTTTAATTTTTACTTACATTACTAATGTGAAAATATGTTTAATATGACTGTAAATGTATAGCCTATATCAAATTGTGCACTGTTTTGGGGAGGGAGGGGGAGAAAAATTTTAAACCCAAAAGCATATGGAAGTGATTACTGATAAATCAAAATAAATTGATATGTCAATTTGGGGGGGGGGAAAGAGTTCAGTAGGAAGGAATTCCCTGAGAAGAAAGACAGACTATAAAAAAGTGATATTTGAACAAGACTCTGAAGAATGAGTAGTATTTCCAATGGTTGCAATATCTGGGGAAAGTCTATTTCCCAACCATTCCAGTTAAAATGAATAACATGAATAAACATACGCAGTAAAAGTCTGGGGTGTGTTTGACAAAAAACAGTAGACAAGTTTGTCTTGGGCACAGACTATGTGAAGGGGAGTTCGTGAATTATGATTGGAAAGGGAGATGGAAAGCCCAATTACAAAGGGCCTTCAATGACAGCATGGATAGTGGAAAAAGCTCTGATTCTGCAGTCAGTTCCATCCTGTCTCCAACAACACCTTCATGACCTTAGGCAAGTCACTTAACATCGATCGGTGTCCATTTCCTCATTTGTAAAATAGAGGGGTCAGATTTGATGGCTTCTGAAGTCCTTTCTAGTTCTAAATCTATGAATAGATAAGATTATGGAATAAAATACAAACTTCTTGGCCTGGCAATGAAAAGTCATTGATGATTTACTTATGCATTTGCAAGATTATTCTGGAAGCAATATGCAAGATAAAAAGATTGAGATGAAAAACTTCACTAGAAGATTACTACAATCATCCAAGCAAGAAGTTAAAAGGATATAAACTAATCTTAGTCAAGAATCATAGGGAGTATAGGAAAAACAATTTAAAACTCAATGGATCTTACATGTAACCAAGTTCGAACCCCTCAGTTTACAGATGAGGAAACTGAGGACTAGAGACTAACTGGCCTTAGGTCACACAGCAGTAAGAGGCTGAAACAGGATTAAAATTCATGCCTTTCTGACTTCAAGGTCATAACTCTATCCACTTCACTACTAGGATGAAAGAGAGGGACAAATCTCAAAGACACTGATGAGGTAAAACTGACAGGAGCTGACAACTGATCAGACATAAGAGGAAAGCTAAAGGAATAACTCAGGCTGAGATTCTGCACATAGGTAACTGGGAGAACAATGGTGTCATTAACAGAAAGAGTGAACTCATAAGGAAGAACAGATTTTTGAAACTGCTTCAGTTTAATACATATTAGGTTTGAGATCCAGTAAGTAATTAGAGAGAGTGATCTGGAGTTCAAAAGAAAAGCTCAGATCAGAAATATATATCTGAATTTCATCCACAAAGATTAAATTTGAAGTTATGGAAGTGAATTTCACTGAAAGGTTAGAAAATTTCAATAAAGAGGAAGAAAGAAAGAAGTAGTGGTAAAAAGAGGGAAGAAAAAAACCAGGAAAGTATAGCATGATAGAAATCAAAGAAGAAAACAGTTTTTGAAACAGAGGTGTTCAATGTCAAATCTTGCAGAGATCAATAGCTAGTATGTACACAGCACTTTAAAGTTACAAGGTGTTTTACAAAAATTATCTCATCTGATCCTCAAAACAACCCTGGAAGGTAGCTGCTATTATTACACTCATTCTATAAATGAGGAAACTGAGGCTAAGTGACCTGCTCAGGGTCACACAGGTAGTAAGTGTCAGAGCCAGATTTGAACTCAGTTCATCCTGACTCCAAGCCCAGAACTCTATCCAACCACATACTTCAAGGAGAAAAACTAAGAAAAAGGAGTTAGGCTCTGCATTTAGGGGATCACCAATGATCCTTTAGAAGTCAGCTTTTGGTGGAACAGCAGGAATACAAGCTAGATTACAATGGTTGAATTGTGGAAAACTGGGTTTGACAAGAAGGCTAGAGAAGGAGTGTGATTTAGCAGGAGGTCAGGTCCTGAGCTGTTACTGAAAACACTGTCTGACTAAAGGGTTCAGGCTGCTCCCAGAGGTCACTAAACAGAAGAGGGCCGACAAACTGAGAAAACAGGGAGACTGAGGGACTGACAGTCTTTGAGGACAAAGAGCAGCTTCTGTAGGCATGAAGAAGTGATACAAGTGGGATAACAGGAGGATGTGGTCACTGGATTTCAGAAGGTTAGGGAATTGTGAAGTGGATATGTTAAAGTCAAATGAGGATGATGAAGGGTAGGCATGGAGAGGAAGATTGCAAACTGGGTGCTGAAGACTTTAGAAAAAATAAAAAGGATCCTGAAGGTCAGATAACACCCCAAAGAAGGTGAAGGGTTCAGTGATGTGGCTGGTTAGCATGAACTTGGAAAGGAGAGTAATTTTTAAATCAATAAGTAGCAGTTTTTAAGTTTTAAATTTTTATGCCTTCATTTAAAATTTAAACTCACAAGGCAGGTCTACAGTTCTCTGATATTTGAATAGCAACTTTATGTGACTAATAAATGTTACTGTTATTACAGTCTATGACAATGTTTAGAATATACCACTTTAAAAGTATACCTAAGATTAGGTCAATTAAAGAAAACAGATTTTACACAGACGTCAGTGTTTAAGAGAATAAAATGTTTATCATGATAGAAAGTATGGATCTTAAAGTTAATTGTGTGTGTGCAGGTAGGTGTATGCACTATGTTTACACACACATATGCATTATAGATTAAATAAGAACAAAGAGTCTAAATAAGGAAATAGGAGATTATAAATTTATTAAGGAGGACTTTTTTCAGATCTCAAATAAAAAATGCAACTTCATAGTCTCCAAGCATAATTTTTAAAGGAATCTTTGAAAATACTCTTTATAAATATCTTAATTTCCAAGACATAAAATCCTTCATTCTGATGCAAACCAAGGAAATCACATACTTGGTTAATAAGTAATTGCTGCCTAAGCTCTTTAGAGCTGATCCTCTTAACTGAATTTTTTTTAATGTCCATGTTTATTTTAGAAATAAAATACTATACTAAAATTACAAATTCCTAGTCATCTGCTTTATGTGACTCCTTTTATCTGGGAGATGAGGTTAAACACAAACCCTAAAACAGATAAAAATATGTACTGCAAATATAGGACACATTATGAGGAGTTAAGTGCCTATAACCTATATACAGATATTTGAAGAAGGTGAGCAATAAATTCAAAAACATGATGAAATCATACAAGGGAATGAGTAATAGTCATATAATTTCTCATCTACTTAAAATTAATATAAACTACACTATTCATTTATTATTTTTGGTCAAAATACTTCTATTCTTTGATACTAACTCCAAATCTTTATAAATATTTTCTTAAGAAAATCTTGGGCAGCTAGACGGCACAGTGGATAGAATGCCAGGCCTGGAGTCAGGAAGACCTGAATTCAAATCCAGCCTCAGACATTTACTAGCTAGCTCTGTGACCCTGGGCAAGACACTTAATCCTGTCTGCCTCAGTTTCCTCATCTTTAAAATAGGCCGGAGAAGGAAATGGCAAACCACTACAGTATCTCTGTCAAGAAAACGCTAAATGAAATCATGAAATCAGACATGACTGAAACAAGTAAATAATAAAAACGCAAAAGAGTATCTTGAAGAAAAAAAATAAAAAACCCATGATGTGAAAGTTTCATAATAGGTTTGATCAAAAACATAAATTCTGATGTGAAAAATTCATGTTAGAAAAATTTACTGAAAGGCTTTAACATGGGCAATTTTGATAATATAAAATTAAAAACATTTTGCACAAACAAAACTAATGCTGTTAAAATGAGAAGGGAAAAAGGTACCTGGGAAATTTTTTGCAGCGTTTCTCTGATGAAGGTCTCATATCAAAGACATATATAGAACTAACTTAAATTGAATAAGAGAAAGAACCATTCCTAACAGATGAATATGGTCAAAGGATATGAATCTAGAGTTACTAAAGAAAAAATTCCATGCTATCAAGTGAATATTATATGAAAAAATACTACCATTCACTAATAATCAAATAAACACAACTTAAACCAGACAGGCAAAAATGACAAAAGAGGAAAATGGAAGAGCTCTGGGAAAATAGCGCATTAATGCACTGTTGGTGGAACTGTGAACTGGCCTGGCCATTATGGAAAGCAACTTGGCACTATGCCCCCAAAGTCACTAAACCGTGCATACCCTTTCAACCAGCCCGACCACTACTAGGCCTATAAACCAAAGAGACAAAACAAAGAGGAATATATGTATGTGTCTATGTGCGTGTGCGTGTGCGTGTGTGTGTGTGTATATGTATATATATACAAAAATAGTTACAGCAGGTTTTTTCATAAATTTTGCTTAAGAAATGACAAAATGAACAGTTTGAGTGGAAACCTGAAAGACCTTTATAAACTTTATAACAGAATGAAATATGCAAAACTAGGAGAACAATTTATCTAATAACAACAACACTGTAACAAAAAACAGCTTTGAAAGATATCAGAAGTGATTGATACAATGATAAACCTGCCAAAGAGTTCATGGACTTGCAATGCATAATGTAATGTGATATATGTTCTTTTCACATTGCTAATGTGGGGATTTGTTTTACTACTACACATATTTGTTATAAAAATTACACATATTTGTTATAAACTTATAAAAGTTTTCTTTTTCTTTTTATTGCTCAATATGTTAGATGGAAGGGAAGAGCTAAACGCTTATGAAAATGAATAATTTTTTAAAACTTTATTTACCTGTTTTTGAGGGTTGGCATTTGTTTCTGATGACTTATTCATATCCTTCAGAAGAATAATTTCATTTTCACTTAGATTGCAGAAGTGGATGGAATTCAGAAGATCTGGGAGTTCCAGAGAAATTGTAGTTAAATCCTAGTTTTAAAAACACACAGAAAAAGAATGAGACAATGCTTAATTTGGCTCCTAAACTTAAAAATATAGACTATTTGGTTACCAGATAGAAATATAATAGGTAAACTAGTTTAAAAAATCTATGGAAAACCAACTCTCAAAGAATTAAAAAAATAAACTTTACTTAAATTTTTATCTATACTACCTAGTGTTTATAAATTTGAACTAACAGTTGTCAACATGTAAAATTATTTATGAGAGGCACCACAGAGTAGTGGGGAGAGCACTACACTTAAAGTCAGGAAGACCTCAATTCAAATCTAGCCTGAGACACTTAATAGCTATGAGACCCTGGTCAATTAATCAAGCAACAAGAATTTATTAAGTGCTTACTATATTCCAGGGTGATAGACCCTGGCGATAAAAGTACAAAGAATGAAACAATCCCTACTCTCAATGAGTTTACATTCTAATACCAGAAACAAGTATATATAAAAACATATATAACACACACATTAAGCTAAAACATATACGGGTTACATATATTTCCTCAAGCTCAGAGCAACTGTGACACCATAAAAGAAAGCCCAAAGTTAACCCAAATTCAGTAAACAGAGTTGTAAATTCAAAAAAATATATATGTAGCACATATATACTAAATTGTTTTGCTAAAACTTAGGTGACATGCAATCCCTTCACTGTAACCCTAACAAAAATTATTCTGAACTAAATCAGGTCAAAAATGTAGAATTGGATAATAATCTTATAAAATTAATGTTGTATACTTATACTATTTAAATGTCAAAATGCATAAAATGGAGATAAAATATTTTATCAAAACCACCATTTTAAAAAAATCATAATTTTTTACCTTCCCACCATGTATAATTTGAAGTGAAGTAGAGAAATCAGCTTGTGAACTGCAGCCCAATTCAGATTACTTTTGTGACTATGATTACTATTACTATGACTACTTTTTCCAAGAGAAGAAAACTCAAATGAACATGGTGTAAGTACAAAACTTCCAAGGTACTCTCAAAAATTTTTTTAAAATCAAGTTTCAGTTTTAAGAATTAGAGATAACAGTATACTATAATGATAGGAAAATTTTCATGGTATCACGAAGCTTGTTGAGATGATTTATAAAGGTTCCTTTTCACACTCCACATTTTATTTTACCTGCATATTACCAGCGTCTGTTTCTTCATTGAAACCTAGAAAGGTAACCTGGAAAAAAAATAAAATTCTGCTAAGCTGAAATTTTCCTAATTGTCAGATCAGGACAGGGGCAGAGCTTAAAAGCAGGTCAGAAGCCCATTAAGCAGAAAAATTTGAATTGCTTATTGCAAGATAATGATTTTTCAAATGTGATTCTGAATGTTTTATACCACAATCTTAGATATAAACAGAAGAATCTTAAGATGATCATTATTTTATGAACATTAAAGGATCAGGTTACCAGGCTGTACTAGGTAGCACTTTAAATTTCTATATGGTTTTACCAAAAGTCTCTAAAGAACACACTCTCCCCCCTCAACAGAATAATGAATAAAGCAAAAGATTCATTTCTTCCTCTTTCCTCCTACCTTGTCTAGCTCTCTCTTCTCCCAAATTGCTTACTGCTAAAGCACAGTGCTATACTTCTGAATTGCCTCTTTCCAGAGGGATCCCACAATTGGGCTGCCTCTTCTGACTGGTCCTCCATACAATAATCACATTAATCTTCTTTCTCAGTCCACTTAAAATTCCTAGGCTGACCCTCCAAACATCAATAACTTAGTTCGATAACCTTGTAATGCCTCCCCTCCACTTTGTTCATAGGCACAGAGTATGTACCAGGTTTTGTTCCGTATCAGTCTGCTCACTTTATCTAAGGAAAGAGTCAGAGAAAAATTTCTTGATAATTACTTCAAGGGCGAATTATTTATGTTATTTAAGTTACTGAGACACAGCATGGCCCACTGGATCAATGGTCAGTAAGACCTGGGTGCAAATTCAGATACAAACATAGACACACACACATGCACACATGTGTGTATGTATATTGTACATATTTATGTGCATATGTATGTATTTAGGTATGTGTGTATATGCATGTATATATGTGTATGTGTACATATGCATATGTACATGTGTGTATGTGTGTATTCTTGCTCTGTGACCATGGGAATGTTTCTTAGTCCTTCAGTACTCCCAAGCAATTCTCTACAACTCTAAATTGGAGAGTTTGCCAATGTACATCAGTGGAAGGAATATCCATAGTAGCAGTTCTTTACACTGACAAAATCAACCATCCGGTTCACACCCCAACCCAACCAGTTGCTACTATTAGTGAAAAATTCAGTTTTTTATATAAAGTTTAAAACTGAAAACACTTGAAGAGATATCGTGCAAAAGAATATTGCCTTTAAGCATTTTTTCAACAGGGTGACAATATTAAAAGTAGCACAATTCTCAGTGATTTACAAAGAATTCTCTTTTACTGACTTCTTAAAAGAAAGACCAAATTTAGTCTTCTATGGTCTTACTTGAAAAACATTCAAGTACTTAATGCTAGATTCAACAGAGATGACTTTTAAAAAATAAAAATATTCAGTCCTTTTTTGTGTCCATCTAATTGGGTGTTTAGAAAGTAGTAATGTCAAACCTCAATCATATTGGCTTGTCCCTCTGGTTTTAAGCACTCCTCTGCTGACACACTGCATAATTCCTTTTGGCTCTGTAACAAAGACTTTATAGACCGGAGTACACCTTCAATGAAGCTCTGAAAGGAAACCATATGTTTTATTTTAAAACAAACTAAACCATGAAAGCATTCTGACTTTAGATATTCCTTTATTAAATATTTATTGAACATCTAATATGTACAAGGTACTCTACGCTAAGTGCTATGGAGAAATAATGAAAAAAAAAAGATCTCTGCCCTCAAGAAGCTAACAATCTAGGATAGGAGAAGAGATATATGTATAAATAACTGTAGTATGAAGCAATATAACAATAAGAGCTAGCATATATAGTGCTTTAAGGCTTCAAAATCTTTCATATGTGTAATCTCATTTGATCCTCACCACAACCCTTTGAGTTAAGCGCTACCTCCATTTTATAGATGAGGAAACTGAAGCTGAGAGCATTTAAGTGATTTGTCCAGGGTTACACAGCTAGAAAGTGCTTGAAGGAGAAATCTGAACTAAGGTCTTGTTGACTCCAAGTCTAGAATTTTTAAGCACCTAATACATGTCAGGCACTCTGCTGGGCATGGAGGATTTAAAAAAAAAAAAAAAGAAACAGGTTCTGCTCTGAAAGAGTTTATATTATATTGTGACAAGGAGTTACGTATGTTCAGACAAATTAGACTAAGAGTCTTCAGCTATGGGTTCTGGTACCTGTTCTGCCTTTGTGGCTCTGGGTTAAGATTTCATATTTCTAAGCTCCAATTTTCTCACCACTAAGATAAATGGGTGGAACCAGATGATCACTAAGGTTGCACATGAGTCTATCATTGGACTAGAAAAAGAGCAGTCATTAAAAAGCCAGTGGTTCTACTAATATTCACTGGCTACCAGACCCTCAGGTGAGCTTTGTCAAATTTCACAGTCAGATAGTGTCATCTTTAATTTTGTATATAATCAAACATTCAGATTAAAGAAAAGTCACTAACTTATTGCTCTGATCATATGTACTTCTGGCAAGTTAAAACTATAAAATGGAGATAATACAATAAATAATTTAATAATGAATAAATTCTTCTAGCTGCCTAGAAAACTGGAGCTAGATATTTTAGGCTCCTCTTGGCTAGACTGAAAAAAAATCTTAGGAAAGGCAGAGAGGGCCCTTTCCTTCCTCAGTGAGTTTGATACCTCATTTACAATTTTTCTCTCCTCATCAACTCCTGCCCTCATGAAGAAGACTTCAACATACATACTGACTCTCCCTCAAATACCCTAATCACTCAGTTCCTCAACCTATTCACTTCCCATGAGATGCTACTCCATCCCACCTCAGCCACACCCAAAGACAACCTTCGATCTTGCCATCACCCACAAACGTAACACCTCCATGTTCCAGAATTCTGAAATCCCCTTATTCAACTAATCTATTGAGTTTTCACCTCCTCCTCTGGCTTCCCTTACAAAATTTTAGTCTTCATCTGCACTATGACCTCTGATCGCTTGACCCTTCTATTCTCTTCCAGGCCATCCCCAGGGCACTAGCCACTCTCTCCTCTTTTCTCCCTGACTTCTTCATGAACCAGTTCAACTCCACACTGACCTTTTATCTTGAATCCTTTGACCCTTATCATATTGCCAATTATGGCCTCAGCCTTGGACCTCTCCCACTACTTGTCACCTTTGCTCCTACACAGGCGCTACTGAGTGCAAGTAGAGAAAATCATGCAACTGTTCTGACTCGTCCATTACAAATTTAAGTTACACAACCTCAAGTGGGCCCTTACTGCTGCTCTTTCTAAACCTGCCTCATCAATTCACTATCCCATTCTCCATAGTGGCTCTTTAAGATTTTTTCATCCCTCCTCAAACCTTGCATGGTTCCTCCTATCCCCACTCTCAGATGAAATTCTTATCTCATTTTACAGAAAAACTGAGGCCATTCACCACAAGCTCCCCTTTCTCTTCTTCATCTCCCTTACCCAAATGCCTTCTGCCACTACAACCTCCTTCACCCCTGTCTCACATGATGAAGTGGCCTTAATCTTATCAGGCTAAGACCTCCACCTGATCAAGCAATCCTATTCCATCCCATCTCCTCCAACAAATTGCTCCCTCTGTCATCCCCATTCTATTGCTTATTTCCGATCTTTCCTTCTCTATTAGATCCTTTCCTATTGCCTATAGAAACGCCCATCCATGTCTTCTCATCCTGAAAAAACCCTCACTTGATCTTTCTGTCCCTGTTATCATCCTATATCTTTTCTGCCCTTTGCAGCTAAACTCCTTGAAAAGGCTGTTTATAATATTGGATTCTCCATTTTCTCTCCTTCCACTTTTTTTCTAAATCCCTTACAATCTGGTTTCTGACTTTATCATTCCACTAAAACTGCTCTCTCCAAAGTTATCAATGATCTCTTAGTTGCTGAATTCAATGGCCGTTTCTCAAGCCTCATTCTCCTGGACCTTTCTGTAGCCTTTGACACTATCGACCCCTCCTCCTTGATGCCCTCTTCTCTTTAGGTTTTCTGGACATAACTCTCTCCTTGTTCTCCTCTTATCTGACCGTTCCTTGTCCCCTTTGCTGGATCATCTCACCATAGTCGTCCCTCAGGGTTCTGTTGCGGGCCCTTTTCTATTCTCCCTTTATACTACTTCAATGGCTGATCTCCCCAATTTCCATAGATTCATTTACCATCGCTATGCTGATGATTCTCAAATCTACCTTTCCCGCCTGACTCTCTCTGCTGACTTTCAATCTCACATCTTCAACTGCCTTTCAGACATCTCAAACTGGATGTCTGGTAGGCATCTTAAATTCAACATGTCCAAAACAGAACTCATGATCCTTCCCAAAAAGTCTTCCCCCACGCACCTTCCCTAGTACCTTAGAGGACAAAAGGAGAACAGATAGGACCTTGGAGATTAGGTCTAGACAGGGATGCACCATATGCATATAGCATTCTAGCATAAGGAAAGGCTGTGTGGGCACCCAAGAGAGAAGAGGTCCCAGATCCAGTACAGAGGGGCCTACTCTTGTGCAGAGTACAGGAACAGGTGCATTCTTTCTCCTATTACTCAGTTTTAGGTCATAGATCCAGGACTGATTAAAAAGGTGACCTATGGCTACATGTAACATTCGAGGGTAAGAAGCAAGTGACAGCCTGAGTCTGTGTATCAAGCAAAGAGCAAGCAAGAAGCAGCTGTGTGTCTTGGACTTCAGGAACAGAGTAGAATTCCATTTCTAGCTCCTAGCTCAGGTTAATGCTTACAGAGGAATAATAATATCAGGAATCCCAGATCAAAGGGAAACTTGAAAATTCTGTCACTTTGAACCTGCAGAGCTTATAGTAAAGTCCAACAACAGTCTATTGAAAAATTCCAAACAAGGCAAGCCAACAGGCCTTTTGCTCTGAGGCAAACCCAAATCAGAAACTTGAGAACTCAGACCAGGGGAACATTGGACAGACACTGTCCTGAAT
Organism: Vombatus ursinus; assembly: GCF_900497805.2. Taxonomy (NCBI): domain Eukaryota; kingdom Metazoa; phylum Chordata; class Mammalia; order Diprotodontia; family Vombatidae; genus Vombatus; species Vombatus ursinus. The sequence continues at coordinate 29,792,915 of NW_020954580.1, forward strand.
TAGTCCACTCTGGGAGCAGCGAAAGCTTGCGGGTCCATGGCTGAAGCTATTCCTGAGATCCTGAAATAACACAACACTCTACATCTCAAGAAAAGAGTAGCAGGACCAGCCCATGCATTCCCTCCATAAATATGTAGAACCTGGTCCTAACAAAATGTCCAAGTAAGGAAGTAGGCTAGAAGAATTGGAGAAAGAAAGAAAGAAAGAAAGAAAGAAAGAAAGAAAGAAAGAAAGAAAGAAAGAAAGGAAGGAAGGAAGGAAGGAAGGAAGGAAGGAAGGAAGGAAGGAAGGAAGGAGGAAGGAAGGAAGGAAGAAAGAAAGAAAGAAACAAAAGAAAGGAAGAAAGAAAGAAATGAAAGAAAGAAAGAAATGAAAAAAAGGAAGGAAGAAAGAAAGAAAGAATTACACCATAAAAAGCTGCCAACAATAGTTTTTAAATAACGCAGTGGATAGAGCACTGGGCATGGTACTAGGTCTCAGTTGCTTATGAGCTATGTGACCACGGGCAAGTCACTTAACCTGTTTGCCTCAGTTTCCTCAAATGTAAAATGGGGATAATCATTGCACCTACTTCACAGGGCTGTTGTAAGGACCAAATGAGATAATATTTGTAAAGTACTTAGCACAAAGCCTGGCACGTATTAGGTGCTTAATAAATGCTTTTTCTCTTCCCATTCTCTTTCTCTATGGTGACAGAAATGCTCAAGACACAAACCCAGAAGAGAATAGCTCCAAAACAACTAAAAGCAAAGCCTTAAAGAAAAACACAGCTTGGACACAAAGTCAACTAGAATTTCTGGAAAAAATGAAGCCAGAATTAAAAAGCCAAAGAAGTTAAAAATGTTTTTACAAAGGTAATTAGCAAGTCATTCCCCAATTGATAAATAATCAAAAGATATAATCAGTTTTCAGATGAAGTAATCAAAGCTATCTATAGACATATAAAAATATTCTAACTCATTATTGATTGCAGAAATGCAAATTAAAACAATTCTGAGGTACTACCTCATACCTATTAGGTTGTCTAATAAGACACAAAAGGTAAATGATAAATGTTGGACGGGATGTGGGATAAATGAGACATCAATGCACTGTTAGTGGAGTTGTGAACTGTTTCAATCATTCTATAGAGCAATTTGTAATTATGCCCAAAGGACTACAAAATCATGCATACCCTCTGACCTAGCAATACCACTACTAGGTCTGTATCCCAAAAGAAATAAAAAACAAAAAGGAAAAGGACCTATATGTACAAAAATATTTATAGTAGCTCTTTTCAGGGAGTAAAGAATTAGAAATTGAGGGAATACGCAACAATTAGGGAATGGCTGAACAAGTTGTGGTATGTGATTATGATGGAATACTATTGTACTACAAGATATTGATGAGCAGGATACTCTCAGAAAAACCTGTAAAAGACTAGCATGGGCTGATGCAAAGTGAAATAATGTACTGTGTACTGATCTGGTTCAGTTTTTATCTGAAAATTGATTACATACAGCCATTATAGCTATTATTATAGCTATGAATGACTTAGCTATTCTCAGCAATTCAGTGATCCAAGACTTTTTTTAACTTTATTTTCATGAGGTTTTTTTTGTCTGTTTTCTTTCACAACATGACTATTATGGATATGTTTTGCATGACTACATATGTATAACCTATATCAAATTGCTTATTTTCTCAATGCAGGGGTGGAAGGGAAGAAGGGAGAGAATTTGGAACTCAAAGTCTTAAAAACAAATATTAAAAATTGTTTTTACATGTAATTGGGGGAAAATAAAATACTAAATAAATACAAAAGAAAAAAAAGAAAAAAAAATAAATATAATCAGCATGCCATTAGATAAACTCTAGTGACTCTTTTATTACCTCTAGCATCAGATATAAAATCCTCTGGCTCTTAAAGCCCTTCATAACTTGGCCACTTCCTACCCTTTTAGTCTTCTACTTTATTTCTCTCCACATAATCTATAATCCAACAACACCAGCTTGTTTGCTGCAAATTGCACACAACACTCTTATCTCCTGAATCCATGCCTTTATACTGCCTGTCTCCCAAGCCTAGAACGTTCTCCCTCACTGACCTCTACCACCTGGCTTCCTTCAAGTTCAAATTCTCCCTTCTACAAAAGAGCCTTCCCAGGGTCCCTACTCCTAATTCCTTTCCCCCAAGAATGCCTCCCAATTAAGCTATCTATATCTTGTATGTACATAGTTTTCTCTATGCTGTTACCTCCAACAGAATGTGAGGGCTGGGATCATGTTTTTGCTTTTTTCTTTGTATTCCCAACCCTTAGCATAGTACCTGACACATAGTAAGCACCTAATAATGCTTGGTAACTAACCAGAAAGAGCATTTATTAGGCATTTACTATGTGCCTGACACTGCACTAAAAGCCAATGATACCAATCCAAGCTTCAGACATTTACTACCTATGCTCCCCTGGCCTGACAAGTCACATGGTCTCTCACAGTTTCAGTTTCCTTTTCTGTAAATCGAAAATAGTAACAGTAACTGAGCCACAAGGTTATAAGGACGAACTGAGATAATGTACATGAAGAGTCTGGCAAACCTTCAAGTACTACATAGATCTAACAATAGATGATGATAATGAAGATGATGATGATGATGATGATGATGACGACGACTACTAGATATACAAAAGTAGTCAATATAATCCTTGCCATTAACAAAGTATGTTAGGGGCAGTGAAAAATGAGCAAGTTCAAGATATTTCTAAGGAAGAATTAATAAGAACTTCTGACAGTTCAGATATAGTAGACAAAAAAAAAAAGGTAAAGTCAAAAGGGATGCCAAAGTTTCTACTCGAAGAGACTGTTACACTAGCATTATTGACATCAATGACGGGAAGAGAATATGGTTTGGTAAGAGAATATGAGAAATTTTATTCTGAGCAGATTGAGGTTGAGGTGAGAGCAGGACATTCAAATTGAATACAAAATTAAGAATTATCCACAAAAAGGTGGCAGATGAAATTATAAGAACAGATAAGCTTTCTACATGAGAGAGCAGAAAGACAAAAATAAATCAATATACTGGGGAATCATAATAAATGGTTGGGAATAAGAAGAAAAACCACTGGCAAAAGAAACAAAAATGTCACAGAGGTAAAAGAACCAGGACAGTGTAATGTCATAGAAATCAAAGAAGTAGAGACTTTTCCAAGAGTTTATGCATTACAGCTCAATATAAAGAAAAAATTTACTAATAACTAAAATAGGTTAGCCCTATTCCTCTTCCCCCAGAGAATTTCAAGCAGAGACTAAATGTCCATTTCTTGAGGACATCACAGAGCAATTTAATATGTTAGGAAAGAAGGGTGGATCTACAAAGTTGCTTCCAAATCTAACATTCTATGATCCTATCAAATAAAGGATGATTGATAGTGTCAAATGATTCAAAAGGAGAAAGATGATTGAGAAAAGGCCAAAAAATTTAGACAGCCTCAAATGACATAACTGGCATGTAAGTGTACTTTATAAATTTTAAAGTGCTCTATAACTGTCAGCTATTATTATATAATAAAGTAATTTTTAACAGACCTGTGATTTCATTAGTGAATATACAACTCCTGGCAAGGGAACTCCCTCTGCCAATGCAGATCACCAACTGTTGTGCACCTTGTAGTCTTAGATAATTCTCTGAAACACTGAGAAGTAACCTCAGAAACACACAACATGAATGTTTCAGAGGCAGAATATGAACCTAGAGCTTCCTGATGCCAAAGACAGCACTCTAACAATTACACCTCACTGCTTCTTGAATGAAATTACCTTTCAAGAGAAAGAGACTTGCCCAAGGTCACACAGACAGTACATATCACAGGCAGAACAGAAGAGTCTTTCTGGTTTCAAGGCTAGCTCTCTTAATAGGCTTGTTAAGAACAGGAAGACTGAAAGTGGAAAAATTTTTAACAGATCAAAGATTCCAAAAACTTGCAGCAAAAGAAACAGAAATAGGATCACAGCTAGGAAAATTACTTAAGGATAGAGAAAATGCACGCATGTTTGAATAACAACATCTAACATTTATACAGAGCTTTGTTATTGTTGTTGTTGTTGTTGCTGTTGTTATTCAGCCTTTGAAGAGGACCAGTGACATCTCATGGCAATGTCTGACTTGAATATTCGTCAGCTGGATTTAAGTAAAGCATAGTTGTGTAAGTCCCCAGCCTCACTCTCCCTTCCAGAGTCATCGAAGTCCAGTAGCAAGACAAAAGTCAAGACAACTGACTTTGGCCTGGGATGCAGTGAATAACCTTGGCATCTCTGATGTCTAACCAAGCTCTAAGCTCTCCATAGTGTCTGATTCAGCCACTTTCATGGCTGCTAGAACAAATTATTCTCATCTGCCCATTTTGCTGGGGGAAATCTTCATGTGCTTGGAGCAGACATCACCCTAACTCACAGTAACCTAGATGGTCTACAGAACTGTAGAAATGGTGAGCTACTAGTAGAAGCAGTTTTGGTTTAGTGGGCTAGCTAGATTTGTAATCAGAATATGTGGGTTTCTATAGTTCCAGCTCTGCCACTTACTAGCTGTGTGACCTCTGGCAAATCACCATCTCCAAACTTAAGATTCCTCATCTATAAGCTATGGATGAGATTACACATACACAATCTATCTCCCAGAATTGCTATGAGGATAAATTGAAATAATGATTATGAAGTGCTCTGCAAACTATAAAAAATTATCTAAATATTGTATATTATAACTGTCTCAGTTTTACAAAAAAGGAAACAGTTTCAGAAACTGAAGTGACTTACTCAAAATCAGAAGTCTATTAAGTGAAAGATCAAAGACTTGAACCCAGGCTTTCTGACTAAATCCAGTAACCTTCTCACTATATTATCCTTCCTGTTTTAAGGTAGAAAATACTAGTGAAGCAGGAGACAGATGTGGGAGTTAAATATCACAGAAAATAAGTAGCAGGAGCTAAGGTATAGGTGGGCTAAATTGGCTTCAGAAAATAAGACAGTTCTTCCTTATAACAGAAGAAAGGATCAGAAGACAGAAGCAACAAAATGATCAATCAAATGTGGTAAAAATGAGAGTATATCATGGATGTGACAAATTAATGGCCTTAATTTTCATGAAAGAACCAAGAAAGTTGAGAGAAAGAAGAATTAAAATCTTAAAAAACCCCACCAACAACAAAGTCCACGGTTTTGAATTTCCTTTGGAGTTCCAACCTTCCCCATAATTAGTGTAGAAAATAAAAGGCTGATTAAAGTTTTAATAAAGTCATCAATTTTTAATGAATCTATCTGTTACTGACACCAAAGTGAAGAATCCTATTACAACAGCAATGTTAAATTATAAATTCTTTGCATTACAAAGAATTTGCTCAAAAACTTACCAAAAGTTTAACTGCGTGATATAAGGCAAAGTACACCATACTCGAAAGCGAGACACCTAAGCTCTAATCCCAGCTTTGCCTCTAAGGAGCTATGTAGTCATATGGAAATCACAATCATTTAGGTCCCGAACTATATCAATTGTGAAATGAAAAGGTTGTATATCTAAGGACTTTTCTGGCCACAGAAGGCTACGAATTTAATAAAAAAGATAACCATACACTTACTTTTTTGACAGACACTGTAGTCTTCATTGTCTTTATTTTACTGCTTTTAACAGTCTGATAAGTATCCATAGCTATATGTAGTTTGTAATCAATCGATGAAGAACTGCTTCAAAAACACCTAAAAAACACACACAGAGACACATTAGAAGAGGCCACCTATCCTGACATAAGCAAACCAAATAATGACTTTATATTAATTAATATTATTCACTAAAAATCAGTGACCTATAATAGTTAAACTAATTCAATGTGGCAATTTGGAAGATTGTTGTTTAATTGTTTTTCAGTCATGTCCAACTCAACATGACCCCTTTTGGGAGTTTTTTGGTTTTCCATTTCCTTCTCCAGCTCATTTTACAGATGAAGAAACTGAAGTAAACAGGGTGAAGTGACTTGCCCAGGATCACACAGCTAATAAGTGTCTGAAGTTGGATTTGAACTCAGGTCTTCCTGAACTCTAGGCCTGGTACACTGTCCACTGCACCACCTAGATGCCCTAATTTGGAAGGTACTAATTGGTTTAGGAGGAGGGGTGGCCTAAGGGAAAGAGTGATGAACCTGGAGTTAGCAGAGAACTGGGTTCACACACTTCTGAACCTACTAGGTGCATGGCTATAAGCAAGCCATTCATATTCTTACAGAATTGCTTAGAGCACAGAAAGGTTAAAAGACTTGCCAAAAGTCACACAGCTAGTTTATGTCAGAGGCAGGACTTGACTCCAGGTCATCCTGTTTCAAGGCTAGCTCTTTATGTACTATCCAGGTGAGGAACCTGTGGCCTTGAGGCCACATGTGGCCCTCTAGGTCTTCAAGTGCAGCCCTTTGACTGAATGCAAACTTTACAGAACAATGGGATTCCCCACACCTGACTGCTATACCTTTCCACTTCCTGTCTGATACCAAGATGAACAGGAAACTAGAAGAATTATTTAAGACTAAGAGTCATTCTCTAATGGATGGGGTCAAAAAACAGATAAAGCAGTTATAAAGCACTTAGCATATGCCAGGAAAAGCTTCTGGTTAGGAACAATTATTGAAAGAAGAATTACAAAAATACTATCACACGAAACAGGGCAGCTCAGTGGGACAGTGGATAGAGCACTGGGCCTGGAGTCAGGAAGACCTGAATTCAAACCTGGCCTCACACATTTACTAGCTGTGTGACCCTGGGCAAGTCACTTAACCCTCTTTGCCTCAGTTCTTCATCTGTAAAGTGATCTGGAGAAGGAAATGGCAAACCATTCCAATATCTTTGCCAAGAAAATCCCAAATGGTGTCACAAAGAGTCAGACATGACTGAAACAACTGAACAACAAAATCATATGAAATAATGTTCCAAATCACTAACAAGATAAATGCAAATTAAAATAACTCTGGAGTTGTACCTCATATGCAGCAATATGGCAAAGGAGGAGTAGATACAGAAAGACAGACACACTAACACACTGCTGACTGAATTAGTCCAGCTTTTCTGGAAACCAATTTGGTATTATGTTAACAAAGTGTCTCAAACGTCCATAGATTCCACCATAAGTACTAGGCATATACCTTAAAGAAGTCAAAATTAGAAAATAAAGGTTTCTTGTACATCAAAATAGGTATAGCAGTATTTTGCATATTGGGAAAAAACTAAAAATAAAGTAAATGCCCACTGATTTGGGAATGGATCAACAAATTAGGAAACATGAATGATGTAATGGAATAGCACTGCACTATAACAAATGATCAGTATGAAGACTTCCAAGAAGAATGAGAAGACTAATATGAACTAATGAGGAGTAAAATATGCAGAATCAGGGAACATATATACAAAATGACAATATGCAGAGGATGAATAAAAAGAGCCAAAACTGAATGCTGTGTAATTATAACTTGTCTCCAAAGAAAGGATAAGAAAAACACACCCCCTTTCCCTTCACTGTAGAGGGGATCTATGGATGTGTACCATTACATATACTATTAGGCTCAAATGATATGTTGGTTGATTGTAGAGCTTCTTTTGCATTTTTTCTCACAAGTAATGTCTTGCTGGGGAGGGGAAAGAAGGATATATTTGGAAATAAAGGTGATAAAAAACAAAAACATTAAATAAAAACTGAAATTTTAAAAATAGATTGTTACAAAATAATCTCAGCTTTTCCCCATCTTAAAAACAAACTTTATCCTAATGACAAACACCAAATACTCTTAACTATTTAAAAAGAAAGATTTCATAATTTGCCTATCTCCAAATGTGTAATCCGTACCTGCTTATGAAGAAGAATTATTGGAACTGTCTTGTCTCATACACCAAAGACCACGTCCTAGAGGAAGTTCCAGTCTGCAGCCTCAATCTCCTGATTAGTGACTGCCTCATTCAGACCACTATTTTAGGAAATACCCAACTATGATTCAATTCACTCTTCTTCTTCCTCTTGTCCACCTTTTCCACAATGACCTCTCCAATCATCAATCACTAACCACCACCCTCTAAGCAAGCACCCTTTCTATTCACATACATCCTACTTTCCTACAACTCCAGAACTAAGAATGTTAATCAAATCAGCTTTGCCATTGTTCTTGGATGGAGTGTATCAATCTAAGGCCTCATACACCTAAGTGTCTCTCCTTGGCCACTACCTCTGTAAGTATTTTTCCTCCATTAGAAGTGAAACGTTTAAGGGAAAGGATTATCTTTGGTTTTGTATTTGTATACCCAGTATTTAGAACAGTTCTTAGTACAATAAACATAGATGCTTAAAAAAAAAAGTTTCTCATTCATTCATTCACAGGTATCTTAGAGAGTGAGTTTAAAGTGGTAAACTTAATTATTAGGATATATACATATGGCAGCAAACGTATTTCCTTTCCATTTCTCATAGACGAAAGTGAATGAAATAAGAAGCAAGATTCACTTAAAATATATCTTAAGCCTCTGAGAGGCAGCATGCCATAATGGATAGAGCAGGCCTACAAATGAAAAAGACGTGGATTTAAGCCCTGAGTCTGAAACATCTTGCCTATCCTACCCTGCGCAAGTCATGTAACCTCTCAATGCCTTAGGCAACGAAACCTTTCAGGTACAAAGGACATGACAACCTACCCGCCACCATTTTAGTAGTTGTATTATTAGTAGCTAATAATTAAGAAAATGATCAACAACTACTCACATTCTTGTATCTCTATAAGCACTGGAGATAAAAAGACAAGTAATAGAGGCACAACCTTAAGAAATTACCATTTTAATGGAGATCATGTATACACATATAAGTTTATACAGAATATACACAAAATGAATGCAAAATAGTTTGGGAAGAGAGTATGCTATAAACTTAAGAACCAAGAAAAGCTTCTGGAAGGTTGCATTTTGAAAGAAACCAGAAATTAAGATGGGAGATGGCCTACTGTAAAAGCAGAGAGAGAGGAGGTAGTGTGTGCTGAATGACAAGTAGGGCAGACTAGCTGGACTAAAGTAGAGTGTGAGCAGTAGAGTAAAGCATAAGAAGACTGGAAAAGAAGGAAAAGACCAGGATATAAAGAGCTTTAAAAGCAGGACAAAGGAATTTCTATTTTGACCTAAAGGCAATAGAGCCATTGGAGTTTGCTGGAGATAACATGATCAAAGCTACACTTTAGGAAAATCACTTTGGCAGCTGTATGGGGAAGCTTAAAAGGGGAACACATAGAAGGCTATTGCAGGAACCTAAGTGAGAGGTAGTGAAGGCCTCAACTAGGTTAGCAGTTTTACAAACGGTGGAAAGATATAGAAATATTGTGGAGATAGAAGAACAAGGTGCAGCAAGTGACTAGATAAATAAGAAAGACTCCAGGGTGACACCAAGGATGTAAACCTGGGTGACTAGAAGTATGATAACATCCTCAATTAAAAGAGAGAAGGAAGGAAGGAGAGTAGGGGTTTGGAGAGTGAATGAATTCTATTTTGAACAAATTGAATTTAAAATGCCTCTAAAACAACCAGCTGAAAATGTCCAGTAAGCCATTAGTGATATGGGATTAGAGCTCAGGAGAGACACTAGGACTAGATATGCAGATCTGGGAGTCAACTACAAAGAGATATTAAACTCATTTGAACTGATGAGCTCACCAAGAGTGACCAAATGTTACTATGAACTAATAACGCTTTTAAATAAATTTATACTTCATTAATCACAACAGATAACTACATACTTTGAAAGACAGCAATATGTATTTTGAGATACATGTTATTTATTAAGTCTAGAGATGTTTATTACACTGGATCATTTAGCAGGTATCCAAAGACAGAGAACCACTACATTATATCATAAAACCTATTTTCATTAAAGACTACAGGAGATCTTGAATAAGAATATTTAACACTTAGGAGAGTTTTAGTGTGTACAAGATATTACACTGGGCTAAACGTTGCACAGTAGAAGTTTTTTAATTAAGGTTTTGTGAGGACTGCTTCATGTCAATTGCTTATATCAGGACTTGTACAAAAGATCAGAATTTGTGTCAAATATACTCTGACTATATATTTTTCCTAGGTTTGTATTTTTTCATTAGGAAGGAGATGAAGAAGAGATTTGTTCCATGCTCAGAAAAGATGCTGCAAGGCTACTAACTCATGCTTGACAAAAGCAAAAAATACTACAACACCAGCTTTCAAGAAAATACAATTGAGTTTGATGAGCGACCTTATCAAATGTAGTCAAGCAATATCAAGGAGCCAAAGAGAATAGAGGATGGGTTATTATGTGATATGGTTATGAAAGTCTGTTGTATAAAAGGCAGGGGATTTTGAAGACAGATGCTCTCTATCAGCTGTCTAGGAGGACCATCCTATCTCAGTCACTCTGAATGCAGGTAGTAGGTACCAGAAATAAATATCTACTTGTACTATGTGCTCCATTGTCTCCAGGTGATTACTTTCACTCTTGGTGGTTCATGAAGCCTGGACATCCAATAGCTTATATGGAAATGAGGCTTCTAAAGTGCTTAAATATACTTAAGTTCTTGAAAGTTTTTTTAAATAATTCTCTCCCTTTTATTTTCTTCACTTCATTACTCCATGTTGATTGCAAGAAGCCTTGGAAAAGTACAGTATCTCCTAAATAAGATCTACAATCACTCAAAACAAAACCTCCATTTTAAGGAGGACACCCAGGTCAACTGTCTTCATTGTTCTCCAGATTTTCTCTACCATCCCTCTGTACCAGGTACCTGAAATCTCTATGATAACAACAACAAAAAGTCCATGTGTACTGAAAAATCATTACAAAGGAGGCAGAGACAAGATGGCAGAGTAAAAGCAGTGACTTCCTTGAGCTCTCCCCCAAACCCCTCCAATACCTGTAAAAAATGGCTCTAAACAAATTCTAAAGCAGCAGAAGCCACAAAAAGACAGAGTGAAACAAATTTCCAGCTCAAGACAACCTAGATGGTTGACTGGAAAGGTCTATCACGCTGGGCAGAAAGAGGATCACAGTTTGGCGTAGGCGTGCAAGCAGAACAGGACTCAGTGAACCTGGTGCAGGCCTCAGAAGACTGAATCACAGGCAGCTATGGTGATTTCCAGACTTTTCAACCCGCTAACACCAAAGACAACTTAGAAGGTCAGTAGGAAAAATCTGTGACTGCAGTGAGAGAGAAGCTAGGTCCCAGCCCCAGTCTCTGCGTGCCACCCTGGGGCAGTGGCTGCTTCTAAAGCTTCTAGCCCATAGACTGAGGGAGAATCGAGTGGCTAGGGAGAGACGGACTAAAGGGACCTCTCTGCTAGTACAGGATTCTCTTGCTTTACCCGGGCTTGGATCTGGGTCACAGTTCTGGGTGGCTGTCTTGGGGTGAGGCAGAGTGCTGACATGGTTGAGCTTATAGCAGTGGTGGAGAGGAAATTCTTCTCACAGTTCCAAGGCAGAAAAGAGTGCCTATGGTCACTCATAGACCAAAGCACAGGCCAGGAAAGGAGCAAACACCTCACCCTTGATCATACCACCTTGGAAGAACTGAAAATTTACAGGTCCCTAGAAGTATCTTTGAAAACAGCTGCACAAAACCCCTGAAGCTTGGGACAGCACATTCTCCACACTGGAAGCAGACCCCTACTTTAACAAAGAGTTTATAACTCAAGTAATTAGCTGGGATCATGAGCAAACTGTGCAAAAAAAGCCAGACCATAGATCTGTTTTTGGTAACAAAGAAGATTAACAAGAAGAAGACAACCAAGTCAAAGCTCCTACATCCAAAGCCTCCAAGTAAAATATGAATTGGTCTCAGGCCATAGAAGAGCTCAAAAAGGATTTTGAAAAGGAAGTAAGAGAAGTAGAGTGAGAGTAACGCAAGAAAATCATGAAAAACAAGTCAATAGCTTGCTAAAAGAGACCCAAAAAAATAAGGAAGAAAATAACACCTTAAAAAATAGCCTAACCCAAATGGCAAAAGAGGTCCAAAAGAGACAACGAGGAGAAGAATGCCCTAAAAAGCAAAATGGGGCAAATGGAAAAGGAAGTCCAAAAGCTTACTGAAAAAAATACTTCCTTGAAAATTAGAATGGAGCAATTGGAAGCTAGTGACTTTATGAGAAATCAAGACACTGTAAAACAAATCTAAAAGAATGAAAAAATAGAAAACTGTGAAATATCTCATTGGAAAAACAACTGACCTGGAAAATAGATCCAGGAGAGAAAATTTAAAAATTATTGGACTATCTGAAAGCCATGATCAAAAAAAGAGCCTAGACATCATCTTTCAAGAAATTATCAAGGAAAATTGCCCTGATATTTTAGAACCAGAGGGCAACACAGAAATGGAAAGAACCCACCAATTACCTCCTGAAAGAGATCCCCAAAGGAAAACTCCTAGGAATATTATAGCCAAATTCCTGAGTTCCCAGGTCAAGGAGAAAATATTGCAAGCAGCCAGAAAGAAACAATTTAAGTATTGTGGAAACACAATCAGGATAATACAAGATTTAGCAGCTTCTACATTAAGGGACTGCAGGACATGGAATATAATATTCCAGAGGGCAAAGGAGATAGGATTACAACCAAGAATCACCTACCCTGGGGCAGCTAGGTGGCACAGTGGATAGAGCACTGGCCCTGGACTCAGGAAGACCTGAGTTCAAATCCAGCCTCAGACACATAACACTCACTAGCTGTGTAACTTTGGGCAAGTCACTTAACCCCACTGCCTAGACCCCCCCAAAAAAAGAAAAAAAAGAATCACCTACCCAGCAAAACTGAGTATAATCCTTCAGAGGGAAAAATGGACATTCAGTGAAATAGAGGACTTTCAGGCATTCTTGATGAAAAGACCAGAGCTGAATAGAAAATCTGACTTTCAAATATAAGACTCAAGAGAAACATGAAGAGGCAAACAGGAAAGAGAAATCATAAGGGATTTATTAAGGTTGAACTGTTTACATTCTTGCATGGAAAGATGATATTTGTAACTCATGAGACCTTTGTCAATATTAGGGTAGTTGGAGGGAAAAAATTATATGTATGTATGTATGTATGTATGTATGTGTGTGTGTATATACATATATATATGTATATATATATATATATAGACATGGGGAGAGAGAGAGAGATAAATAGAGGGCACAAGGTGAGTTGAAGATTAAGGGGTGATATCTGGAGAATAAAATTAAGGGGTAAGAGAGGATTATACTTGGAGAAGGAGAAAGGGAGAAGTAGAATGGGGTAAAATTATCTCACAAAAGGGAAGCTAGGTGGCGCAGTGGATAGAGCACTGGCCTTGGAGTCAGGAGGACCTGAGTTCAAATCCAACCTCAAACACATAACACTTACTAGCTGTGTGACTCTGGACAAGTCACTTAACCTCAATTGCCTTGACAAAAAAAAAAAAATTATCTCACATAAAAGACAAGAAAAGGCTTTTACAGTGCAAGGGAAACAGGGGAAGGTGAGAGGGAATGATTGAATTTTATTCTCATTGGATTTGGCTTAAGGAGGGAATAACATAAACACTAGATTGGGTATGGAAATCTATCTTACCCTACAGGAAAATGGGGGGGGAAACAGACAAGAGAACAGGAGAATGATAGAGGGGAGGACAGATTAGGGGAGGGGATAATCAGAAGTGAACACTTCTAAGGAGGGACAGGGTCAAAAGAGAGAACAGAATAAATGGGGGGAGGCGGGATAGGATTAAGGGAAATATACTTAGTTTTTCACAACATGACTACTATGGAAGTGTCCTGCATGACTATACATGTATAACCTGTATCAAGTTCCTTGCCTTCTCAATGAGAGTGGGTGGGGAGGGAGGAAGGGAAAGAATTTGGAACCCAAAGTTTTAAAAACAAATGTTAAAAATTGTTTTCACATGCAACTGGGAAATAAGATATACAGGAAAAGAGGTATAGAAATCTATCCTGCCCTATTGGAAAATTGAAGGGGAAAGGGATAAGAGAAGGGGGGTGGGGAGATAGAAGGGAGGGCAGATTGGGGGAAGGGGTATTCAGAATTCATGCCATCTTGGGGTGGGGGGAGGGACAAGATGGGGAGAAAATTTGGAACTCAAAATCCTGTGGAAGTAAATGTTGAAACTAAAAATTAATTAATTAAAAAAAGGGAAAAAAAAGAAATCATTACAAAAGGGGAGGGAGTGGAAAAAGGGACAGGAGAACCTGTGATTTCATCAACTTGGGCAACTTGCCACACAATTTTTTTTTTTAATATTGATTCAACTGAGAAAAACCCGAGATGTTTTTCCTAAAAGTAAATAAATCTTCTACTGCCACACAAAACCATAAGCTATCATAGCAAGTTAAAGGGAACCCATAGGAAAGTAGGTAGGGCAACGGATAGAGTGCTGTGCCTGGAGTCATGAAGACTCATGTTCCTGAGTTCAAATCTGGCCTCAGATGCTTACTGGCTATGTGACTATAGGTAAGTCATTTAACCCTGTTTGCCTCAATTTCCTTATCTGTAAAATGAACTGGAAGAGGAATGGAAAACTACTCTAGTATATTTGCCAAGAAAACCCCAAAAGGGATCATGAAGAGCCATACACAACTGAAATGAATGAACGACAACACAATAGTAAAGTAGGAAAATTCAAAACAGAATAGGAAAAACTGAGTTTTTTGAGACTACTAGTGAGGCCATTCTCTTTTGCTCATTTTCAGCTAATAGAGAAGTCATTCTCCTGTGCCCTCTCCCATGTTTTACCCTGCCTTCTTGACATAGGACACCTCCTCTCACAGGGAAAAAAAATGTTTGGAAATCTTATAATTCATTATTCCTGTCTGCATCAATGTCCATCTGCAGGACCTATCCAAAATAATTCAAAGGAATTGCCCATCAGCTCTGACCACCCAAAAGTCAAATGGGGCAGAGACTTAGGCTGTTGAGCTGTGAATTGCCCAGAATGAGAGAAGGCTGAGATGTTTAGAGATCTAGCCCCCAAGGAAATCACAATCAGAGAAGGAGTCAGAAAGCAAAACAAATGTGGGGGGAAATGGGGGAAGGCAAATTACCAAAAATATCAGGAAGAAGAAAACTTAAAAACCTTGAACATAAACAGATAAATCAATAGGAAAAACGGTAACAACATAAGGAATCATGGTCTACAGATTTAGTAAAAAAGTTCAAGTATATATGAATAAATACTGCAAAATGAAGGAAAATAATCCAACATTTGATGAAACAGCAAGTCTTGTGGAATTTGAGAACACGGAACCACAACATTATGTTCCTGAATGGTTCAAGAGAGAAATGAGAATTATGTGAGCAGAATTTATAGCCTACACAGCAAAAATAAGAGGCAGAATAGAAAAACTGGAATTTTCAATGACAAGCATCACCAAAGAAACAAAAGAGTGAACAACCGAAGTAAAGGACAACCTAGAAGAAGAGAAGCAAAAAACAACAACATTAATAGAAAATCTACTCACTACACAAGCAAAACATATTGATGCCAAAGAGAGACTACATTGAGACAGCCTAAGCACCACAGATCTCCTAGAACACAACAGAACAAAAAAACAAAAACAAAAACAAAATTAAAACTATAGTGAAGGAAATAAGAAAACTGTCCAGAACTTCTGAACATAGAATATGAAATTTCAATTGAAAGAATTCACAGATCACCTCCAGAAAAAAACCCAAGGCTGCAAACTTCAAGACACATAGCAGTGAAATTTAACAATTCAATTCAGAAATAACAAATTCTACAATCAAGTAGGAAAAACTTTCAAATAAAAAAAAAGACATTCAAATAATGCAAGACTATTCTGTACTCACTAGAAAATATAAAAGGGAACAAAATGTATTTCAAAGAACAACAGAGCTCAGGATGCCTGCAAATGTGAGCTTACCATACATGAAATAACCATTCATGAACTGACATTCAATAATAAAGAAGAATTAGAAATATCTTTAGAAAGAAAACTAGAACCGTAGAGACCATTTGCTTCCTGAACATCCCTAACAACAGAAATGCAGGGAGTGAATAAAATGCAACAGACAAGGAAAGAATACACAATGGCAGCAGAGACCAGTAAACGACTTTTCACAGGAGTGATGGCAGAAATCTGACAGAGGTAACAGTGAAAAGGTAGATGGGGGCATAACAGACAGAACATGGCAACAGCCTGCCTACAGGTGATTCAGTGTTTTGTTTTTAAATTATTGCTAGTGATGGAGACACTATGTCTCTAAGTCTCCAATTTCTTGCCCAAAGCTGTTTAATCTTTTTTTTTTCAGCAAAAGACAAGGTTTATTAGAACATCCGTCACATTGGGCAGACTCTTAAGGAGTCTGAACATTAGTGAGCTATTGGCTAGATTATAAGAATCTGACCAGTGACTAGATTACAAGAATCTGAGCAACTTAATGGAGACAAGATGGACCTCACATACAGAAAGACTGTGGGAGAAATCTAGGAGAGGCCAAGTAGTCTGTGGAGACTGTGAGGTAATAGAATGCCAGACACCAGGCCCACACGGCCAAAGAAGAATGGAGCCTAGCTAGGATTAAGGGTGGGAAGTGGCCAGGGCCATTGGGAGGTAAGACAATGGAGGGCTAGGATAGGTTAAGGGTAACAGAGAATTGGGAGAGTGGGCATAGCCACGATAAAAGGCCAGTTGATGGGCCTCAGGGAATGCCAGAGATTTGGCCATGTGGGAAAGTCCAGGATTTTTCCTTTCTGGGGTCCAGATCCCAACCCCATCATTCCCCCCTCAAAAGGGTCCCAAATTCTTTTGGGGTAAGGGGCGAAGGTCGTGGCTTCCAAAATTGCAAGGGAGTAGAGCTGTCCCTGCCTCGAGGGGGTCCCAAAGAGGAAGGTGACTGGAACTGAGCACAGACTGCATCCAAGGAACGAATGGGGGCGAGGGGAGACATTGGCTGGTACCTGCTGTTTGTTATCAATTATAGGCCTATAGTCTGCAAGAAACAAATCTGACAGAAAAGACTGCAGATCCCAGACATGACAGGATAAAACTTCATTAGCTCTGTTTGGATTCCGATAATTCAGTTTCCAACGATGCAGTATCAGATTCACCTCATAGCCAGACTCAGGAATAGCCAGGTGGGTATTCCTTTTCAAAGGAACACAATGGGGGAAATGAGCCAGGAGGATCCCATCTTAGACTGCAGAGAAGGATCCCACCTTAGACTGAAAAGCTGTTTAATCTTTAGCAATATTTTTGATAGCTTCTAGAAGTATCATTTGTGGCCTCAGAAATAACCATGGTTTGAAGATAATTGAAGGAAACACTCATTTTCAAAGGATTTTTGTTGCTGCTGTTCAGTCAACTTCAGTCATGTCTGACCCTTCGAAACCCCATTTGAGGATTTCTTAGCAAAGACACTGGAGTGGTTTGCCATTTCCTTCTCTCAATTCATTTTACAGATGAGGAACTGATGCAAAAGGATTAAGTGACTTGCCCAAGGTCACACAGCCAGTAAGTATCTGAGACCAGACTGGAACTCATGAAGATGAGTCTTCCCACTTCCAAGTCCGGTATTCTATCAGGTACACAACTTAGCTTTCCCTTTCAGAGGCTAGTGAAAATAAATATGTAATTCTTTTGTCTTATCCAAGTTAGTTCCCTCCCCTCTTGACTCTTGAAGTATATCTATGAAACCCTTGGAAGGTTTGTGAAACTGATATTAAGAACCTCAGTTCTAATTTCAAAGTCAGCACTCTTTCTACTACACCATGATCTGAAACATTCCTGGTATTATAATTGCATAGGGTTCCCCTCATCTGGGGATCTGGAGTTTTCTGCTTGACTCTTAAAGGGCTTTTTCATTGTGTTCAAGGACAAGTTAAAACACTTGAAGCCTCAATTTCCTCAATTAGAATGGGAATTATACTTGCACTACCTTCCCTACAGGACTGTAGTTAAGCATGGATGACTTTGTAAACCTTAATTTCATTATTTCAGTGATTGTGATTTTGTCAGTCATGGTCCAACTCCTCTCAGCCTCCAAACATAAATAAAGGAAGGAAGTTGCAGTCTATAGCTGTAGTCTGTATTTAGTAACTGGATAATAAAAAGTGTTCCTCCAACATAGTCTACCAGTTTCTTTGAGGACTTCTCTTTCCAGAGATTCCAGGTATTCTGTCATAACAGTTCCTGTCCTACAACTGGTAGAAGCCTTCCATTGATAATATTCCACCAAGCAGAGGCCCCTGGAGAGTAATGGTGGCCACAATAACCACTATGAACAATAAAGATGATGGCAGCAAGAGTTCTTCAGCTAAAGGAAAGAGGGAACTCGAGACCATTCAAAACCTTCAATTCCTTTTCACCATGTTATCAGTTGGAAAAATTAGACTATTTTCTTTATCTGCATAATGAATAAAAACTTCTCACAAAGTTGGTAGCAATATACAAATGACTACAAAGTATTTTCAAAAGGGCCAAATTCCTCCTTCCCCCGATACATACAGACACAGATACATCTAGAGGCATAGTCAAATGTATCATGCATCCCAAAAATAGCACATGTATTTTCTAAATAAACCGGGAGAAATTCAATTTTGCTATGGCTCTGTACAAAGTTCTATACTTACAGCAAAAAACATCAGATGCAAAAAAATGGTTTAATAACACCTTTTTTTTTTGGAGGGGGGGGCAGAGGAACAGGACACTCTAACCCCTAACTTTGATCTCACTGATACAGGAAACTCCTAGTCCCAATGCAGCAACTCCCTCTGCCAACACAACTCAACAATTAATTTTTTTATGTATAGTCAGAGAGTATCAAGATCACTGAGAGGTTAAGCAACTTGTTTGTGGTCATACAGAAAGGTTTTCTTGACTCTGTAGTTGGCCCTCTATCCCCCTGTGCACATTACTTCCCCACTAGCAATAAAAGACACAGAAATTTAGAGAGATTTCAAGTACTCATATATACCTATTGAATTAGCAAAAATAAATACAAATAACAAATTGCAATGGCATTCGGGATGAGAGAAGTGCACCTATATTGCTGGTGGCACTGTTGGTAACTTACTCTCTAGAGAGTAATCCAGCATTCATTCAATAAACATTTTTATTCAACACCCACTTTTACAAGGCACAGTAACTATTTTTTTAAGTTCTAATCTTTGCACAAGGAAAAAACTCAAAATGAAAAAAAAATTAAATTTATAAAGACATTCATAGTAGTAATATTTGTAATAGCAAAAAAACCTGGAACAACATTTCACAATGGTAGAATGGTAAAACAATTGGTATAGTAATATAATGAAATATCATAAAGCCATTAAAAATGACAAGTATGTCCATATGTGAAAAGATTTTCTTTTAAAATAACATTAAGTGAAAAAAATAGAATAAGATATACATGTTGACTGCAACTATGCATACGTATAATCTACAGACACACACATGGACATGCATATATATGCACATAGATACACAGATATATAAGAACATGAATAAGGATCAGAAGAGAATGAAGAATGGTAAGAGTACAGCAAAGTGTACATTAAGGAACACTGGGAAACAAACAGTAAATGATAAAAAATATGTAAGAAAATGCACTATTTTCAAGCATTTTAATTAAAAACATATATATATATATATTTTAACTAAGAAAACATAAATAAGTATAATAGCAGCTGATATTTATATAGTTACTTTATAGTTATTTATATAGAGTTACAGAGTACACAAAATAAGAACACCCCTTTTAGGTAAGCAGATCAAATATGTTTATTCCCACATTACAAACTAAGATACACCACAATGTAGTGAAGAGAATACTGAAATGTAATTGAAAAAAACCTAAGTTCAACAAAATCAGTTGTTATCTATAAAAGATGATAATTAGAGATACACAAGGTTGCTGTGAGAAAAGCACTTTATAAAATGTAAAAAATGTGTGCTACTATTAACTGGGGGTCAGAGTAGCTAAGTGACTTACCCCAAGGTCAGACAGCTAATAAATGGCACAGCTGGGACGCAAACCCAGTTCTTCTGACTTCAAGTCCAATGTTCTTTCCTCTGTACCATACTGCAAGGAAAAAGGGAAAAGGAAAGAATAGGCAAGCTGGAAGAAAAGTGAATTAATACAAATAATTTATCATATATCTACATGGGGATACAAACGCTATCTATTCCTAGAAACTGGCAGAAACACTTACATCCTTAGTACATTTAGGATACAGAAAAAGTTACAAATAATTACATTTCTTACTAAAAACATGTGAACAGAGATATAGACATATTTGATAATAATGAAGTCTTTCTAAAATGAAAAGGTCTAAGCTTCTAGACAGTGGAATGAACAGATGAATGCCCAGCTCCAATATCTAAAAACAAAAAAAGCACTTAACACGAGAAAATACAATCATAAACAATAAAACCCACTGATCCCATATACACTACACACATGTGAGAAGCTTGCTTCTCAAGCTTTAGCTACAGGTGTTTTCTGAACCTTCTGAGCAACAATGAAGGCACTCTCTCCTCCATCTTCTAACTGGGGAGAGATTTGAGCTTGCCCTGACTCATGACTGAGAAAGTAAGCTACTGGAATAAGAGAAACTCAGCAATTCCAAAAACATCTAGAACAGGAGGCATTTTTTTAAGGGAAGGAAAATATATAGCTAACAACTGCAATAACGTTCTTAGTAAGTTTCCATCCACCTGGAATCCACTTGGACCCAATCATACACATCTTTAACAAGAATAGTGTTGCAGGCAGGACTTTGACTAACCCCAGTGCCCTCTTAGTTGTTAAGTTCAATGTTGGGATGAAATGAGACATTCGTAAGTCACAGAAGAGAGGAGGTTCACTTAGTTCAAACACAGAAAGGATATACAGCAAGGATACAATGGTACTTAGTTTCTCTGGACATGCCCTACCTCATCTCAATCCAGAGGTCTGTCTGGTCAGTATATAATCATGGTACAGCAAGTTACATGGTCTTAGGCAACCACCAAGACTGAAAGGCACAGACTATATACTAGGCTAGGTTTTTTGTGCCCCTATGCCAAAAAGTTGCATCTGGGAAACTGGGGCCAATCATGTTATAAGGAAGGAGGGGTGAAAATCTTAGGGAAATGATCTGGGAAATATACTGTCCTACTCTCTGTTAAAAAAAAAAAAATCATGTCCTTTGAGTATCCAGATGCCTCACCTGCAAGTCCCCCTTCCTCAGGCACCCTGAGTCAAGAAAACAGTGGTCCTATCACAAATAGGTAATTGAAAATGAGCAGTCCTGGTATATGGACAGGAAAAAATAGATGCTACTAGGGCCACATGAAGCAGCTAGGTTGTACAGTTAATAGAGAGCTGGATGTGGGGTCAGGGATACCCAAGTTCAAATCCAGCTTCAGACACTTAACCAGCTGTGTGACCCTGGGTAAATCACTTAACCTCTGCTTCAGTTTCTTCAACTGGAAATGGGAATATAATAGCATCTACCTCCCAGGATTGTCGTGAGGACCAAATGAGATAGTATTTGTAAAGTGTTTAATGCAGTGCCTGGCATAGAGTAGGCATTATATAAATGATTATTCCTCTCCCTACTCCTTTCCCCTAGGGAATGAGACAAGCAGTGAGATGACCTGATCTAACACTATATGGAGAAAACAATGCCAAGACAGAAAGGCTAGATATGAACCCAGCCCCCTAAAAGACAAACTAAGCAGGAGATAAGGGGGAAAAAATGAAGCAATATAGAAAAGCAAACAATGAACAGATATTATGAAGCAAAGGAAAACAATTTCAAAATCTCAAAGGAAAAAGGAAAGGCAGAATATTCTGTAGAACCTCAGAAATAATAAAATGCATCAAGAAACCCTTAAAAAGTTCCTAAGAGAAACAAAAGATTTAAAAGAAAAAGTAAGAAGGGAAATTAGGGGAGAATTTAGGGTAAAAATCAAAGCTATCAATGAAGAAATCAGTAAGAAAAAAAGACAATTTAAAACACATGACAGAGAATACCTCTAAAAGGGAAAAGACTCTAAAAGAGAGAATGCGAAATTTAGAACTCAAAAAGCATAGAAATAAAGTTAATATGACAAAATAAAATATAATATTTGAAGAAAACACTAGTTTGAAACAAGACAAAGTGACAATGAATATATGAATGCTGAGATAATTCAAGAATCATATCGCTTTCCCAGAAAAACACAATGAACTAAATAATCTTGAATAATATCTTGCAGCAAATGTTATGTAAGAAAACAGAGCAGGAGTATTAAAAACAGAAGGCAAACTACAGGCCCAGCCCAATAGGGAGCAAGGAGTATTCCAACTCCCCCACCATGAACAGTCAATCACGGGTATTAGTAAAAGTGTTACTAGTGCTGGAAAGGGTAATATGAGAAGCTATGTCATCAGGAGGGAGCCAGATCTCAATGAGTACAAAAGGCTGTAAGGAAGGAGAAAGGAAAAGGTTTAAGATGAAAACCAGCTTGTTAACTATGGAGGAGGCATTCTAGAGAGCACAGTGGAAAGGGTGAATAGCTTTAAAATCGAAAGAGAACAAAAGAGCAGGTAGAGAGGGGACTGAAACCGGGGTTTGAACAATGACAAAAGAATCACTGGAATAAGAAGGGTATAAAGTGGTGGGAGTACATTAATCATTGAGGAATACGTTAAGTCAAACTTGTCCCAAGGAATTAGGCAGTAGTGTGTAGGTGGAAAAGCGGGGAGGGAGGGAGACAGGAAGTGGGAGGTGCAACTAGATACTCAAAAGGCATGATTTTTTTTCAAAAAATTGAGTAAGATAACATGTTTCCCAAATATCATAAAAGGTAAACTTAAAAATTATTACATAAAATTTTAAAGCTTTTGCATGAATCCAATTCAATAAATGTGCATTCATTAAATGCCGACTCTGTCTCCTAGGTTTGAAGGTCTAATCTGTGGGATTAAAGAGATGATTAGTCTCTCCTGCCCACGTCTCAACATTTAGAAGCAAATGTTCTCTAAGTGGATAGTTACGTGGAAAATATTATCAACTAGTTAGGAAAAGGCAAAAGCAAAAACCAACACATAACTCCCATAAACTACAGCAGGATTTATTGATAAATCGGCTAGGTAGAGCTTGGACAGTTAGTGAGCAAAGGGCTGAAAATACTATTAAGGCCCCTCAAATGTAAAGGAGGCTGAAGAGAGAAGAAAAGGTAGGGCAGAAATTCTCCTCCAATGCTACAGAGATGCTTGCTAACTCTAACCAAGTCATCAATACACCACTACAAGCACCAACATCTATGTAAGAACTGCAGGACAAATTCAACAACAATGCAATTTGAGGTTGGACCGTTCTCAGTTACATGGGGGAAAGCTCCCCTTCTTATATAGTTTATCAGTAATATCTTGCTTCAGCATTTGGCCTTGCATGTTGAATAGACAGAGTACATACATCTAGTAGCCAATTTCATGGATGGTCTTTCTGAATTCATGACAGCTCTCTGGAGCAACCTGGTCCTGCCATACATTCAACACCCTCAGAGGTCTTCTATACAGGCTGTTATTTGAACTAGAGGTCTACACTGGACTATTTATATCATAATGACCCTAAGAAAAACACATATTTGGTTACCTTTGTAGGTGACAATAATGTCCTGGTAGGAAGCCTGCACAGTATGGATACTAATAATTATCTAGAGAATGCCTCTGGAAGAAGTTACTATGTACTTGGGAGGGAAAGTCTCTTGCAATAAAATAAAATACAAAAAAGATAAAAAAAAAGTTTTACTTTCAGCATGCAAACCGTGAAACTCTTAAGTTATTTATATCAAAGAAAATTATTAACTCTTAATATGCAGTGAAAAAGATTACAATAAACTGCTGTTATAATTAACACAAACGTTTCTTTTGCTTAAGAAAGGAATCTCCCAAAGTAGAGGTTATACTTGCAGTTTCAGTAAAAATAAGTGACAAAAGAACCAAATCCCACACAGCAGCTAGCTCATTTACCCTTACTTCAACAGGTATAAATTTAAACATCACAGCACCTTGAATTATGAGGTGACCTAAGGCAATGGCCAGTAAAAAGGTGACCTAGGACACTACAATTAAGAAACTATGCAGGGCACTGAGGATACAAAATAAAAATTAAATCATTCCTACCCTCAAGAAGCTTAGATTTTACAGGAGAAATATAACACGTAAACACATACATAATGATTTACAAAGGAAAACCAACACAGTTAGAATGAGACAAATTGTAAAGTGCAAAAATCTTTGCTGAAGCAGCTCTGATAAAAGTCTAATATCTGATACAATGGGTTACTGTCAATACTACTCTGACTCCATTTTTACATCAACAATCACACCACCATGAAATCTGTTCAAATTTGTGAAAACACACCAACTCTGAGGAGTCTGTCACACTGCCCAAAATCAATTCAAGCAAAACCTAGCAATATAATGATAAAATGATTACTGGAGAGCAGAGAAAGGATATGAGATCTGCCTCAAGAGCAGTTTCATTTTGGAGAGGTTGTAGATTAACAGTTAAAATAGGTTCAATAATTCAAAGATCTCAGAGGTCTGGCTTTGTGCTTTTCAAAGATGTTGACAGTACTGATAAGGTCCTAGAATTTAAATAAAAAGGATTTCAAAAGACACAAACTTAGAAACTTATAAAAGGAAAAGAGCTCTCACAAAAAAAATCTGTGGGGTAGTCTAAGTCTAAATACAGCTAAAGAACCAATCAAGAATGTTTTATAGGGTTTAGAGAGGTTGGGAATATTGAATACAAAACCAAACAAAATAAGGGGACTTTTAAAAAATCATATATAGATGAAGAATTAGAAAAAATTGTTAGGAAGCTGATACCATAAAATTGGTTTTGGGAAGCATGAAATCAAACTGCAGTGCCCAAAGTGATATAACAGCAACAACAGAAAAAAGGAATAGACATAACAGCTGTCAGATGAAGTGATGCCAAAATTGAATTCAAAGCCAAAACTGAAACCAAGACTTTAATAACTATTCTGATCAAGGATATGGAAATTTAAAATAGTGCCTATGATGGTGACAAAATTACAGCAGCTATGATTATGTTGTTTATAACTATGGAAACTACAGAGATGAGACAAGGTTACACTGTCTACAGTGGTCAATAATGTGTGTAGAAACAACAGTATTCCAAAGAAGCAATTAAAAAAAAAAACTTGGAAAAAACAGCAACCTATCTTGCAGGATAGCACAGAATAGAAATTAAAATTTAGTTTAGCTTTCTTATTTCTATATTATCTTTTGCCATCTGTTATGACAAAGGTATTTTTTTCTATGCTCATACAACTTTCATTTGTATCATTTAATATGATCATAAATCTAGAACTGGATGGGACCACAAATGGATACAGGTTATGTGTGCTCCATTACTAAGTATCCCACAACCATGTTCAGAATGGGAGGAAAGCCCCTGAGCCTTTTGGGTGGATTCCCTTTGATGAACTTATGGAAGGGTATCTACAAGAATTACATTAGACAGAGAGATGTGTCTAAGTTGTGACCTTCTTCACTGAAGGGATTACCTACATTGATGAAATAACGGATCTTTTTTGAATTTCTGAGTAACGGATATTAAGATTGAGAAACACTGTAGTATTCTTGCCTAGAGGAACACTGGATCTTGATCTCTATTCTTTGTTCTTTTGTCCACTATAGCTTGATGCCTTTTCAACTGAAACATGAGTTTGTAGTTGGAGAAGGCAGGTTGGCAGTTTATCTTCTTTCAAAGTCATTCAACTCCTCTGGCATAGGAGTGGTAGTAACAGATTTTGCAAATGAACTAAGGTTGAAGTTTTAGTTTTATCTAATGGCTGGAAATGAAACAAAAAGGCCAAAGATCTCAAGTAATCCCAGTGGAAAATGGTTAGATTTATAGCCATTTACAGGCAATGGTGAGTGATGCTTTAGAGGAATAGGTGTTGCTTGTGACATGCCAAATATTGACTTTGATATTTATGATGAAAATGAGTACCTTTTTATGTTTTCTGCAGATTCTACATAGCTTCATGCCAGTGTTTAAATTTAAAGGCTGGTTTTAAAGTTACCTATAGGCAGCAACAGAAATGGAAATTTGGATCATTTGGACAAACTGACTTTAATTAAACAGATATACATTATGCTCCTAAGGTGTGTGTAAGGAGTATAAAAATGTAAGATTATTTTCTTATGATTCCAAATTTTTTTCCCTAACAGTTGAACTGCTTCACAGTTCCATCAGAAATTAGTACACTGGGCATTTCTGTCTTCCAATAACTTATTTTTTTGGGCACTGTGTGTTATTCTAGGAAAGAATGTGTTGAGTATTACTTACATTGTAAATGTGTTCTTGCAGAATTTTTAAATTTCTTTTTGTTTTCAAGTGGGAGATGGGTGTGTAGTCTTGTTAGGATTCTAAATTATACTTTTTTATGAAAAGTTTACTCCACACTTGGACCACTTTCCCTATCCTGCTATTGTTTCCATCAAAGTTCTATCCCTTTTCTCCATTCTAGCACATAGGCATCATGGAGTTCTTGAAAACTGAACTAATGGAACATGGGTGGTACAGTGGAAACAGCACCAGATTTGTAGTCAGGACCTGGCGACATTGAAAATGACTTTAACATCAAGACACAAAGGCAGAGTAGTTTATGATGCATGGTAGGCATTTAGCAAATGTTTGCTGATAGATTCATTATCTGTTCTCTGGTACCAAGACTAGTGATTATAATTAATCTGAGTTCAGCTACTTTTTCAGTGTGGTTGTTTACATTATTGTGATCATTGGGTCTCTTTGGCTTCCTTTATAAATTCAGAAAAAGTCTTCCCCTAGTTCTCTGAATTCCTCATTTCTGTCATTTCTCACAGCACAACAGAATTCCTTTATCATATCCATTATTATAAAAAAAATTTTTCAGCCATTCCCTAATTGATGGGCCCTCACTTTGTTTCCAGACGACATAAATATTTTGGTTTATGTGGGACTTTTTGTACTGTCTTTGGCCTCCTTGAGGTCAAAACTGGATCATTTTTCCACATGATCCAAACTGTTTTTCAGAACAGTTGGTCCATTTCAAAGCGTGTATTAGTGTTCTTGTCATTCCACAGCCCTTTCCAACGTTGAAGCAGTATTGTTCATAATCTTCCATCATTCATATCTGTAACATTTTGTAAATAAACAAATCCCAAATCTGTGATGCCCTTAACTACCATCTTTCTCTGCTTAACAATTAAGTCAAGTGTTCATTAAAGCACTTTTTGGGGCCACATCCACTAGAAGGCAAGCTCTTTGTAGGTAGGCCTTTTTTTCCCTAGCACTTGGCACAGAGCATAGCACATATTACACGCTTTGCTGACTAAGTACAGCACAGACTTATGTCAGCTAAATTTCTGTATAAAATTATTATAATTGGTATGCTTTCATTCACTCATAGCCATTTATTCACCATCAATTTGTTTAAATAGATCAGAATGAAGTTTTTTTTCCTTTTCATTTTTTTTTCCAGCTTAAAAGCTTTGATCTTTGTTCTAACAAGTCAACGGTCTATCTAAAGACTGCTGACTCAGGAATGAAACCTACATTTGTAATAACTCACTCCTTGTCAGTTAAAATATAATCCATTTCATTTTTTATGTTGGCATATGGTGCTCTGCCCTGATCAGCCCCTTCTCGATCTTTTCTTGAAGAAAATAATTATGATGAATAGGCAAAAGGCTCTTGTATAATCTGCAAATCTTTGGCCTCTCTCTTCTTTATTCCCGATTCATATTTTTAATTGTTTATTTCCATTCTCACCTTCAAATGGAAGTCAACTAATGCAAAGTGACATGAACTAAGAAAACAATTTCTAGAACTACAACACTGTAAAGGAAAACTATGAAAGATTTAAGAACTATGATCAATACAACAACTAATTATGATTCCAGAAAACTGACTCATGCTTCCCACTTCTTGGGAGAAAAATGATGGACCAGAGGTATAGAACAAGAATTATATCTTCAAACATAACCAATATGAACTTGAGTTTTTTGTGTATAACTATACTAATTATTACAAAGGAACACTGGAGAATGGGAGTAATAATAATGACACTAAAAAAAGTGAAAAGTATAAATGAATCATTTAAAAAATAAACAGAATAGACCAAAATTAAGTATAGAAGGGAACACAGGTAAGTAGGGCAGTGAAAGAACTACTATGTTAAAATATATCCCCCCAAAAAGAGCTGTACACAATGAAGAATCACAGAATTAACTACACAAAGTACAGAATTCTGTACTTTGTATAAGGAAATGTTCACAATGACATGTCAATTTATAATAAAAAGGAAAAAAATTAAAGGAACCAACAATAACAACAAAAAAGAAAAATTTAATGCCAAGTGGTCAGCCTCTGTACTTAGCTTGACAGAGTTTATTGCCACTATCTCCATCCGTTTTTGAGAGGAGATAGTAGTCAAGGAGCTGGTAGAGGTATGACTTGCCTGGTACATGCTCCCTCCTATTTCTCCCTCAGGGTACCTTGTTGTTTCCTATATATCCAATTTATTTGTTCTTAACACCTTAATATATTTCTTCTGCTACTATTCAGACCAGCACTCTCCCAGACTCCAGACTTTTGAACTATGTGCTAAAAGTTGATATGCAAGTCACTTGCTTGAAACAAAGAAAGGATTTAACCACAGAAAATATTATATGTTAATGTGGCACAATAAATAAGATTGCCAGGCTTAGAGTCAGGAAGACCTGATTTCAAATTTGGCCTCAGACACTTACTAGTTGTATGACCCTGGGCAAGTCAGTTAAACTGTTTGCCTCTGTTTCTTCATCGGTAAAATGGAAATAATAATAGCAACCATCTCCTAGGGTTGTTGTGGGAATCAAATGAAATAATAATTGTAACACACTTAACACAGTACCTGACACATAGTAACTGCTATAAAAATGTTAGGTTGTAGGTTTGTTTTTGTTAAGTGACATCCAATCTTTTCTTGCTACAACCATAAAATGGACACCAATAAAGCCTTGGGATCCTACAGAACTAAAGACATAGTTCCAATGTTTAAAAAAATGAAAAAAAAAACCAACATAAGAAAGTCTCATATTTACATCAAGTAACACACCTATAAATGAAAATGAGGAAAATCACATTTAGTTTTCCAATAGAAAGATCATCCTTGGTGGGGCTAATTTGCTGCCCAAGAGTCTGAATATAAACTTTTAATGGCAATGACGACAAATAGTATATAAAAATCAATAATAAATTATATGCCACCAGTTATACATAAAAATTGTTTAAACTAAATACGTATTTTTGCTTGTTTCAGAAGTTGGATCGGGAGTAAGAATAAAGTCAAAGGCTTATAGACTACTCATGCCTATATTTCATGAATACTTTCTTTAATGAGAAGGTATCAAACTCATGGTCTCCCAAGTGTGGCAGAACTAGATTAAAATGTAATTTGAAAATTTTAACAAAATACAAATACAATAAAACATAGATAATGTTAATTTGTGGTTTTCTAAGTCAATATACAGCTGCAGAGATCTGTTTCTATTTGAGTTTGACATCACTAACGTAGCTCTAAAGCAGTCTATACCTTTCCAACCTGTTCAACTCTTGTTCACGATAACCTATAAGTTCTCCATAGAGGGGCCCCAACTGGATGAAGGACTCTATAACCCAATGATCCTGAATTTTCATGGATACCAACGGAGGATGGTAATGGCCCATTAGTTATCACTCATTCTCACTACATGTCCAGATCACCTCCTTTTCCAGTCAGTCATGCTTCTCTGATGATATCCTTTTGTGCCACAGTGTACTCATGCTTTAAATGTGCTTTTTCCTTTTGGGTGACAACTTCAATTCTTTGGAGACTGTGGTATTCTATAACTGCTAGTCATACAGAATCAGTGAAGAAAAATGATTTTTTTTTAAAAAAATGAACTTTCTATTAAGCAAAAAGAATTAAAAATGGTCTTTCTCATCTATGTAAAATCTTTACGAGAATAATTTACATAGGTATTAAGGTTATCATCAATGAAAACATGAAGCGGGAACATGCAAGGCTTTCACAAACCAGGCAATGAGGTGCAGTGCAGAGTGGCAGGTCTGGAGTATGAGGACCTGGGGGTCCAGCTCAGCAGAGAGAACAGGTCACCAAACAACTTCAACAGAAGACATCAGCAGCTCTGAAGGGAAGCAAGAATAAGAAAAAATGGAGAAAAGTTCCAGCATGGATGCAGCCATTGGAGTTTGATTCACCTTGGCTAGGTAACCCTAGCCATATTCATATCGTACAAGTGTGCTCCCTGTGTGTCTCCCCCTTCCCACCGGCAATGTAGTTATTTGTGGGAAAGTATGATACTATATGTACTGGAAAAGTTTTCTCTGCACTACTTTTCTTAGCTATTTAATTATATGGTTTTGCTTTTGAGGAAAAATATTAAGACAAGTTCAAATCCCAGCTGTGCCACTTACTGCTTAGTCACAATGCCTTTGACCCCTCAGTTCTCTCATCTTTAAAAGGAGGAGATTAAACTAGATGACTTTTTACCCCCCAGGTTCAATTTTTTTTTTACTTTATTATTTATTTTTAACATTCTTTTCTTTTTAAATTGAGTTCCAAAATCTCTGCCTCCCTCTCACAACTTCCAACATCCAATGAGAAGGCAAGCAATATGATATCAATTACACATGTGAAATCATGCAAAACATATTTTCATATTAGCCATATTTCCAAAAAGAACAAGAAAAATAAGGAAAATTGAGAAAATCACACTTCAATTTACACTCAGAATTCATCAGTTCTCTCTCCAGAGATGAACAGCATTTTTTCATCAGGAGTTCTTTGGAATTTTTTGGATCATTGTATTAATCAGAGTAGCCAAGTCTTTTACAGTTGATCATCATTACAATATTGCTGTTACTGTGCACAATGATCTCCCAGTCCCTCTCACTTCACTTTGCATCAGTTCATATAGGTCTCTCTTTTTTGGGGGGGGGGGGTGAGGCAATTGGGGTTAAGTGACTTGCCCAGAGTCACACAGCTAGTGAGCGTTATGTGTCTGAGGCTGGCTTTGAACTCAAGTCCTCCTGACTCCAGGGCCATGCTCTATCCCACTGCACCACCTAGCTGTCCCTCTTCACTTAGGTCTTGCCAACGTTTTTCTGAAACCACCCCCCTCATTATTTCTTATATAACAACAGTACTCTGTCACAATCATATGCTACAACTTTGTTCAGCCATTCCCCAATGGATGAGCATTCCCTCAATTTCCAATTCTTTGCCACCACAAAAAGAGCAGCTACAAATATTTTTGTACATATAGGTGCTTTTGCTTTTTCTTTGATCTCTTTGGGATACTAACACAGACGTGGTACTGCTGGATCAAAAGCCTTTCTAGCCCTTTGGGATTAGTTCCAAATTGTAACCCAGAATGGCTGGACCACTTCACAACTCCACCAACAATTCATTAATGTACCTATTTTACTTCATCCTCTCCAGCATTTATCACTTCTAGTAAGTGTGACATAGTACTTCAGAGTTGTTTTAATTTGCCTTTCTCTATACAAAATTGATTAGAGCATTTTTAAATGACTATAGATAGCTTTGATTTCTTCTTGTGAAAACTGCCTATTCCTACCCTTTGACCATATGACCATTGATCAACTGGGAATATTTTAATTTTATAAATCTGACTCAGCTCCCTATATATTTGAAAAATGAGGCCTTAATCAGAGAAACTTGTTGTTAAATTTTTTGATTACTTCACCATCTGTGGTACCTTTTAACAAAACATTGTTTCCCTGATTGTCTCTTTTAATTAGGTCTATTTTTGCTGAGATCATGATTGCTACCCTTGTTTTTTTTTTTACTTCAGCCAATGCATATTAGATTCTGTCCCAGCCTTTTATTTTAACTATGTGTGCCTTTCTGTTTCAAGTGTGTCTCTTGTAAACAACATATTGTTGGATTTTAGTTTCTAATCCATTCTTCGGCTTCCATTTTATGGATGGGCTAATTCCATAAACATTCACAATTATGATTATTAAGTGAATATTTCCCTCCATCCTATTATCTTCTTTCTCTCTCTTGTCCCTCCTCAATAGTCTATTTTGCTTTAACCACTGCCTCCCTTAATCAACCCTCTCCTTTATCATCCCTCCATGTTCTCTGTTCCCCTTCCCCTCCTATTTCCCCTATTCACCAAGTTCCATTTCTATACACAACCTGAGTCTGGATAGTCTTACTTCTTAAACAAATTTTAAGGAGAATGAGGTTCAAGCATTGCCTGCCATACCCCCTCATTTGCTCCTCCTTTGTAAAAGCTCTTCCTTATGCACCTCTTTTATGTGACAAAATTTTCCCCATTCTATTTCTCCCCGTCTTCTCCCATTGCATCCTTCTTTCTCACTCCTTCATTTTTTCTGGCATGCATTCTAACACAACTGACTCACACCCATGCCTGGGTATATGTAACCTCCTCCTAACTGCCCCAATAAAGTTCTTAGGAGTTACATGTATCATCTTGCCATATAGGAATATAAATAGTTTAACTTTGCTGAGTCCTTTGTGATCACTCTTTCATGTTTATCTTTTTATGCTTCTCTTGAATCTTGTATTTGAAAGTCAAAATATTTGAAAGTCAAAATATTTGAAAGTCAAAAATTTTCTATTCAGCTCTGACCTTTTCATCAGGAATGACTGAAAGTCCTTTATTTCATTAAATATCCATTTTCACCCTGAAAAATTACATTCGATTTTGCTGAGTGATTCTTGGTTGTAATCCTATCTCCTTTGCTTTCCAGAATATCATATTCCAAGCCCTCTGCTCTTTTAACAGGGAAGCTGCTAAATCTTGTGTGATCCTGTCTGGGTTCCGTGATATTCGAATGGCTTCTTTCCAGCTGCTTGAAGTATTTTCTCTTTGACCCAGCAGCTCTGGAATTTGGCTATAATATTCTTGGGAGTTTTCATTTTAGGATCTCTTTCAGGACATGATCAGCAAATTCTTTCCATTTCTATTTTGCCCTATGGATCTAAGATATGAGGGCAGTTTTCCTTGATAATTTCTTGAAAGATAATGTCTAGGCTCTTTTTTTGACCATGGCTTTCAGGTAGTCCAATAATTCTTAAATCATCTCTCCTTGATCTATTTTCCAAGTCAGTTGTTTTTCCAATGAGATATTTCACATTTTCTTCTGTTTTTCCATTCCGTTAACTTTGATTGCTTCTTGATGTCTCACAGAGTCAGTAGCTTCTACTTGCCCAATTCTAATTTTTAAGCCATTTTTTTTTTTAAGGGAGAGTCTGTATCTCTTTTTTTTCATTTGGCAAATTCTTGCTTTTTAAGTTCTTTTCTTCAGTGAATTTTTATGCCTCTTTTACTATTAGGCCAATTCTGGTTTTTTAGGGTGTTTCTTTCTTCAGTATTTTTTGTGCTTTTCATAATTTTCTTGTATCACTCACATTTCTTTTCCCAATTTTTCCTCTACCACTCTTATCTCTTTAACTCTTCCAGGAATTCTTGTTGGCCTTGAATCCAATTAGCATTTTTCTTTGAGGTTTTTTTGGTAGCAGTTTTCACATCACTGTGTGCTTTGAGTTTATGTCTTGGTATATTCCCTGCCACCTTAATAGTTTTTAATGATCAAGTTCTTCTTTGTTGTTGTTGTTTGCTCATTTTTCCAGCCTATTTCTTGACTATGAACTTAATATTAAAACTGGATTCTCCACACCCAGGTGTAGGAAAGCACCATCCCAAGATTTAGGGTTTTTTGGTGCTGCTGTTTTCAGAGCTTATTCTAGAGGGGTCTCTACTTTCGTTGCTTCCAAGATGGCATGATCCTGGGAGAGGTATGGTCAAGCTTTCCTGGTCAAGCTCTGGTCTTTACCATAAAAAGACGGGCCCCAAGTCCTCTGCAGCCACAAGGGCTAGCATACCTCTCTGCTTTGGTACTATGACCAGGGCTCCTGCTCCCTTGTGACCAACCACCAGCACTTCTCTCCACCCTACAACTATGACCCAGAACCGCATAAGAGAATAGATTTGCCCATCAGCACCAGCTATACCCAGTGCTAGCAAAGGTTCCCCTATAATCTATTTCTGAGTAATTGTCTGACACCCTCACCATCTCTGGACTGAAGGCTCCTGAAGCTGCTGCTGCTGCTGCTGCTCCTAGTCACTGTTGCCGCTACCTCACAGGTGGCCTCCAGAGAAACCTCCACATCAGTTTTATAGATTTCTCCTGCCTACCTCTTAAGTTTTCTTATGCCAGAAAAATATCTTACCCTGACTTTTTGTTAGCTCTGTGGCTAGAAAATTTGAGTTGAGGCATTATTTTAAAGTAGTTTTGTGGGGAATACTGGGAGAGTTCAGCTGGGTCTGCCCCTAATCTGCCATCTTATAGATGACTTACTTCTAATATCACTTCTACCTCAAATTAAAATTCTATGATATTATACAAGAAACCACATCTTTACAGTCACACAATTGACTAAAAAAGTTTAGAGAAGATGAGGTCACATGATGCTTAACTTTTTTTAAAGGCATTTAATCCAGTAGAGGACAATGCTGTCTTAAAGTAATCCCTCTGAAGCACTGCTCATGCATATGTCAAAATCATTAAACTTAAGATTTATTCAAAGATACCTTTCTTAGTCTCCTTTGCTGGCTCATCATCTTATATCAGACCCCCTAACTGTAGGTCCTCCAAAAGGTTCTTTCTCAGGTCCTCTTTTCTTCTCCCTCTACACTTTTTCTCTTGGTATCAGTTAACCATGAGTTTATCTATCATCTCTCTGTAAATGATCCACAGAACCACATAGCCAGCCCCAGTGTCTCCCCTAAACTTCAGTCTGGCATCACCAATTGCCCACTGGACATTTCAAACCAGATGTCCTAGAGAAATCTTTAACCTAACCATGTTCAAAACTGAACTCATTCCTCCTAAACTATCCCCTCTTTCAAATTCCACATTTCTGCTGAAGGTATCAGCACCCTTTCATTTTCCCAGGTTCTTATCCTAACCTCAGCACTTCTTTAACTCCCCACTCTCACTTCCCTGCCATAACCAATCAGCTGCTCTATCTTGCCATTTCTTCCTCCAAAACACTTCTCACAACCAGACTTCCTTTCTTTTCACTCACAGAGCTACCACTTTCAGATCCTCTTTACCTCTCACCTAGGTCTACAGAGCCACTATAATGACCTCTTTGTTTTATGTCTGTGAACCATAAAAACATACAGTCTTCCAGTGCCTTGTGAGGAAATCAAATCACTTTCATTTGAATTGTCTTAGAAAGATTCTAAAGATCACCTGGCAAGATAAGGTATCAGATACAGAGGTCCTTTCTCAAACCAAACTGCCAACCATTCAAACTCTAGTGCAGAAAGCATAACTCTGATGGACTTCCCACATTGTTCAAATGCCAAACATATGTTTGCCTAAAAGACTATTTTACAGAGAAGTCACACAAGGCAAATGCTCATTCAGAAGAAATGATATAAGGACTTTCTCAAAGGCTCTCTGAAGAACTCTGGAATCAATTGTGTGACATGGGAGACACTGGCAAAGGACCACCCAACATGGCATGCCTGCATCAAAGAAGGAGCTGAGCTCTATGAGTGATTATATCCTAAAAGGGAAGACAACAAATAGGATCACAGGATAATAAAGCTAAAAAGGGTCCTAGAGGTAAGTCATCAAATCTAAACTCCTCATTTTACAGATGAGGAAAGTAAGGTCCAGAAAAATGAAAGGATTTCTCTAAGGTAGGAAAGTGGTGGCCAAGGAAGGGTATTTTGCTTTGGAAAGGTAAAAGGATGGTTACTAGAGCAGTTAGAGAGCAGACTAGCATACCCTTCCTAGTAGCAATTGATTTGACTGTAGTTCTAGAATTAGAAAGAGGAGAGGAAAGGTGGTAGGTACATACACAGCTGTAGGGGGTGACTTGGGAAAGGATATCTAGGACTACCTAGATGTAATGGACCACAGGAGGCACTCAGGATTCGGAGGGAAGAACCAGTGCTAGAGTTTCTGAGGTGAAACAGTTAAGTCCTCCAAGGTGTCATCTCTGTTTCTAGGGTACAGCACTTGTCAAGAAGATGGCCAGGAAGTAAAAAAAAGTGATTCTTTTCTAGTTTCAGTTGATTAATGAGATCAGAAGCCAAACTATAATATGGGAAGCTTTTTTTCTGAGTTTGCCTATGAAAAGGAAAAGAAATAGAGAACTACAGATTAAGGGGATTAAAGGTCAAATAAATGTTCTTTAGAGATGAGAGTGTTAAGAAAGCAATTTTAGTTAAATAAAAGGGTGACTATGAATAAATGACTATCTTCCAGAAAAGATGACGCACAAGTAGAAGGAAGGCACTGGAGAAAATGAAGAAAGAAGGTGGGATAATGAAAAGGGAACTGAAAGACAGAAAAGGGGAAAGATGGAGCTCATGATGGATGTACTTCATTTTCCTAAAGTAGAAGGTAGTATCCTCTGCTGAGAGAGAGAAGAGTGAATAGTCAGTAGATCTGAGGAAAAGAAGAAAAGATATGGAATGGCAATATGGAAAGATTTATAGGGTCAACTAGGGAAAATTAAAAATATTAGCTTACTGTAATCGTGGCCCGGTTAAGAGTAACATAAAATATTAGTTGGCACAGTCAGCAGGGTTATATGACTTTCTCTAATGGCAGTCAACAAGCATTTATTATGTGCCTTCTGTGCTACAGGCTGAGGATACAATGATTGGCAAAAACAGTCCCTGCCCTCAAGGAGTTCACAATCTAAAGCAATAACACAACTTGCAAGCAAACAACTAAGTACAAATAAGATAAAACCAGGATAAAACGGAGATAATCACAGGGAGAAAAGCACCAGTATTAAGGGAGACTAGGAAAGGCATGCAAATAGGAGTGAAAAAGGTAAAAAGTTAAACCATAGTTGAGGATTTTTATTGAGGCAAGAGCACCAACAGGCCAAGGGGGCATAAGATTGTGGATAGGGAACAGTATATACAGTATATAGTCTGAAGTAGTTACCTATAAAGTCAAGACTGAGTAGTAAAGAAAATGAGGCCAGGCTGGAAGTAGACCAGAAAAGGAGGGATGGAATGAAGGAGATGGCAGTGAAGACAAAGAATATATTTTGGAAGAGTAAAGTAAAACAAAGGGAAAGATAGGCTGGGAGCAAAAAGAATGATTTTGCAATTCTAGATCAAGTAGAGTTATAGGTGATGATGAAATCAAAGGTATGACCATTCTTGTGGTTGACATGGGGCAAAGGTACAATTCAGGCAAGGCTGAAGATTTAGGAAGACAGGTTGTCTGAGAGGACATCATACATATACAAACAAATCATCAAGTAAGAGAATGGGCTGAGTTAAAGAGGAGACTGAACCAGGGACTTAACTCCTTGAAAAAAGGAGGAAGAAATGAACTAGAGGTTTATAGATGATAACAAAAAGCTATTGATATAGATGAATAGAGTGAACCTTAAAGGAAGATCAATGACAATAAAACAGGAGTCTAGAGGAGGCAGAAAGGAACAAGAATCATGGCTACTCATCCTGGCCCAGTGTGTCAGGGGCATGACATATATACCCAGTTTTGAAGGAAGTGGTCAGAATACAGGAGTCTAAGGACCCAAATTTCCATGAATACAAGAAGATGGAAGGCATATGAGAGGACAAGGCTAAAGACAAAGTAAAATTTGTCAAAGACAGAAAAGAGGTTCCAAAAGGCACAATGGAAAGGGAAAAGAAGAGGACACAGGAGGAATTTTACAGATTTCAGAAAACAAAGTCCTCACAGGCCAAGTAACGTATCCAAAATTACACATCTAGTAAACTGCTTTATCTGATTAAAGCAAAGGTTCTTCACCTAGGATCCATAAACTTGATTTAACATATAGCATTTTGATAAATGACTTTCATAAAATGGGCATCTTTTGCTATCCTGTATATTTATTTTATTCATTAAAAAAAAATTACGTGAAAGGGTCCATAGATGCTATAACAAATCACCAAAGACTGCCATGACAAGTCAACAAGCATTTATTAAGTGCCTGCTATGTGCCAGGCACCATTAATCACTAGGAATACAAAGAAAGGTTGCAGACAGTATCTGATCTCAAGGAGTTCACAATCTAATGGAGAAGGCAGTAAGGTTAAAAAGGACCAAGAAAGGCTTCCTACAGAAGATGGGATTTTAGCTGAGACTTAAAGAAAGCCAGGGAATCAAAGAGGCAAAGGTGAGGAGATAGAGTTCCAGGCATGGGGAACAAACACTGAAAACACTTGGTTTCTGGAGACAGTATATATCACGTTTGAGGAACAGAAAGGAGGACAGTGTCACTGGATCACAAAGTGCAAGGAGAAAAGTTAGGAACTTTAAAGGCAAACAGAGGATTTTATAATTTGATTCTGGAGTACATAAGAGAAAGTCATTGGACTTTACTGAATAGTGGGGGGTGACATGGTCAGACCTGTGCTTAAGGAGGATCAGTTTGACAGCTGAGAGTGGAGGATGGACTGAAGTAGGAAGAGACTTGAGGCACAGAGATTAATTAGCAGGCTATTGCAACAGTCCAGGCACAAAATGATGAAGGCTTAAGGGGATGTTATGATATTCAAAGAGATATTATGAAGGTAGAATCATAGGTAGAAAGAACAGAACTCGGCAAATGATTGGATGGGGGGGAGGGGGAAATGAGAGAAAATGAAGAGTCAAGGATGACACCTGCTGAGAACCTAAGTGAATGGGATGATAGAGTACAGGAGACATTTTTTCTGACTCTCCTCCATGCCTGGAATTCTCTGCCTCCTCCTGTTCCACGTACTGACCTCCTACTGGCTTCCTTTAAGTTGCAAATAAAATCTTATCTTTTATTTTTACTACAAAACCTATCTTAATTCTAGTGCCTTCCAGTTCCCTTTACATAGCTTGCTTTGTATACATTTGACTTCCCCATTAGACAGTAAGCTATTTAAAGAGAGTTAACTATCTTTTGTCTCTTTCTTAGTCCACAGTATTTAGTACAGTGCCAAGCACAAAACACAATAAGCTCTCAATAAATGTTTATTAAATTATTTATTATTGATAAAATGTGTTAATTGATAAAAGATGCCCACTGAACATCCAGTTCAACACAAAAAAAGGTTAAGAACCACTGGATTAAAGTAATAATAATAATGACCTGATAATTTTATAGTCTCTGAAAGCACTTTACAAACATTATCTCATTTGAGCCTCACGACAGCCTTATGACAAAGAGAAAACAGGTATTATTATGATCACTGACAAATAAACCAGCCTCTCATTTGGTTTTCAAATTGTCCTCTTAAACTACATAACTCTAGTACACTCACCCGATGGCCCTCTTTAAAATCTAGCATAAAAATACATTTTTAAAAAGATTTTATTTTCAATATAACTTTGTGGTTTTATAGAGCACTATGAAAACACATGAAAATCAGTATCAACACAATAATCTTAATAAAGTACATCAAAGTATTACCCCTATTGCACAGTTAAAGAAGCTAACTGGGTAAAATTGTTAAGGAAATTGCCCAAGACTAAATATATGGCAAAGATGAATACAGAATTCAGGTTTTTTAAATACTGGGCTTGTAGTCCCTCATACTGAAATAGCTAACAATATCCAGGATTTCCTTCCTCTATTGCTATTTATTATTTTAATGAGCTCAAGAGGATAAATTACCAATAAAACAAATGACCTTTACATATCATCTTCCATAGTTTCATTTAATATTAGTAATAATTCTGAGAAGGTACATTTCACAGATCAGTAAATCAAGGCTCAGGAAGGGACTTGTCCATGGTCCTACAACTTATGTCAGGTATAGGATTTCCAACCCAGGTCTCACTGATTTTGTATCCAACTTTTTTTCACCAGTACATCATGCTGCCTCCCTCCTTACCAAGTAATGTCTAAAAGATTATATTCGACCCATAAATTTCAAACTAGAAGGGCCCTTAAGGGCGACCTAGTCAAATCCCACTCGTTCTATAAGAGAAACTGAGACCCAGTGAGGTTGTGATTTACTCAGTCATATAAATAAGTGTCAGAGGCAGAATATGAACCCAGGTCCTTAGCTCCAAGGCCAATGTCTTTCCACTGTACCACACTTGCTTCCATAGTGTGGGAGATATGCTTAAAAACCTGAAGGATACACCTCTTCCTTTCATTCTACAAAGGAAGACAGAAGAATTTCGTTTGGTTCTATGTAGTAGGTATAATAAAATAGCTTCAATGGCAAGGATTTCTGGAATATTGGAGAAGCTGACGTTTATACAAATGAGTCAGAATGTTCGACAGGAAAAACCAGATTAAAGTGTGTGCATTGTGGCTAGTGGGAGCAATCTACAGATATACTATTGACAGAAATGACA
This sequence comes from Vombatus ursinus, assembly GCF_900497805.2. Classification (NCBI taxonomy): domain Eukaryota; kingdom Metazoa; phylum Chordata; class Mammalia; order Diprotodontia; family Vombatidae; genus Vombatus; species Vombatus ursinus. The sequence continues at coordinate 29,833,351 of NW_020954580.1, forward strand.
GCAACCAGGGCCACTTCTAGCACCGTCATGAACCCAGCCCCCCTCTTCCTCAGCGCAGGGCTCGGCCACAGAAGGATGCTCATTGGGGAGAAAACAGAAAGGTACCCACGCTCTGCGGCGGCATCCGCAGAGGCTGCTTGACTGCTCCAGGCAGGAGGAGCCTGCACAACAGGGCTCAGACCAGGTCCCCGGGGGTGGAAAGGGGAGGAGGGGGTGCCTGAAAGCACGAACCCCAAACGAAGAGGACCCCACGTTCTCAGAGCTCGGCCCCCTGGGTGGGTGTGGGGTGTGCGGGGACGGAGGGGGGGGAAGGGAAGATGGGGGGGAAGGGAAGATGGGGGAGGGGGCTTCCTCCAGCTGTGTCCAAGCTCCCCCCCTCCCAGAACAGCGCCCGCCCCCGCCCTCGCCCCCGCCCATCTGCAGCTCTTACCCCCCTCCCTCCTGCGGCAGACAGCCCGCGGAGAAACTCAGGAAGAGGCTGCGGCTACTGCCGCTGACGCTCTAACAGACTGCGGGACTGGCCCTGGAGGCGCGGAGGGAGAGGGGCTGGACTTGAGTCCAAGGCTGAGAGGGGGATGGGAGGGAGCGAGATCCCCTCTTCATCCTCCCCGCCCCTCCCCCTCCTTCATCCCTCACCTACCCTCGCCCGCCCCGCCCCGCCCCGGCCTCATGATTCCCAAGGCAGAGGGGCCAGCGCTGCGCTCACCTCGGGGCCGCGGCAGCCTCCACTGCTTCCAGACATGTCACCAGCCCCGACGACGACCAACGGCTCCCGCGGAGCGCCCCCACCCGCCCACCTTCCTTCCCTCCCCCCCTCCCTCCCCGCCCCCGTGGCCCGCCCCCGAGCCGCGCACCGGCTTCCGCGGTAGCAGCTCTAGCGCTCGGCTCCGCCTACCGTGCCTTCCGCCCCGCCCCAAAGCTGTCGCTCAATCAACTCTCGCGAGAGGGAGAAGATCAGCTCTCGCGAGATGCCGCATAAGGAGGCGGGGCTAAAGAAAATCCTTTGGATAAAAAGGAGAAAATAGGACTTCAGGCGGCCTCCAGCCGTGCGGGTCTGTCACGTGACAACGATACTGTCTTCCCATTGGCCTGAGGGATAGCTGGGCTGCAGGGGCTTTCAACCATTGTGTTCTTCAGCTGCATTATGCTCTTTTCGAAAGGCCTGCTGGGTGTTTGTGGGTGACTGCAACCTCCAGGCCCAGGCCTTCAAGGGAGTTCCTTTTTCCAGTCAAATAATCATTAAGCTTTTATTAAGTGCATATTATGTGGCAGGCACTGTAGTACGCTGCCCTCAATTCAATTCAATAAACATTTTTTAAGAGCCTACTATGTGCTGGGCACTGTACCAAACAATGGGAGAGTACATTCAACTGAGGGGATACAACATGAAAAGTGACTGCAGAATACATACAAGATAAACACAAAGAGTTGGGGTTGGGGGTAGTATTGACAACTGGGGCAATCAAGAAAGGTTTCTCAAAAGAGGCACCCTTGATAGAAATGATGGTGTTAGGAAGGAGGGTGAGTTTGGCAGGAAAGACGGATTCCATTTTGGACATACTAAATTTGAGATGCCCATGGGACGTCCATGCAGAGATGTCCAAGCAAGCAACTGCACGTTCAGAACTGGAGCTCAGGAGAGAGATCAGGGTTGGCTGCATAGACTTGGAAACATCTACATACAGGTGGTCATTGAATCCTTGGGAACTAACCAAAGTAGTGAGGGAATAGCGAAGGCTCATGACAGAGCCCTAGGGGTAGACTCCCACAAAGGGGCTGAAACATAAATAATGATCCTGCAAAGGAGATTGAAAGTTCTGTTAGACTGGTAGAAAGAGAATCAATTGATCAATAAGCATTTATTAAACTCCTGCTATGTGCCAAGTACTGTACTGGGTAATGATACGAAGAAAAAAATGAAGCTGACTTTGCCTTCAAGAAACTTATATTCTATGTGGAGGTCGAGTAGAGACATGTATGTGTAGGTATATTCAGAACAAATAGAAAATAAATACAGAATGGTTTGAGGAGAGATGGCACCAATCCTCTCATTTTACATTGAGGAAACTGAGAACCATGAGAAAGTAAGCAACTTGCCCATAGCAGCTCAGTCACTTGACATAGGCAGATGTTGGACCTCTTGTCCTCTTACTCCAAAGCCAAGTTCTTTTTTTCTTACATCAAACCTAAACTTCCCTCTGCAGCTTCTACTTATGAGTCCTGGTTCTGCCCTCTGGGGCCAAACAGAATGAGTCTAATCTTCCTTCCACATGACAGATGACCTTTCAGATACTTGAAGATAGTTGTCATGTCTCTCCACAGGTTCTTTCATGCCCGTTTCCTTCAAGTGACCCGTGTTTATCATGTCTTCAAAGTCCTTTATCATTCTGATTGCCTCATTATTACCAGATTATCATTCTGGGTTATCACCCTGGTACATTCTCCATTTTATCAATGTCCTTCCTGAAATTATCATTTAGTCCAGGAGTTCTTAACCTTTTCTTGATGCCTGGACCCCTGTGGCAGTCTGGTGAAACCTATAAACCACTTCTCAGGATGATATTTTCAAATGCATATAATAAAAACATCAGGTTAAAAAGAAAACCAATTATGCTGAAATAGTTATCAAAACTTTTTAAACCATGTTCATGAATCCCAAATTAAGAACTTATAAATTCTAGTTCAACCATCTTACCCTATAAAGGAGGAAATGAAGCTCAGAGAACCTGAGAAACAAGGTCAAAAGATCACATAACTATTCAGTGGCACGGACAGGATTTCAATCCAAACTCCTTATCTCCCAGCTACCTGGTTTTTTCTACTTCACCAAATTGTCTTATAGTCTGCAAACAACCCCATGAAGCCTGTCGAGGAAGACTTGGGATTTTTGGTCCTTTATTTTTACCTTAAAATTACACCACATAGATTCAATTCAATTCAACAAGTATAAATTAAATCCCTACTATGTGCTAAGTGCCAGTGACGCAAAGATAAAAGTGTAATGATCCCTGCCTTCAAAGAACTCACATTCACTGGGGAGAAACAACATATCCACAGATAAGCAAATAGGAAATGTATACAAAATAATTTTTAGAGGGTGGAGAAAGCACTAACAACTAGTAGAATAAAGAAAGAATAAGGGTCTGTACAAAGGCATGGAAGCAGGAGATAGAGAACAGCAAAAAGGCCAGTTTGACTGGTACATTTTCCTTTGTCCAGGTCAGGAGTGGTAGAAAAGCTGTATGACATTATCCCTTGGCTTATCTTCTTAAGTGATCAAAGAAACCAGAAAAGGAAATGGGAGAGGGAGTGAAGGAATAGGGAGTTATAATTGTTAAAACCCTAACTTTAGCTATGGTTGTTTGCTTATGATCAAGGGAGATCCCAGACAATATTGTGAACAAGAGAAATTAATCTTGGGCTTTGTCCCTCCTAGTTGTTCAGCACAGAGCTATTCTGTGTCTTAACTCTCTCTCTAAAGAATTAGCTGGTAAGTAGTTGTTTGAATTTTAAAAGGTAATTCTTTAAAACCCCAAATCCTTCAGGACCTTAAGGGGATAAACCAAAGATGATAGAACTCTTGAACTAGGAAAATGGAGTAAGTAAAACAACTATCTACATATGTATGTATAGCCATCTATATGTAGCTATCTACCAATCTAAGTATTGTCTATCTACTGTCTCTCTACTATCTCTCACATACCTATAGCCACCTACCATCTATGTAAATATATCTACATATGTAAATACATATGATCTATCTATATAAATATCAATGTATTATCTATCTAAATATCTATTATCTATCTGCTGTGTATTATCAATCTATCTACTATCTTTCTATCTACTATTTATCAATCTACTGTCTACCTATCTATTTATCTATATCTATTCTATATCTATCTAAAATCTATTATGTATCTACTATCTGTCTATCAATCTATTATCTCCCTATTACCCATCTATCTATGTGTCTGTCTCTCTATTTGGGTAGACCTGCTCTATGTCTTTCAAATTACACCACACCACACCACACCACACCACATCACATCACAAGTTCTGCTTACTTTTAGGGCTAAGTCTTGTTCAAGGGGGCTCTTAACAGCCTGAATAGGAGGCAGGCACAGCATAGTGTGAAGGAAGCAGAGAGAGGAAGTAAAAGGAAAAGAACCACCCAGAGCCAAGGGAAGGTGCCAAATGAAATTGAACACGGCAGCTGAGGATCTTTAAAAAAGATTAGAGTAGATGCCAGGAATTCTTTTCTAGGAAAGAAAGCTTGTCCCTCTCAGGGTGGTGGAAACGGAAGGGCTACCACCTGTTCTGAGGCCTATCACCTTCCTCATCAGATGTTCTGGACTAACATACGCAGTTAGTAAATCAAGGAATGATTCATATATTCCTAGTCAGGGCTTTATTAAGAGGCAGACAGATAATACCTCAAAGAGGAAGAGAAGAGCTGAGGGAAAACTTTATGGTCTATATAAGAAACTGGCCATGACACCTTTTAAAAAATTTAAAGCAAATGAATGGTAAAGAATGAATATAAGACTGACAGAGATATAACATGGCATAATGAATAGGAAGCTAGCCTTGAGTTTTAGTCCTGAGTCTGACATCCATTGGTTGTGTGACCCTGGGCAAATCAATTAACCTCTCAATTCTAGGATGCGTTCTAAGATGCAGAACAGTTGGTGATCTACATTCGTAGAGGAAGTTCTCTTCATTAGGAGATATCAAAATAACGAAATCACAGACTCAGACCCCCCCCCCCAAAAGAGTAAAAATGTACTTTTTGGGAAGTAAAACACTAAGATAATAAGGTTATTTTAATAACTTCTAGAGTATGAACAATTTAGCGATAAAACTTTAAAAATGCTAAGTGGGCAAGTTCTTATATGTTTTACAATATTCATAATAATTTAATAGAATGTCCTTAAAAAAAAAAACAGTAGTTTGCTTTGGTGACCTTAGAATTAGTAGAACTTGGGCCCTGTGTTTTAATAGTTCTTTCACTCTTATTGTTAAGATAATGGAGTCCCAGAATCTCAAAGCTGTAGGGGACCTCAGAAACCATCTGGTACTTGAGTAAAAATCTACTCTACAAAATTATCAACAAGTGGTCATTCAGCCTTTGCTTGAAGACCTCCAATGAGGGAGGTCTATCCTACTCCCTCTCAAGACAGCCCATTCTTCTTTTAGAAAATTCAGATTATTAGGAAGCTTCTCCTCATATCGATCCTCAATTTGCCTCTTTACAAATTCCATTGAGTACTCTTGGTTGTGCCCCCTGAAGGCCAGGCACAAGCCTAATCCTTCTGCCATATGATAATCCTTCAAATACTTAGAGACAATTACCTAATAGGTCTTTTCTTCTCCCAGCTAAATATCCCTATATTTTTCAATTGATCCTCATATGGCATGATTTTGAAGGCCTTCAATATCCTGGGTACTCTCCTATGGACACTCTCCAAAGTTATCAACGATCTTCCTAAACTATGATTTCTAGAATTAAAGGCAATCCTCTATATAGTAGTATATCAGTATAGCAAGGAAACAGTACAGCAAAATTGTTAACCCCCTAAGCCTAGACCTTGTGACTCTCAAGACAGCCTAACTTGTTAATTGTTGACTGTATATCACAGTATTAACTCATGTTGACTTGGTAGTCCACTAAACTACTGTCTAAAAACATCTAACCCATTCTTGTATTTGTGAAGTTGATTTCTTTAAAGCCAAACATACATTTATCTCTACTACATTTCATCTTATTATACTATTATTATACAGCACAATGTTATTGCTTGTCACTATCTTTGGTTTTCCTGATATTATATTGCTGATAATTCCTGATCTCATGTTATGAATTAGCTATACCTACCAGTTTTATGCAATTTGAAAATTTAATAAGGAAGGAGAGAAAGTATCCATTCACGGCCAAGATAAGGAGATGGCCAGAAAGAGGCATGGAGGTCTGGACCTATGAATGACCAGCAGGAATAATTTATGATTCCTTCCAGAATAAAACACAGTAGCATATAACTGACAGGAAAGGAGCAGTTGCAATAAATGGCGGGTGGAGAGCCTCAAGAGTAGCGAGAGAAAGATAAATGTAATGATAGGTCAATGAGAAAGGAGTTTCAGTGGTAAGCAATTGGAAATAACAAACCTTGAATTTGTCCCTCATTAGAGTCCCATCTAGGCCATTATATTGAGTCACGTAGATGGTTTTGGTCTATAATGTGAGGGATAGAAGGTGGCTCAACTAAGAAGAGACCACTTGACTTTCTAAGGGCTCAGATGCAAGATTTGTCTGTATTTATTACTTTGTAAATGGAATTTTCATTTGAGCCTTGTGAGCTAGAGTGCCTTTAAGGCGGAGTTGGTGGCTACTCTTGAAGGGGTAAGGAGAGAGAATATAATAACCAGGTATATCAGTTCCCAGGTTTCACCAGACAAGTGAACATACATAACCAGTCATACATAATCATGTCAAAAGGGAATATCTATCATAGCAGTTATATAGTAATGCATGGTAACACAAGTCTCAGATGGAAAGAATTTGACATATATAATGGCTCCTAGTTCCTTCTGTATTTTATTCCTAATCTTTATCTGCTTAAGTTTTGCTGACTTTTTGGTATCTAGAGAAGGTTTAGGCCATTGTCACTAATCATCCCCATCTTCTAGAGTTACACTGGACCCTTTCTCTCTTGAGTTGTGGAAAAATCCCTTTTCCTCCTAGTTCAATTGAGGCAAGGCTGGAATTTTTCCAAAGATTGTGAACTATGAAATGAATAGGGGGGAGCAACACAAAAGCATGAAAATAAACAAGTTCACTGAGAGAAGGATTGTGACCCTAAATTTAACATCTAGCTAAAAGCTCATAGCCAAATCAGCTTGTGGGGCACTTGTCCTTCTATTTAACTCTGGACTGGATGCTAAACTCAAAATTTCTTTAGCTAAAGCTAAAACTTCTAGTCCAAGGTAGATTTGAGTCTGCACTGTTTCTAAAACTGCACTGATACTAAAAGGATCATCACTCCCTCCTAGGAACTGCTTCTAAGGGTGGTGGAATTCTCAGTCCCTCCTAAATCTGCTTCCAATTGTGTGACCAAATATGGGATCAAGAAAGGTCATACTTTCTGATCCCAAGTTACACTACACTTCCCCTCTGTGTAATCCTTTTGAGTTCTTCCAGGACTCTGGTCTACCTTGATGAAGAATCCAAGTGTTTTAAAAATCACAAATTATCTAACAGAGACAGGAAGAAAGGAAAACTTAAATGTTAAGAGCCATTGCTTATTGAAGAAGAATCAGAAATGAAGATAAAGTATTTCAGACAGTTTACTATAAAATCTTATGTAAGTCATCAGGAACATACAATTGAACTTACAAATCTTCAGTGACAACTTTTCAGGAAGCCCTGTGAGATAATTTCATGGAGATGAAACGATAATCAAATGGCTGGAACAAATTGTCCTCAAATTGCTCCAGTTCTCTTGCTCTGGTGTGTTGCATTATAGACCTTTCAATCAAGTAAACAAACTGCCCTGCACTAAGAGTTTTCTCAATATTTATTACTCTCATCATATTTTACCAGAAAAAAAATCCTAATATGGAAGAACTCCAAGAAATAGTATTATGGGAAACAATATTTTTTGTTGAGTGTTGAGTCAGAAGAATGTTGTATTCCTGTTTAGCTTAATAAATGTTTAAATGGTTTGGTAAAAACAAATCTGAAAAACACCTTCAATTTAGCATATACTGAGTTACATGCCTTCCAGGTTCTGATTAGGTTCTAAGCCCTTTGGAACATCCCAAAGATTCATGTCTACGCAGACTAGATTAATCTCCACTATAAAGAGAACCAGGAAGAATCTCAGAGATTTCTGTTCTGTTTAGAAATACTCACACTTCACTTTACTTCATCCTCCATATCCAGTCAGTTGCCAAATGCTGTTCGTTTTGCCCCAATTATGCTTCTCAAATCCATTACATCACAGCCATCTCCTAAGTTCAGGCCTTCATCATCTCACACCCAGACCATTAAAACAATGTTCCAATAGCCTTGTGGTTGGTCTGCCTACTTCCAATCTCTCCTTTCACCAGTCCCTCCTTCACATAGCTGTCAAAATAATATTTTTAAAGCATGGGTGTAGATAATGAAATCCAGAATTCCAGAAGTATCATCAAAATGTAAACAAAATACTAGATGTAAAATTCTTTTTAGTGGAGTAATCTGGACTTCTCTGGGCATGCCCAGTTCTCCTAACACGGAGACACCCTTGCAGAACATACTGTCCTTACAACATACTGTTTGTCTAACATGGAGCCTGCTGTAGGTGGGGTAGTCTCCTTTGATTGGCTGCCCGTTCCTTTAAAACTAGCCAAACTGAGTCATTCACTTTCTTCTGCTGCTCTTACTGGCTATGTCTTCCCATTTCACCCAGAGTGAGGACCATGAAATGAACCAGTGAGAGGGTAAAGGCTTTCCTTCCCCTGCTTCCTTTTTCACCTCAGCTCTGTGAAATGGGCCTGGGGTATTTGTTTCTGTTCTGTGTTGTTTATCCTCTTAGTTTCAGGCGACGGAAGTGATCCCTATAGAACCAGGAGTTTGAGCCATAGTGACCTACGCCATCCTGGCAAAGAAGACCAGAGAAATAATGGTGCCTGGGACTCGAGCCCGAGGCAGATATAATTTTCTTGCTTTTTATTTATTTATTTATTTATTTGATTGTTTGTTTGTTTATTTATTTACTTATTCATTCGTTCGTTCATTCATTTGTGTATTTACTTAAACATTGCAATATGACTAATATGGAAATATGTTTTGCATGGTTTCACATGTATAATTGATATCATATCATTTGCTTTCTTGGTGGGTGGTAGAAGAATAGGAGGAAAGGAGAGAATTTGGAACTCAATTTTAAAAAGAAAAGAATGTTAAAAATAAACACTAAAAAACTTTTAAATGATAAAAAAAAAGAACACTTGGGGAAAAGTGTATGTTTCATCTATCTGGACTTCAGGTCGTGTAAGCCAGAGTGGACTAAGTTACAGAGAAAAAAGCACTACATCCTTCTTGGGCAGTTGGGTGGAGGAAGGACAGTACTGACAATGTCACTTCTCTGCTATTGCTTTTAGGACAGGGGTTCTTAACTTTTTGCATCATGGACCTCTTTGGCAGGCTGATGAAACCTAGGGACCCCTTATCAGAATGATATTTTTAAATTAATAAAATAAAATAGATAGGACTACAAGGGAAACTAATTATATTGAAATAATTAGGGGAAAAAAGCAACCAAATTCTTGGACCCCAGGTTAAGAACTCTGACTCTTAGATAAAATATAGACCCCTCAGTTTGGCATTTAAAGTTATCCAGTCTTTGTCCAATCTTATTTCACCTCACATTCCTACATGTCCTACTTGCTGTTCCCTAAATTTAACATTCAATTTGCTGTTCCATGCTTTGCACAGGCCGTTCAGTCCCCCTGGAATGGATTCTTCTGTCCCCTTTGCCTCATAGAAGCTCATTTTTCTAAGAAACCAAAGCAAGAAAGGAATATATCCCAAGGCTTAAACTCACGTGCCACTGATTACAGGAAGACTTTCCTAATGCCTCTTGCTGCTAGTGCTTTCTTCTTCCTCAAATTATCTTATATTTACTTATCAATGTGTGATATGTCTATAGTACAGTATTAGTCGGCTGAGAGCAGAGATTGTTTTTCATTCTCTCTATGTATCTTCCAGTAACTAGCACAGTGCCTTACACATATTAAAGGCTCTACAAATGCTCGTTGAGTTGAATCTGCACCCCCACATTAGGTCCTCCATACTGAGAGATCTCTCCTCCACAAATTCTTCTTCATTTCCCTAAGCAGGCCACCTTTAAAAAATATCACCGCATCTCCTGTCTTCAGGTTCATACTGACTCTCAGACACTTCCTCTGTTCCCACAGCAAATCCTAAAATGTGTTACTGAGGCTCCCAAACCTGTTGCCTTTTCTTTCAAATCCCCCTGCTTACCACACTCAAATTGCCTGTCATGAACCTCCAAACCACATACTTCAGCCCTGGGCCTACCTTCTTATGCTGTACATATGCCCTGTAGAACTGTAATCACTCACCTTTCTCTGTAGCCACCTCCAGACAGGGATCAGAAAGGAAATCTGGGCAAAGTAACAACACCTTCCACTAGTCTTCCCTTCTCAGCCTCACAATGTTCCAAGTCCCTGACACATATCACCATTACATTTCACAGCCTGCCTTGCTGACAATATTTGCATAATATTTGGGCATGGCTCTAGCCAAGTTTGCCACCTGCTAAATGTGTTTCCCTGTTGTCAAGCATGCATCTCTGACACATCTACTGAGAGCCTATTATGGCTAAGGAAGACACTGTCTTAGGCCCTGTGGAGAATACAAAAAATAGTTAGACACAGTGTTACGCAATCTAGTAGGAATGTCAGGACAAACAAAGGAAAAAGTGAAACAACGATACCAGACATTGATAGATAACAGTTCAGTAATAGAAACATCACATGTACATATAGGTTAATTTCTAATCTAAAAGTACCTCTATACTTTTGAGATTTTGCTATTTACAGTATCAATTTTTACACATTTTGCCATGACTCACCTTAGGGGTAGAAGTAAGAATCTTAAATACTTATTGGAAATCTTAAATACCTATTTCAAACTGTTCCTCTGCTCCTTTTATTACTTGCTACTTTTATTACTCAAAAAAAAAAACCAAGTAATATATCTCTTGTTCCTCATTTACTGCATTCCTACTATGTTCCTTCTTCTTTGTCTTTATCCTTTTGGATCTTTCTACCATCAAAACTGTCATTAGATTATACTTCTGTAGATTTCCATTGGGAAATCCCCTTCTTCATCACTATTCTATAATCACCATGTTTGAAATTTGACATGGGATTTCCTAAGCAATTTGGAACTAAAGAAAGGCAATTTGGATATGGGTTTTCAGTCTGTGTAAGATAGGTCTTTTTTTCATCTTCTCTTTCTTTCTATCCTTAGTACATCCAATTAAATAAAGCTAGTATAGCTCTGGTGTGGATCAGTGAAGACCCTTCTCTCTCTCTCTCTCTCTCTCTCTCTCTCTCTCTCTCTCTCTCTCTCTCTCTCTCTCTCTCTCTCTCAACCCAAACCTGTCCTAACACTGGGGGATGGGGAGCAGATCTGAGCTGGGATGGAGGACTGGCCATAGCCACTACCACTCAGCTACAACTCAAAGTCTCATAGACCTAGAAGTAACCCTAGGAGAGAGATTCATTTTTACTACTCACCATTTTAGCTCTTGAATCCATATTGGTGTGTTTCCCACTTACACAAAATCAGTCACATTGACACCATTGACTCAAATGTAAAATATTTACTAAATGATAAGGCAAAAGCAAGAATAAATATAACATTTACTCACCAGAAAGCAAAAGCAGGAATCAACATGATATAACTGTTCACCCATAAATTTGAGTCACGCTCTCCCACCAACACATATATAGTGTCCATGGAAGAAAGTAGGCACATACTTATAGAAACTGAGCAGAGAGATACACAAGTAGGAAAACTCACGTGCCTGGGAAATCTAAGGGTTTGAATGATAAGCCTTATTGTTCTTGGTTTCTTTGGTAACTAGTCTGCACCATGTATCATTTATTTCAAAACCATCTGCTATTTGCTCCTTTTCTGCCCCTCAATGTCCTCCTACTAGGCAAAGCTGCTAATCTTGGGCTATTGAAACAGCATCAAACTCTTTAAGCACACAGCCTCCCTTGGCAAGGTGTTGAGGAAGTGTTACACAATTTTAGCAAAAATATAATAGCATAGCTCCCAGCCAAACAACTTCAAAGTGTGACTTTTCTTCTTTTCCTTCCCCTTCTCTTAAACTATACAGACAGCACAGGCACCCATAAAAGGTTTCCCCTTTCTTAAACCATAGATGGCATTAGAGAGCAATAATCCCCAACAACTCTTCACAATGCAGCAGGATTCAATTCTCCTACAATGAGCTTACAGCAGCTACAGAGGCTTTTGGGCTTCAGTCAACTCTCTCATCTGACTCAGCTTTTCTCCAGCCAATCAGCTCTCAGCAAAGAGATGCCTCTCTTTCAAATAGCACAGCTCTCAGCACAGCAGCTGAAAAGTCTGTCTGTTGGCTTAGATTTTCTCCTTGCCTTTTGTGTCTTCTGTTTTAATATTCTTCTGACTCATTTCGTACTTAGCATTTCCCACTTTCTCACTTTACCTGGCCCTTCTAGGCTCTGATGCCTCAAATTAAGTCCTTATAAACAGTGACCCAACTCTAACTTATGATATTAAACTAAAAGAAAAATCCATTTTATTCCAAATGACTCCAATAACCCTTATATAATCATCGCACATTCTCCAGTCATTTGATTTATAACTTATCAACCATATCCTTCAAAACTCTGAAAACAGTAATGTGTAAATGATCTGCTAAACCAAAATGCACTGCAGCCTTTTTAAAAACTCAATATTTACTCAATCTTTTATTCAATCAATACTCTTCTTTCAGACCAGCCCTCTGTGGGGCAGAAGACTCAGAGAACTTTTCTCTCAGATACTCAAAACAGACTGTGTTTCTCCATCAGAATTTTTATTAGGGGGCTATGTTCCACGTCAAGCTGATTTTATAAGTGTTCCTGATGCACATGTTCTTTTTGGTCCCTTTCAGCAACCAAAATGAACACATAACAAAGAAGGTAGTGCCTACACTGGGAATAGGGCTATCAGGGACCTTGAAAGGACAAAAGCCAAATTTCTCAACAAAAAAGCACAACGGAATACATAGAACCAAATATACTCAGCAGTTAAACAGCCAAATCTATTTATTAAATGAGGGCTGAAGAGAAAACGAGTTAGCAGAAATAAAAATTTAACCATCCAAACCAATTATCCAATAAGAGATCCAATTAGAGAAAGTATCACAACACAACACAAGTAACACAAAGAACCAGAGTCCAATAGACAATGTTATTGGTGTTTCTATAGCCTAAGGGCCTGTTAAAGCCCTTACTGAATTAACAAAATCTGATCTAAATACTGGTTCAATGAGGTTTAGATTTTAAGTAGACTCCTAGAGATCACAAAATGGCTTCCATAGGACTCAAGGGCCTCAAATAGGGAGTTGCTCACTGGGATCAGCAAAAAAAAAAAATAATAATAATTAGAATTAAAAGCCTGTCTGGTTCTCTACCACTTTTACAAAGAAAAGAGGGATTAAGGTTAAACTGAAAATTCCTAGTAAATAACAGATCCAAAGAAAGATAACACCTCAAAGGGAAAGGGGCATGGCCAGGCACGTCAAAAGAGAGCTCTACTGAGGTTAAAAGCAAGAGTCTTTAAAGGTAACCAATTCAGAGGGTTAAACAGAAAGTCAAGAACTAAGTCTAGAGGTAACAAGGCCTAGAGCCAAGGGGAGTTCACATGGCACAAGGGCAATAAAACGCCACAAGGGAAAGCAGAAGGAGTTAGCTCCTGATAGGTTGTTTCATGTAAGGAACCAGCACAACACCGCATGCTTTTAATTCAATTATAGTCATGCCCCCACCTCACTCGGCAATGGGTCTAGAGACCAGCGGAAGCACAGTATGGTAGAAAGAATATGGATCTGTATCCAGAGGATTTCTATTTACATCCCTGTACTATTACTACCTGTGTAGCCTTTGGCAAGGCAGTAATGTCTCCAATATTTCTGTTTGTGCACTTGTAAAATAAAAGGGCTGGATTAGATGATCTCTGAGGTATCTTCTAGCTCTAAATATATGATTCTTTTCCTTAGAACCCACAATAAACTTGAGTCTGGGATTTGATGGGCTATCATTAGTGAAAAGCCTCCATCACTTCTGGAACATAGAAATTATGATGGAAGGAACTCTGAACTTGGAGTCAAAAAGATCTGACTTCCATTTCTGACACTTCCATTAACTTCACATGTGACTTTGGGTAAGTCGTCTCACCTCCTTAAGCTTCATTTTCTTCATTTGTCAAAAAGAGGGAATTGTACTACATGATTCCCCGAGTCCTTTCCAAATATCATAATCTATGCTGTTATAATTTTAAGTGGTACAGCAATTTTCCTAGTCTCTTTCCCTGACTCCTTGAACCCTTAACCCAAACAAACATGTCACTTGACTGGACATATTGGTTGATGTGGTTTTGCGGTGATGCAGTGATGCAGTGATGCAGGAGTCATGAATTACTCTGTATTAGGCACCCTGTGGCCTCCCACTACAGTGCTGTGGCTGAGAGGGAGCACTGCCCATTGAGCTTTTCTAGGAAGTATATATAAGAATTAATATAAATACAGCACTTTACATGAGACTATGTCCTGGATTTCAGGTAAATGGTCCACTTGGATGGCAAACAGTTGAGCTTAAATGTGCCATAATTGTTGCTAGTGGATCAATTCTGATAGCTCCAGATGGAATCCAGCAGCTATGAAATGTATGGTCTATAAAAGGGCCTTTCAGGCTGACTGATCTGTTAGGTGACCAAATTTGGCTTTTCATGGTAACCTATCTGCCTGAAGATTGCAAAGTCTAGGAACATAATGACGGTGAAGTTGAATAGACTAAAAATTAAGGTCCAATGGACCTATCATTAATTAAACTTACAGGTAATCAAAGTATTCTTTGTTCTCAAGATCATTGTGAAGAATGGCTGGGTTTTCTTCCCCCTTGAGATGATGCTTTCATGCTTCAAAATAAGTTTTAATGTTGAGCAAGTTCTTCCAATTGGTATGTTGTTTGGCTCTGGTAAACTTATAGAATCCCTACGTGAAAGGCACATGCATAGAGGACATAAGCATGCACAGAAAAATGCTCTGTGAGAAAACATCTCAATGAATTCTTCCCACAGATCCAGGTAGGTTAGAAAAGAGGATCAGGTAAATCACTTTTTAAGTTTATTCAATGTGCCCTCTGCTTCAGTTGTATAATTAAAAACTTGGGATTCTCCAGCAGGAACGTTATATGCATGGGGGAAAAAATCAGTGGAAAAGAAGTTGTATTGTGAGAAGGAACCACAGGTCTGCTGTAAGTCTTTTGTGGAGGTAGGATTTCCAACAACAGTCAAGAATCCATTGTAGGGCTTTTGTGGAGATGGGATTCCTCCACTGCAATATGTATTTTTCTTACGTGAATCTCTAAACACTTCCCATCAACCACTTCTGGGTGCCTAGAAATCCATTTCCTTTTTCTCAAATTGTCATTTCTCCAGTGCAGGTGCCAGAGAACAAACTGGATCACTTTAGTACCATTGAGCAGCACCTCAAGTCAAGGATACAATCAAGATATGTTACCACCTTCCTGGTCCTGATGATCTTGTTAAAATTTCTAAACTTAGCAACCATCCACAAAAATTAAAATTCAAATACAAAAATAAGAACAAACAAGATTGTCCATGAAACTGTAAATTTTTGTTATTTGCAGTTTGTTAGCCCACATGCTCCACTGATATCCATGCAATGTCAACAAATTTAGGAGAAGGTCCCAAGCAAAATGAGTGGAGCCTCTGTGGAGTTCTCATAGGCAGCCACAGACAAGAATCACCTAGGAAGGATTGCATTGCAGTCTGTACTGTTGGATAGAATTCCTGCATCAGGGAAATCATTAATCCATCAAAATATTTTAAAAGGTATAAATTAATAATGAGATGATAACAGAATGTACTGTTTATTTCCATGTACTCTTCTAAATTTTTTTCTTTGAGTATTTTTTCCAGATTTTTTTTTTTGCTATTATTACCCAAATACTCAATTGAGTCTGTGATCTCAAGTATTTGGATGTTCCCTCCAACAAAGCATATTGCAACATCTACGCCCATCCATGTATACAACTCTTATCAAGGAGGTTCACCCAACATTCTGGTTGCCTTCCTTGATGCCTCCTGCCATTACAAAGTACAAGTCGAACACCCTGTCATCTCTCCATCAAGCATTCTTCTCCCATGTTTTGTGGCCCTCCTATATTCTCTTGCCTTGCAGCCCTCCTACCTTCTCTTCCTATTATACATTTCCTTGATGACATCTTTTACTACAATTTTTCTTCTAAATTCTTCACGTGTTTTATGTTGCAGCTTGCTCACACCTACCATATGCCTCTCCATTGCCCTCAATATGATACTGACTTTTCATTCTTCAGACACTGCTGTATTCCTTATCTCATCGCCATACAGCAACGTTAGTAGAGTATTGTGAACAAAATATAGTTTCCATTGCTCAGTTATGACAGAATAACACAAAACAATAAGAGAAGATGACTGAACTGAAACAAAATGAAAACAAAACTATAAAAAAACTGTGGTATTCCGTATTCATAGTTCCCAGAATTTTGCTACTTTTTAAAAAAATTGGACATTTATTAAAATGGTTGAAATGTTTGAGCTAAAAGGGACATTAGAAAGCAATTAGTTCAATCTCTTCATTTTACAGATGAGGAAACTGAGTGCCAGATAACTGAAGTGATTTGTCAGGGTCACACAATTAATTGATCTTCCCTAAGATCTATCCACAGACCCTTTGGGAATCTATGGACTCCACGTTAAGAACCCCTGTCCTAAGGGACCAATGTGGATAAGTCACTACAAAATAATACAAGTAAAGGCAAATTATATTGGGAGTGAAGAAAAGGACTGGTTGGTGAAGGGGAATCACAAAAAGCCTCATAGAGGAAATAGAGTCTGATTTGAGATTTAAAGAAAGTTATGGATTCTAAGAGTTAGGATTGAAGAGGCATGGGTGATAGCTAGTATAAAGGCATTGAGATGACATCATGATGAATAATAAACAGTCAGCTTGATTGCACCTTACAATGTGTAAAGGTAGATGATGTGTAATAAAGGTGGAAAGGCAGGTTGGGTCAAAGTTGTAAACGTCCAAGGACAGGAGAGATGACAATGTCTGAAATTTCACTGGAGAAAGAATATAGTGAATCAATGTGGAGAATGGGAGAGTGAATCAATTAGGGAGTAGTATGATTGTCATGCTTCATGTGGACCTAATTGGGATTAAATAACATAAATTTGTAGTGGACACAATCAGCACAGTTCCATGATTTCCTCCAACTCCATTCAGAAGCACATGATTTCATTTTGTGTATGATAATGTATCTTAGAAATGAAAAAATGAAAATCAAGTGGTGTTGTTTGTGTGATTAATGCTGGAATGTCTAAGGTTTCAAGAAGAGGTTTTGAGCCCTTTAAAGAAATGGGAGACATTCCTCTTTCTGTGGGAATTGAGGTTCAGGGAAAGAGTGGTCAGTATCAAATCAATTGACATGCCTTAACAATTTGATTTCTAGTTGAAAATTTACAGTTCACCAAGCCATAATTAAGCTAATTAGACATATATTATCTTTCTTGTTGGCTAAGAAATAGTTAGCAATTAACTGGCCTCATATAGTTAGTAATCATTGAGTAATGAAGCACTTATATATTCTTGCCTTTTGGCCAGACAGTTTTCCAGCAGCCTTGAGATATTTAATATTTATATTTTAATGGACATAGGCTTCTGTTCTTTAACTTGATAATTGCTCTCTGGTTGAGCTGCATCAAGGATATGCGTGTGTGTGTGTGTGTGTGTATGTGTATATATATATATATATATATATATATATATATATAAAACGTACATACACACACATACAGAGAGGTCTGTATATATATACATACATATATATGTATACACACTATATATTTGTATTTATTACAACCTACTTTTAAGTGATTATTTTATCTTCTGTTTGGCAAGTGTATAAACTCTCATCAAGTGAAGCTACAAAGTCTAGTCAATTCTCCCTCTCTCTAAATAGTCACATCAGTGATTTCTCCCATTTTCTTATGCCTATTAAATCTGTTTGGTCCCTATCAAAACTTTTAAAAAACATGCAAGCAGCCAAAAAGAAACAATTCAAGTATTGTGGAAACACAATCAGGATAACACGAGATTTAGCAGTTTCTAATTAAGGGATCAGATGGCTTGGTATATGATATTCAGGAGGTCAAAGGAGCTAGGATTAAAACCAAGAATCACCTACCCAGCAAAACTGAGTATACTCCTTCAGGGGAAAAAATGGAAATTCAATGAAATAGAGGACTTTCAAGCATTCTTGATGAAAAGACCAGAGCTGAATAGAAAATTTGGCTTTCAAATACAAAACTCAAGAGAAGCATGAAAAAGCTGCTGCTGATATAAATGGGACCCTCCAAACTGGACCATCATAGAACACTCCACAGAAGGAACTAAGCCACTAAGCTCTACATTTCCTGGAACTATGTGTTCTCAGCTTCATCAGGACCATTTTTGGTATTGTTGGCATCTCCTATCATTCTTTTCCCACCTCTTTCTGGAAGAACTGGAATCAAATCAGCATCACCATTGCATCTGGAAAGGAAGAGACTATCCTGTTGTTCTACTTACCATCTCTGTGACTCCTCAGAAAAGAATACCTTCCCTACTGCTTCCCTATATATGTTGTCTCCCCATTAGAATGAACAAATAGAAATAACTTTAAAAGCATTTATTAAGTGATTATTATGTGCCAGGCATTGTGCTAAGCACTGAGTATACAAAATTTTTGAGAATATTGTATACAATAACAGCAATGTTGTTTTAAGAACAACTTTGAGTAAGTTATTTTGTCTATTATAAATACCCAAATTAAATATAAAGGACATATGAAGAAAGATGCTATCTGCATCCAGAGAAAGAACTGACAAATAGAAGTATATGTAGAATAATTTTACATATATATGTGTGTGTATACACACACACACACACACACACATACACCCACCTATTTGTGTCTCATGGGGGGGATGGGGTAAGGAAGAAAAAAAGAAAAAAAATTACATTTTTTAAATTTAATTTAATTTAATTAATTTAAATTAATTTTGTTACCTATTTAAAAAGAATAACAAGTTGTGAATAGTAGATTTGCAGTTTCATGTACAATTATTTTTTATTGTAATAAAAACTTCTAATAATGTTTTTATTGAGAATTCTGTATTTAGACCAACTTCATTTACATCTCTCCCTCCCAACCCCCAACAAGATATCCCTTGTAATAAAGATGTAAAAAGAGAAAGGGGAATAAGCAGATGAGCAAAACCAACTCATTACCAACCATGTCTGAGAGAATATGTAATACATTCCCTGCCAAAGTCCCTTACCTCTGCAAAGAGGTACGTTTTTTCAGTCTTCTCTGGGGTCAAAGTTAATCATTAAAATTATAGCATTCAATTTTGTTTTAATTTCAATTTCTGCTGACATTTTCATAGTTTCTGTGCATACTGTTTTTCTTTTTCTGCTTACTTAACTATCAGTTCATATAAGCCTTCCATGAGTCTCTGAAGTCTTCATTTTAGTTATTTATTCCAGCATAGTCTTTCCTAATTCACTTACTTAGGCTTCTTCTTGGATTCTTTTATCAACTTGGCCTCCCATAATTTTTTGGAATGCTGTCTTCTCTGCAACCTAGATCTCCTTTGCTCTTCCAACTGCAGTGATGTTTTTGAAATTCGCCTGTTCCTCTCCTTCCCATTGCCACCATGCTAGTTCAGTCACTCGTCACTGCCTTCTTAATATGTGTAACTGCTTCCTCTCTGGCTCTATAATGGGCCTTCTTCTTTTCTCATTCTGTATTATTTCACTTGGTGATCTCATGAGCTCCCAAATATCATCTCTCTGCAGATGATTCTCAGATCTATAGGTCCTATTCCAGCCACTGTCCTGACCTGCGGTTTCACATGTCCAGATACCTGCTCAATACCTTGAATGAAGGTCCCATAAACATCTTAAATGCAATATATACAAAATGGAAGTCATTATGTACACACACACACACACACACACACACACACACACACCTCAAGTCCTCTCTCATTCCTAACTTTCCTGTTACTGTTGAAGGCACCATCTTTCTCACAGTCACCTTGGCTTACAACCTAAGTGTTCTCAATCCCCTACTCTCTCTCATTCCCCATATCTAATGATTTGCCAGGTCTTATCAATTCTATCCTTACAGCACCTCTCATATATGCTCCCTTCTTTCCTCTGACCTGGCTACCACCCTGGTGCAGGCCCTCAACCTCCCCTGCCTAGACTATTGTAATAGCCTGCTGGTTGGTCTCCTTGCTTCAAATCTCTCCTCATTCCAGTCCATCCTCCACTTACCTGTCAGAGATTTTCCTAATGCTCAGGTTTAACCCAAAAGTCCCCTTTTCACTTCCCCCTCGTTCATTAAATTCCAGGGACTCCCTATTACCTCTAGGATCAAATAGAAAATCCTTTGGCTTTTAAACCCTTCATAACTTGACTCTTTCCTCCTTTTCCAGTCTTCTTATACTTTCTCCATATACTCTGCAAACACAGGCCTCTTTGCTGTTTTTCACACAAGCTGCTCCATCTCCCCATTCTGTACATTTTCAATGGTTGTCCCCCACGCCTCCCAAATTCTGCCTCCTAGCTTCCCTAAATTCTCTCAAGGCTCAGTAAAAGTCAAACCTTTTACAACAATCCTTTCCTGGTCCCCCTAAATACAAGTGCCTTCCCTCTGAGATTACCTCCAAGTTATCCTGTACATATATTTTTTATACATAATTGGTTGCATGTAGTCTCCCCCATTAGATTAATAGAGATTATTTTTTTTCCTTTCTACCCTCAAGGCTTGGCACAGTGCCTAGCACATAGTAGACGTTTAATAAATGCTTCTTGACTTGATTTGACCATCATTCACCTGTTCACCCACATTAAAAACTCATCTCCCACATCAAGTTTTGGTCAAGTCCTGTCAATTCTATTTTTGCAGCCTCTAAAATTACTCCTTCCTTTGGAATCCCGCTGCAAGTGGTCTAGTTGAATTTCTCATTACCTTCCATCTGGATCAATGCAATACGCACAAAACTTATATCCCTGCTTGCAATCTCTCCTCACTTATCCTTACTTAAACTTCTAAATATAGAATTATATTTACATAATTCCTCTGCTCAAATGAATCTCCATAGCCTACCAAATAAAGTATTGATGATTTGGAGCTTGAGAGATGAAAGATACATGTCTAGATGCAGGAATCACCTGCATATTGAAATTATGGGACCTAATGAGATCATCAAGAAGGTATAAAAAGAAAAGAGGGCCCATTAGTGATTCCTGAGATACATTCAAGCAAGGAGGACAGGACATGGATGATGATCAGCAAAGGAAATTGAGAAAGAATGAGTAGGAAGTGAATCGGTAGAGACTAATTCTGAGTATCTAGGTGGAGAAGGTAGTGAACCAATGATGACAATGGCTGGAAAAAAAAAATTTCCTCACCTGATGGCCAGTCTTCTGGTGATAAGCCTCTTGATTCTTAAGTTGGCTGTACTTTTAATGCTTAATGACTGATTGATATTCTTGTATCATCAATAGATTTCCACTGCCTTCAGACCAAGTAAGAAACTTAAATGTTTATTTGATTGAAATGGAAATGGAATAGAGGGAGTTGGGCTGGGTAAAATCCCCAATTTTTTGAGGTCCTGGTATCCAAAATGTTCTCCAAAGAAGGCTTTAAGATATTTGTTGCTTTTATTAACAGAAGTAAAAAAAAATACATACTATTCATCTCCATTTATGGAAAAAGGGGCACCTAAAAAGAAATCCATTGATCCAAGATTACACACAATAAATTAATAAAGATGAATTGGAATTTTCAGATTTTCAACCCCACATTCAGCTAAAATATGAGTTGTGAGATCAAGGTTTCAAAACTTAGATATAAATGTCTTATAGATTACATGCTTTTTAAATATTTGTGCATTTTTGGAGTGGTCATGGTTCTTGTAAAGAAAAGCAGCAGAAAAATTCCAAGTCTATTACTTGTAATGGAAAACTTCCCATTTCCCCATAACCATGAAAGAACTTAGGCTTGACACATCCACTGAATGCATTCTGTTTATTTGAGAAGGAAGATCTCAAGTGAGGATCCTTTAGGAGAGACATCTCCCATCATTATGTACAACAAAATCAACCATTGCTTTCAGCGGGGTACAAAAATACACATCTCAGTGACTTCCATACAATAAATATGTAATCATGCATCCAACAATAAAAGGCACCGAAAACTGGTCACTTAGTAGTCATAAAAATTACTAACTACATTAACAAAGCCACCAAAATTTCTGTACAAGGAAATGTAACAATATATTCCAAAGGTGAAAACACATAAAACATCTTTAAAATAGTATGCAATAAATAACTCAATTGCTGTATACATATATATATTAAAAATAAAACTGTGCCATTGTAAACAGTATGTAAACAAACAAAACTCAACATGTCCTTACAATTATTAAAAGCAAATAAAGCCAAAGTAATGACTCCTGTTCTAATAGATATATTTCATTGGCATATTTGCCAAACATACAGTTCCACTCTTTTCTGTAGCAAACAGAGCCCACTGTGTAACAGGGAGAAGCCATTTTGCCTATTTTAGGCATAAACTGATAGGAGTTTGACAATAGATTAAGTGAGTCCTTAAAAAGAAACAAATCACAAAGACTGAAAAGGAGAGAAATACCACCAAAAGACTAGTTTTTGCAGCGTAAGGGTCAGAAGGAACTGCATTTTAGTTTCATACTGTCAGGATGATTATGAACAGGAAATCCACTCAGTTTGTGATCATCTTTGCTGAAAGAGAAAACAAATGTGTGTTGTGTAAAGATGTCATGTCTAATCCGTGTGCCTCACCTTTTCTTTGGTAGATTGTTTGCATGACAAAAACAGAACCCCTAAAGTTATGTGAAGTTTAGAAATGGATGACATTTAATAAAGATGCAAACTATGATTCCAAATTAGGTCTGTTTAAATAATGTTTTTAGTTGCAACAGGATTTTTTTTCCTCTTTAGCATTCAGTAGTCACATAGATATACATGACTTTTTCTTAGAAAAACAACATCAAAAATACAAACTATTATCTAAAACCCAACAAACTAACAGTGCTCAAAGATTCTTCTCTTATAACTCACAACCAATTTTTCATTTCAGATATGTCAATGCACATGAATCTGAAAATAATGTATTTACTATAAACTTATATTAGAATTACTACGTATCCTTATCTGAATGTTACATGCTATTACCTTCCATTCCATAGTAAGCAGATTAGAAATGCAAATATATAGATATATGCAATTTATATATCTATAAATTTGTATGTATGTCTTCAAAAAGTCTGAAATAACTCAGGAAATATGACTTTACATGTTCTTTCTATAGGTGAAGATTAACACTTCAAGGTTATATGTTTTGGTTTCTATAAAGTAAAGCAGAAAATTCAATCTCCTGAGATGAACCTTGAGTTTAACTCCTATTTTAAACTTAAAAACTATTAATTGAATCAGTCAGTACAGACTAGCCTATAGTTATAAGGAATAATAAATTAAACTATGTCTTTCTAACCAAAGGTTCTTGATGCCATCACTAAGCTATGAAAATATCTGAGCAGAAAGATGGAATGAATCTATTATAATGTACACTTTAGTTATTGCCAGGGGTGAGGGTGGGATGTTTTCCGCTATAAATTCAATGTTCATTTAAATAAAATATACCTCGTTTTTTTCCAAGACTTACTTTTTAAAATATTAAGTGTTCTTGTATTTGCCATATTGCATAAAATCTAGTGTTCAAGTTCACAAATTGAATAAATTAATTTATATTTTAAGTATCTTTTTAGTATATTAAACTTATATTACAGAAAAGAAATATTGAAAGGAAAACAGTTTACCTGGAAACATATTCAGTCTTTAAGTAACGCTGTAATTTCCCAAGCCTCCAGACTGTAGTACCAATAATAATTAAAAGTGACAATAAATTAGAAGCATTTGGAAAACATAAAGAATCAGAATGCTTACGTAATTTTACTTAAAAACAAGTTTTACTTGACTGTTTCATTTGGTTCTTCTACAGCATGCAAAAGCATTGAAAATGGAGTTCATTCTGACTACTTGATAAATATGCAAAATGTCTGTGTGTTTATATTAAATATGACAAATGTCAATGTCCAAAATAGGAAAAGAAAAATTAATGCCTGTCAGTGATTTATGATATGTTTTAAATTCACAAGTCTATATGAGCTTCCTAGGCTTATATGTTGAAGTAGGAATTCAGCCTTGGTAATATTTTCTGACAAAAATAGTTGTCATTTTGGTAACCAGTTATTATCCTTTACCAAAAAATGTTCATCATAACCTGAGGTAGAATGGTAGAGTGGAAGAAGTGCTGAACCTAGCCTAGACTCAAAAGACCTCACTTCTGGTTTCAGCTCTTTTTACTAATCATCATGTGATCTTGGGCAATCAATCAAGACACACTTTAAGGGCATACCATGTGCCAGGCAAATCACATAATCCTTCTGGATCTCAGTTCCCTCATCTTTAAAATAAAGGGATTAGATTAGAGTAGGAATTCTTAACTTGGGGTCCAAGACCTATGGATAGATTTCAGAAGGTCCATGAACTTTGATGGGGAAAAATATTACAACTTTATTTTTGATAACTTTTGCTTTCCTTAACCCTACAGATTTTATTTTATACATTTAAAAACACTATTTTGAGAAGAGGTCCATATATAAAACTTCACCAGACTGCCAAATTAAGAATCCCTAAACTAGAAGCTCTTTAAGGTTTTATTCAGCTTTGATATTCTATAGTTTATGAATTTATTAAGTTTTCTTCCCTGCTACACACACACACACACACACACACACACACACACACACACACACACA